>NC_030381.2:8599395-8909461 GCF_001625215.2 Daucus carota subsp. sativus
ATATTTTTTGTGGAATATAGTGTACTTGCTCCTAACTAAGCGACCTGATGTGGGGACTTTAATTATGTGATAAAATTATGGTTACATTGTTAAGTTGTGTTTTTGAAAAAGATAAAAAACAAATTATTTTGAGCCGTCATAGTTACCTTGCATAGTTACTTTCTGTGTTTCGCGGCTCATTCGTTTATATTTGAGGTTTGGTGTACGAGTCAGGTGATGTGCATCGTAGTGAGAATATTAGAATTGCAAAAATTAATAATCGGATATCATATATGTGGGGTGCCCCTTTGTAATAGGTATTTTTTGTCATAGATTTTTGGATTAAAAATTAAAGAATTATATTTTAGTTTTTGAATTTAGAATTGATATTTCGAAAAGTGAGGATGTTTACAATGAACATGAGGAAAAAAACATGCTTGTAAGGTGTTATATCACTAAACGTACAATTTCTTCCGTCAAAGTATTCTAATTTCTCAAGTGTTACAATTTATATCGTTTAATTAAGCTCCACTGTTACAATACCTACAGATAAATAAAACTCAAACTCATCTAATATATTAACTAGATATCTGGATAAGGTTTTGAGCAGATTATATTAAAGCTGTTAGAGAACAGAGCTGTTCGCGAACAAGCTCGAGCTCGGCTCGATAAAAGCTCGGTTCGGCTCAGTTCATTAAGAACTCGAGCTCGAGCTCGAACACATAAATGTGTTCGTTAAGAAAACGAGCTCGAGCCGAGCTTTTAGTGTGTTGGGCTCGAGCTCGGCTCGAACTCGTTCGGCTCGAGCTCGGCTCGTTAAAGCTCGAAAAACTACAATATTTTCATGATAATTTCGTAATATATATATGTTATTGAACGCCGAATTCAACACATAATATATCAAATCGATCAGAAGAATATTAACTATAATATGGTACAATCCAAACCCACTAAAAATTTTATTTGCACTACAGGAAAAGCGGTCATTTTCGACCGTCCAATTCTGGTCGAAAATGACTAATTTCGACCGTATACGGTCGAAATTAGTCATTTTCGACCAGAACTGACGCGGTCGAAGTTAGCCTAGTCGAAATTAATTCCCGGTCGAAAATATTTAATTTCGACCGCTATTTTCGACCGTCCTTTTCAGCCCAAAAATTGTTTTCAGTGAAAATTCGAACTTCCCGCCCAAGTTTTTTATAAAAAACTGAAAATTTCATTTTCCAGCCATATATAATATTTTCGACCGATGACGGTCGAATTTATTAAACCTTCAAATAAAATTTTTGGTCGAAATAAACATACCATTGCGGTCGAACTTATTAAACCAAAAAATTGGTGGTCGAAATTAATAGACCATTATTTTGGTGCGGTCGAAATTAATAGACCATAATATAAATTTAACAGTTTCAGTGGATTCTGCTTACCTGTTCAAAGCCAAAATACCAAACGACATCCAAAATAACAATAAAAAAAACTTAAAAATTTAAAGCCAAATTGCCAACAAAAAAATACCAAACTAATCAACTTAACTACAGATAATATACTTAAATATTTAAACCATCCACCAAAAGTTAGAAATTCATCCATCCACCAAAAGTTAGAATATTCACTGGCTTACTAAACCATCAACCAAAAGTATGAAATTCCAAATTACCACCAGTACTGCTGCTAATCTAATAGAGGGTATAAAAACGCATTTACATCATAGTCATCTTCATACGGATTTTTCTCTGTGCTAGCAGCCTCCTTCCCCTTCCCCTCTGGCTGCCCCTCTGGCTGCTGCTGCTGCTCCTTCCCATTCCCCTCTAACTGCTGCTGCTGACTGACCTGAGGATGACATAAAATCCGTATCAATACTAATCAACACAAAATCAAAAAAATCAACACAAGTTTACATAGATTACAGTAATAAATCAAAAACTAAGCTAAAGTTTCAATCTTCAAATCAATATCAACACAAACTGCACTAATTAACACAGGATCAAAAATAACCAACACAACTCCACATGAACTACAGTACCTAACCGAAAACTAAGCTACAGTTCCAATTTCTACAAAAATCAAATTAATCAAAGACAATTATGAATCATACCTCTACAATGACTTTGTCATTGTTCTTGAGGATTTGACTAAGTAATCCCTTCGCTGCACGCACATAATCAGTCCGGAATAACTCCTGGACTGGGTCTGGAAAAGTGGCAGCAGCCAACTTGCTCAGTTCCTGATCCACTACGGGCTGCGTGACCTCACGAGTAGGCAGAGAGCGCACCATTTCATCCACCTCGCACAATATAGTGGACATCATCCCAAAGATATGACCTGAAATGTCCTGGCTTGCTTCGCGCGATCCTTCAGCAAATTGTGAAGCTTCTGATCTATCTAGAAGATCTGACAAGCTTTGTCGTGGGCGAAGAATTGCTTTCCCTTTTCTCGGAGGTTTGGCCTTCAGTGTCACCAATATATCTTGCCTCTGCTTCAGTTTTTTTATCATTTTATCGGCGTCAGCAGCAGACAAACCAGCAGTCAAAGCGGCATCTTCACGCAAAGCAGGCTGAGAAGACTTCGCTTGCTTTATCTTCTCCTACAATGTCAATGATTATGTCAGATCCCTCTTACAAAATACAAAAAGCCATTTAAGAAATACAAAATGCAGATGGTGGCCATTAGATTTTATGCGTTCTCCAAACTCACAAAAAATTCACATTCACAAACAAGAAAATGTACTATTGATTATAAGTCGAGGTGTGCCAGAGTTTTGCTCAACGCTGAGTCTGTAAACAAACTGGAGTACATGCGGGGTTTTGATGAGCTTAAACGAGAAGTTAATCATAAATCAGAAACAGTTTATCCGTATAATTTTTATTATTCAACACCTTTTCTTCTGATAATATGCTCTAATAATATGATACTGATGTTCTAGAAGCTGTTTATGCTTAATAAACTTGAAATCATATTCTTATTTATGAATTAAACATCTTTATTAGTCTCATATCGAATTATTGGTGACTATACATAGTTAGCAGCAAGAAACAACACCGTATTAACTTAATTAGTAGAAAACTAAAGAATATTACCTAGCTTTATTTCCTAAAAAGTTTAAAAATACATGTAATTCCGAGAACAATTAGGGTCAGAGGAAAAGACACTCGTGAAAATGATTATTGCTGTCATTCTATTTCAAGAATATTAAATTCACGAGTTTACTACTTGCAATTTCACTGACTTGACTAACTACACTGCGTTTTATGATTAAAACCTCCTGTTGTCACTATGCCATAAATGGCCTTCAGCAACATTATCAATATGTTGTCAAAAGCCCAAAAACTGTTGCAGCAGACTGAAAATTTTCTATGGCAACAGTTTATGGCTGTTAGTATTTTTGGCGTTGCCGTAGCTTGCAAAGCCAACAATTTATATCCAAAGGCAACATCGAAAATTCTGTTGCCAAAAAGGCACAATTTTGAAAAAAAATGTGGGACCCACCAAGCAGTGGGTCCATATATTAGGTCCACTGTTTGGTGGGTCCCACTACTGTGTGGATTAGACTATCAAGTCGGCTCACAACCAGTGCTAATAATAAATATAAAACATGATTCATATAGTTGCTAAACAAGACAATCCTCGTAACCAAATTTAACAATTTCAAAATCCAAACACCCCACAATGGTGTATCCACAACCAGCAAAACAAGTGTTAAAGTATCACAATTAACTGAAATTTAAAAAATAAATAGTAAAAGTTCAAGCTCCATCCTCTCCATCATGTCATCGTCTCACCCTAAGCCTCCAGTGGTCTGGATTCAGTCTCTCTACAAAATCGAGTAAGAAATCATTAAAATAAGAAAAGAAAGATGTTATGTTACATTGAATATATGGAGACAATATACAAGGGAAGATTAACTAATAATTTACTAACTAGGCAGAGCATGAAAGATAGAACAATTCATATATACATATATACCTGTTTAAAGTAGCAGAGATGAGCATCCATTATACCATTAAGGCACATATTTCATAACCTGCAAGAGAGATAAAAATGGTGCCGTAAGTGAAAAATATAACATATTTCTCCTACCAGATTACTAGTCTGCTAGACACCATCAGATGCACCATCAGAGTGCTATGCTTTGATTGTCCCTCTTCATTTAAAGTTTCATCATCATTCTCACTCGACTTGGACCAAAATTGTTCTTCTGACCTATGACATGTTTTAACATAAACTAGGAGACATTATCATCTTAGCTCAGTGAAGAAAATATAGAAAGATAAATATAAACTTATGGATACCACTGACTTTCCTACTAGATAAAGATGAATATAAGCTTATACCTCCTTAAGCAACTTTATCAAACAATATTACGTAAATCAATATAAAATAACATGATATGTGTCGCCTCGAAATGTATAGGATGTGCTCCCCTGTATTAACTTAAGAATCACAATATTCTTGATGCTTCTTAGCAAAACAAGGCATTTATTCTGTAATAAATAGGTAAACTTAGAATGAAGCATATAACATCTTAACTTTTTAAACCATATATTACTCAACCAGAAAGCCAAGAGACTGTAAGAAGTTTATAAAGAATATAGCATAGTAAATCAACACACATCTAGAAACATATCAAGGTACAAGTGTTCTGATATAGAGCGTCTCCTTAAATCCTAGTAAGCTAAGATATACAATAGCTTATAAATCAGGTTATGCTATAGCACAATTAACTAATACAATTTTGAGCATAAACAGCCAAGGAATGAACTCAAAGACTTATGGTAAATATACAGGAATTCTTCATTCAGTTTCAAATGTGATTGGAAAATCAATACATTCACATTATTACATGTTTTTATTAACGCATCTATATTATCCTAATATAATCAGAATGATATATTTCCACGCAAACCATCCATGAGCCCTGTGTAAAATTCTTCCTTTGGAATCGCAGTAGGTGCGCCAAAGTAAAAAAACTAAGCAGAGTCGCAGCCTACCATAACTAATCATAGCACTATACATATGAATTAGTGACGGAAAAAACCCCAATTTATCTTAATGATAGCTCTACAATAGAAGCCCCAAATAAGAAGCCCTAATCACCAGTGAAAAATCAAAATAAAAGATATTTTAAGAGGACAAAGCCCTAATTAATCGCAGAAGTGTAAATGTGTATAGATTTACCAATTAATCGAAGAAGAAGAGTTGAAGCAACAATCTGAAGCTCTAATCACCTGCAAAATCATAAAGTAAACAATAACAGCCTTTTAATTGAAGCCACAAAAATGGGTATTCAAATACCAATTATTCGATTTGTTCTTCGTGATAGAGTTTTGTTCGAGAAAGAGTGTGGAGAGAGCGAGACCTCGAGAGAGAGAGGGGGTCCAGAGAGATAGAGAGAGAGACGGAGAGCTCGAGAGAGAGACGACAGAGAGAGCGAGTCTGAGAAGGAAACTAAAAGTAACCAAAATTTTGTTTTGGGAAAAAAGACCGCTCAACATTTCATCTTGTATAATGTAGTTGTAAGTTTTTTATTTTAATTATCATATTTATTATTTATTATAAATTTAATATTTAATAAAAGATACATTAAATAAATTTTAAATTCTTATTTATTTTTTAACATTACTAAAATAAAGATAGTATACCAAATAAATTTTAAAATTTTTTGTTTATCGGGATTTTATTCTAGACTTTCGTATAAGTAGATTTGTTTCTAGATTTTCAGAATTTTACTTTTCATAACATTTAAAATTCTTATTTGAAAATTTTAATTTTATTACTTTATAAATCCTATTATAAAATAAAATAATAAATATAAATTTTTGGCAACAATTCTTAATATCTATGGTAACACTTTAAAATATTGTTGTAATTGAGAAGAATAAACATACCTACGGCAACAATTAGCATCGGCAACAGCATGCTAAAACGTTGGGAAAAGTCATCTATGGCGTAGTGTGTCATAGTCCTTTTCTTATATTATATATAAGAATATTTTTCTATTATAGAATTATAAACTATGTTACATGTACACTCTATTAATAGCCGACAAAAATAAAAGTGCTGATGCTAAACTAGAGACAAGTATTGCAAATTCATATTTATAATTTTATTTACACTATTTAATTTACATTCTTTTCAAATAACAAACGGCTCCAATATATGTGCATTACAGGATACATTTTTCCTTTCATTACATTTTGAATCCATCAGTGGAAAGGCCGAGTCTCACATTTCGAATCTCTTTTGAAAAAGCCGAGTCTCACATTTCGAATCTCTTTTGAAAATTTTGGAAACCGATGATCAAATTGTTTCCACTCATCTCCATCCGCCGGGTGACTTAATTCACCTTCAACCACGTTTCTATCATGATGCCATCTCATACATTTTGCAGTCTTTCCAGCCATGAACAAACGTTGTAGTCTCAGGGTGAGAGGAAAATAACGCAAGACCTTTCGTGAGATCTTTTTTTTGTTAAGATCTTTTGGTTCTTTGTATCGGCTTTCATTGCATATATCACAACGCGTCTTCTCGCTATTTTCCTTGTAAAATAACATACAATCATTCTCACAAGCATCAATCTTTTCATATCCCAAATTCAATCCTTTAAGCATATTTTTCACAGCATAGTAGGTTTGGGGCAGTTTATGATTGTCAGGCAAGACTGATCCAATGAGCTTAAGCAACTCATCAAAGCCATTGTTACTACAATTATGCTTGTTCTTGAAATGAAGTAACTCATTCACGAACTCAAAGGTTGTATAGTTGACATTGCTTGAATAAATTGGTTCCGAAGCACTGTGCAGCATCTTATAAAATTCTTTTGCCGCTGGATTCGGTTCATCATCCATTTTCTCACAATACCTATTTTCCTCCCCAATATCCCTTAACATATCATCGGCGTCATAATACATATCAACATCCCCATCACCAACATTTCTAGTACTCGTCCCGATATTTTCTTCCGGCATTTTCTCCCCATGTGCCGTCCATATGGTATACCATTGCATTATACCATACCGATACAAATCAAGTTTAACGGCAATAGGATTCTTGTAATGCTTATTTTTACAATTTCCACACGGACACCTAATAAGCCCATCACTTCCTCCGCGAAGATTTTCACAAGCAAATTTAATAAAATCATCAACACCATTTTTGTATTCAACCGTTAAATATCTTGACTCATTATATCGACTATGACTAATCCAACTACGATCGGAAGCCATCTACAATAAAAACATACATCGAATTAATCTTAGCTCATTTCAACACAAATACACTAATTAAAACATGCTACATCTATGTGCAAATATATCACAACTATAGAAACATGGAAATGTCATAAATATATGGGGATTAAAAATACTACTATTACAATAATTAACAAAGACAAGCAAATATAGATTATTAATAACATAAAAGAATGACTTGATGATTTATGAAGATTTCATATGAAATGCTTGAGTTTGGAGAGCAAAAAAGAGAAACAATGGAGGTAAGCAAAGAAAGAAACGGCTACTGGAAAGGAAAGGGGAAAGGCAACTTATTTTTTTTGGGCGGCTAAATTCGACCGACTCTGGTCGAAATTAGGTTTCGACCGGAAACGGTCGAATTTATTATTATCGACCGAATCTGGTCGAAATTAGGTTTCGACCAGAAACAGTCGAAATTATTCTTTTCGACTAACACCGGTCGAAAATATAACTGCGACCAAATCTGGTCGAAATTACTAGGTCGACCGTAAACGGTCGAAATTATATTTTCGACTGGAAACGGTCGAATGTTTATTTCCGACCAAAACCCCTTAAAATATTCAAAAAACAAAGTGCGGGAAAATTCCCACCACATGGATATTTTTGACCGGCAATTATTTTCGACCAAGTCCATGGGCGGGAAAAAGTTGGAGGGTTATTTTCGACCAAATAATTTCGACCGGCCTTAATTTCGACGGGTTTCGGTCGAATTTATTAAGTTCGACCGTTAACGGTCGAAATTAATCTGCGGTCGAAAATAACTGGTCAAAATTAGCCGCTTTTCTTGTAGTGTTGGCTTGCTATTTTAAGAGTAAAGTAGCGGTTTGACCTTATTCTTCTCTGGCTCGGCTCAACTCGGCTCGTATTTGTTCGTGAACAAGCTCGTGTTCGGCTCGTTAGTTAACGAGCTCGAGCTCGAACACACTTTTTTGTTCGATAAGAAAGCTCGGCTCGGCTCGGTTCGATAGGAAAAAATTTAAAGCTCGGCTCGGCTCGGTTCGATAGGAAAAAATTTAAAGCTCGGCTCGGCTCGGTTCGATAGGAAAAAATTTAAAGCTCGGCTCGGCTCGGTTCGGTCAAAACTCGGCTCGGCTCGGTTCGTAAACAGCCCTAGATTATATATTCAGCTTAGCTTTTTCCTTCACTGTACCCCCACAGATTGAAAACAAGACCTTTGACTACATATACTTGAGAGAAGCTGTAGCTGCTTCATAATGGTTATTTTAGGAGAACTACATTCCTCATCTCACTACCAAAGGTGTGGAGATATATATATATCATACGGATTGTTCTTGCAGGGTTGAAGGAGGTCAGGTTCAGCCAGCGGCCAGAAAAATGGGGAGTAATACACCAAATCCACCAAATATTATTGTACCAGCTCCAGATCCAACAAAGCAATGTGCTGAGAAATCAGTTAAACCTATCCGTGAGGTGAGCATGAAAATTTTCTACACAAGCTTTCTTATTTTTCTTCCACCTTAATTATCAAGAAAACCTTACTTATCCGGGTACCATGATTTGCATGACCAGGCACCATTTAAAGCCCACCCATCCTGGATTAAGAAGATGCAAGATACTGCACAATGGGAATGGGATCATCTATACATGGAATGGGATCTTAGGGAATTGCTGAACATAGGGAAATTCACTATCATGGAATAGCTTTCTGTTATCATGCGTTACCACATATAGATAACGGCTAGGAGTACTAATCATAAGAATTTTAGTTTTTTGTTCTTGGAGGGGAAGAAGATGGGACAAAAACTTAAGATGCTTATGTATAATTTATAAAATAAGGAGATTTGAGGTCTTCGATGTTTTGACATTTTTTAATAAGCAAACAAATTGGAAACTTAGTTTCATTCATGCATTGGCCTTACATTTTTGTTTCCTTCATGTACAACTTACTTGTTATTGATTGGTGTTGCAATGATATATGTTTTATGTCATATATACATTTTATATGTTTGATTGTACTTTATATTATTTAATTATTTATTTCTTTAATTTTACTGATTTATATATATTTGATGTGTTAATTTTTTTCATTTAACCTTGGATTTTAAAATGGACTTTCCTGTAGAAAGAAAAGATTTGTGGATGTTTCTAAAACTATGTGAATGGAGTGTAGGGGGACTTATTACAATTCTACAGCAGTTTTGTGAATTTTGATTATTACCCCATTTCAAGTTCCACATAATATTAATTGCTTTTCATTATTTTCACATTAAATTTTATTTGTCAATTATTTTATTTATTGTAAATTTCTTTCGTAACCAGCATCTCTACTCTTTTAGTCCTATTTCACTAGTATAAAATTATAAGAGAACTAGAAAACTCATAAATTCAATATAAAAACTAAAAAACTACAATCCAAAAAAAAAAAAATAATAATAACAATAACATAATTGTGCATCATCATAAATAGTATAAAATTATAAGAGAACTTGAAAATTCAATAAAAAAACTAAAAATTTAAAATTTTAAAAAATTTAGGAAGAATAAGCATCATGCATTCATCATCATAATTTCTTTAGCCCTTCCTTTTCTATTTTCATAATTGTGCCAAATATTTGATTTGTATTGTTGAATGTGTATGCTTCACCGTATTATGGTGCCCTTGCACCGGAGGTTGATTTTGGGGAGTCAGGTTGGTAATACTTTTTAAACATCAATTTTCAAATACCTTAAATAAGCTCAACACCACCCCGTGTATCTCATAGATTATGGAATTAGCTAATTAGAAAATATATTATTGACAATGGTATAAATAGCTTGATTTTGGGGTTGTATTGGATATCAATCAATTAATAACAAACAAATTATAAAATAATTAAGCAACAATTTGGATAACTTCCTCGACTAAAAACACTCAGGCCTTACATCTCCTACAGTACATAATTTTTCCCTGTGGAATATATATGTATATTGTGTTGAAACTGATGTAGTTTGTAGCTTGAATTCCATGAGTTCAACTACAGTTTATTAAGCCTAGAGTCCTTCCCTTTCTCCGTCTCCATCATCCATATCCATCATTTCCATCATTTCCCTCCTTTCCCTCCTTTCTCTCCTTCTTTGCCTCCTTTCCCTCCTGCAAAATTTGATGATCTCATGAATTGCAAACTTTAATCATCTAATGAATAGCACCTTGATTTCTTAAAAGAACAGTTGACAAATTTTATAACTTTATCATAAAAGTAGGACGACATGGTTTTATTATATAAACCCTTAGAAACAAACACAATTTCACCTCCTTTCTCTTCGTGCCTGTTTCCCTTCTCTTCGAAGCTTCTTAAGGTCTCTTAAGATAGACTACAAATGAAAACAAGAGAATTAGCCATAAGTAATAAAGAAGAGAATGTTTATTAAACCAAAAAATTAGGGGAAGAGAATTTCTACCTGGGTACTGAATTAGATTATGGTATCCGTTCATGAAGACATTTTGCAAGATTCATACGAACAAGAATAAGATAACATATGTTAGTTAATTTGTATGAATAGACAATATAATCCAATACTCTAATTTTAAGTGTAAAAGAATAAAAGAGAACCATGCTAAATCAGCCTCTTCTGGGTCGATCCTGTTCAGAGACTCCTGGAACATAATCTCCTGCCAGCCACAAAATTAATTAAAGAACAAAAAATGTTAAAGTATAAATGAAGCCAGAGTTTGAACATTTACACACCTCCCTAAATTCTACCTCATAATTTGTGCTGGGAATGTAGATCATCCTCGTCCGATGACCAGTTGAGCTATAGTCATTATATACAAGAAATTCTAATCAGAAAGAGGTTATCAACAAATATATATAATACATAACATGATAAGAAGGCTATAAATTTATATAGACCTCTCAAAGTTGGACGGAAATGAGGGATTGAATGCTTGTACACGAACCATAGGAGCTACAGCTTCCTCAATATATGCAGGGAAATAAGGTGTATAAAGAGATATGAAGACTTCTTTTTTTCTTTGTTGTGCTAAAGAAGAAAACTAGAGTTTAATTTATAAGCTCCTCAGTACCTAATGTATCCTCTCAATTTAGTCATACCTGGGTCTTGTTATCAAAAGTATGTTGTTGTAATTGCATCTCATATTCCTTATATAATCAAATGTGTTGAGAAATGTAGATATTACACAAAATATTCAGATATTTCATAGAACTTTTTTTCCAAATTCGCAGAGTACTTTCCATCTTCCCTTATTTGCACCAATACATATAATCAAATGTGTTGAGAAATGTAGATATTACACAAAATATTCAGATATTTCATAGAACTTTTTTTCCAAATTGGCAGAGTACTTTTGATCTTCCCTTATTTGCACCAATACATATAATCAAATGTGTTGAGAAATGTAGATATTACACAAAATATTCTGATATTTTATAGAACTTTTTTTCCAAATTTGCAGAGTACTTTGGATCTTCCCTTATTTGCACCAATACATATATTCGCCATGTATCTGTATGTACAACCCTTTTATCAATGGATATTTAAGAATATTTAGAATATATGTACTTTTTTAATGATCTTATTACCAACCAACCAAGTACAGTATTCCTTATAAATATAATTTTAGTTATATATTTCTCAATATTTTATTATAAACTAATTATTATTTTTGAATATATTTCTAGCATTGTTTAACTAAAATTGACATGTATATTACACCTAAATATGGTTAACCTTATTAGTCACTATTAAGAAAAATTATTTGAAAGAGGCAATATATATAAAATTAAAAAACTACCAAATTACATATTACCAAGAGTTAGTTAAAATAATTTATCATGTATATTTTGGTTGATGTATTTTTTTTAATAATTAAAAGTTTTTGGATATACTAAAATATTATATATTATGCCATTATATATGTTTTATTGCATACAAATCTGTATTATGCGTGTCAATACAATTTAAAAAAATTCTACTCCATGCTTTGAAATTATTATAAAGTTATATAGGAAATTGGTAAGATACTTATTTAAAAAAGAGTTAATTGCAATTGGCACCCCTTTCACATTGCACATTGCACCTAATATACACCTATTCTACTTGGTAAAAAAAATTAATACAGGAGGTGCGTTTTAAGATGGAATATCCTTCATAGTGAAAATGATCATGTTTAACATGCATATAAACTTTTTTTTAATGAAATGGATACTTAAGAAAAAATCAACCATGTTATTTAAAAATTAATTTTTGGTATTAATTAAGAGAATTATAGCACCTTATCACATATTTTTCAAAGTAAGAATCAAAAACCCTTGTAAAATTAAAATTTTTGTTCTTGTAGATGAAGAAAATAAATTCTTTATCATCGAGTATTTTTCTATTTATTTTCATTTTCCTCTTTTGTTTTTCATCTATGCAATATATATATATATATATATATATATATATATATATATATATATATATATATATAATGTAATAAGGGGTATAATTTGTCGTCGTACGGTTTGGTCTTACATCTCGAAACAGTTTGATATACTACAAGATAAAAACTCTGCTATTTTTCGTTTAAATATAATTTATAATTATTTAAAAAATAAAACAAGTAAATTTACTATCATTAATATATATTACTATTATATAATAATTATTAATAGATGCATAACTTATAAATACATTTGTTCAGATGTCTTCTACTCCAAAATAATAATATATTTTTTTATAAACATAAAAAATGAAAAAAAATAAAAATAAACTTTATAATTAGTTAAAAAAAGGAAAAAACTATATATAATCCCCCGTGCCTCACTCGGGTTCAAGGTTATAACACAAGAGTCCATTATTTTTCTTTTAAATATAATTTATAATTAGTTAAAAAAAAGAAATAAGACTAATATCAATAAAAAAAGAAATAAGACTAATATCAATAATTAGTTTTAAAAGAAATTAAAACTACAATTAATAACACATTGTATCATCAACATTCTATCGGCTTCCATCCTCTCGTTACGTATGTCCAAACTAGGCCTTGGTGTGGACCCCTCAGCTTGAGATTTGCCAAACACGCTTCCACGTACTTTCTTCTTAAGCAAGGTACCCCTGAAACAATTCCTAGAGCTTTGTAGCTATCCCCATCATCATCAATTGTTACAAATGCGGGATTCTTCTTCGCCCAATTGTACACCCACGAGCTTTCTATAAGTCTACTGCTTCTCTTTCGCCCTACGAGCATCAGTTTGAATGTTTTAGCTTTGCAATACACATCTTAGGGAACAAACTATGCATCCAAAAAATAGAAATATCATTACGTGTGCACCAACCACGAAAAGCATGACCACTTATTAACATGGGAATGTCATGCTGACGACTATCAGCAAAAACATGTTTAGACACACATAACAACAAAACCCAGAACATTATGACTTAGACTACACCTTAAATTACAAACCAAGTAATATAAATAAAGAACATGGCCAAATAATGCAACTACAAAGCGTAGCAACTTACCAAACAACGCATACCTGTAAATCTAAATTAACGTTCTGCAGTGTACTAAGACATAAAAAAATGAAATATGCGGGACATGTATGCTGGACATATCAATCTTCTCTTTAAACTTCCCAAAATTAGTCAATATCTTTGCAACATCAACTGCAGAACACAAACATTGCTTCCAAATATTGTGTGGCAAAAAAGAAATATCCCCCTAGCCAACAAATGCAGAACATGACACGTGTTCATCAGAGAGCTAGTCTCAACTTCTATTTCCCAAAATCACTAAATATATTAGCAACATCAAATACGGAACAAACTTATGGTCATATTAACTATTTTGCACAAACAATAAAACCATTCGGCCCCTACTGTTAACAGGAACAAGCTAAAATTCCCAAATAAAAAACTAGTATGCAGTACAAACAATAATACTCTAATCATCTGTGGACAGAGGTATGTCATGCACAAGTGTATCACGCGGCACCTTTATAACTTAAAATTCAGTACACAAACATTTTACTTCATTAACACACACTCTGAAACTTCAACTAGAAAACAACATATATAACACATAACTTGTCCAACGTGCAGAACACGAGTAACCCAATAAATCAAAAAAAATACCATACTTAGATCCATATTTTACAAACCCCACTAAAAAATTACAGAGCTACTCCCCAAAGCATAAAAAACAATTGTTCCAAAACCCATTAAACACCCAGATGAAGTGTAATCGAAGCATTAAAGTCATGCCGGTTACAAAGTTGCAAGACACACGCAAAAAACCAATATTTGTCTCCCAAATAAAAAACTAAATGCAGTATCACCGAATCTGCAACATCATGATCAAAAAAGCCCAAAATTGAATATCTTAACAACAAAATGAATTTAAAATATAAAGAAACTAATACAAAACTAAACACCCAAATGTCACCGATATCAAATGCATTGACCTAAAATAATAGACATTATCCAATTAGCAATTGACAGTCGTAGAAGTCTCAAACAATTTATATATGCTTGCAGTGTCAATTAAAATCACACACCCAGTTCGATTTCTAACTAAGCCCCAAAAAACTACAAGAGGGCAACGATTGTTTCGAGACGAAAAATGTAGGACGACCCATTGAAGTAGAGTGCCACGGTTCTAAGATTGAAGAACAAAAAATGGAGAATGTGGGGATTACCTGAACTCATAATGTCGTAACCAAGAATTGTCCTGCAGACAACTACTGATTCAGTGAATTAAGTCTGTGAAGTCCCGCACCTCGGTTTAATTACAGCAAAATTCAATCCCTGCTGATAACGGACGTACGTAGTTTAGAGCGGATGATGCGGGATATGCATTTTATTTGGAGTTAAAATTGATAAAAACTGATCCTGCATTAAATCTCAACCGTAGGATTTTTTTTAAAATCTAACGGTAGATTTTAGGGACTCCAATTTCTAACTAAATCTAGTATCCCATAGATCCCAACTCTCTATATATATATAGAGTCATGCTCCAGTGAGAACAAATCTTATGGTGAGATATAAGATCCAATCTTATCCACTCATTTAAATACATTATATTCATCTCTCACCATTCATTTAATATTTTATCATCTTCTAATTCAACTACCTATCACCTTCAACCACCGTTGACCACCACCACCAGCTCCGGCGACCACCATAAAATCACCACCGGAAAACATAAAATCACCACCGGAAAACATAAAATCACCACTGGAAAACTAAAAATCACCGTTAAAAAACCAAAAATCAACGCCTGAAAATGTAAATCACCACACTTCCACCATCTACAAGCCACCACCACCACCCCCAAATCCGAAAAATCAAAGCCAAAAAATGAAAATCACCACACCTCCACCATCTACAAACCACCACCACCACCAGCCCCAAATCCGAAAAACCACCAACTATAAAATAAAATCACCATCGGAAAACTTAAAATCACCGCCAAAAAACCAAAAATCAACGTTAGAAAATTAAAATTACCACACCACCACCATCTACAAACCACCTCCACCACCCCTCGAATTCGAAAAATCACCAACTACAAAACAAAATCACCGTTGGAAAATCAAAAACACCACGAAAAACCCCCAACTAATCTCAGCCATACATACATCCTCCATACAAAATATCTCAGATTTGCTACATACATGTCAGAGGGAATGGAGGATGGATATTGAAGGTCGGAGTGGAGAATGGAAAGCATATGAGGCTGGAGTCGGGGGATAAGCAAGAACCTCCGCGGTGCATGTACGGGGGAGGAGGTCAGAGACGAAGGTCGCGGTGGCGGCGGAGCTCGCGACAACAGATCTGGTGTTTGACGGTGGGGGGCGGCTGTGCGTGATGGTGGTGGGTGGTGGGTGGTGGGTGGGTGGGAGGGCGGCCGGCGGTGGGAGGTGGTGGAGGGGAGACAATCGAGAGAGAGAGAGGAGGCAATGGGTGGGTTATAAAATGTGTGGATGTGATTTAATTTAGGGATAAAAATATGGGGTTAAGATTAGATCTCATATCTCACATTAGTTGGGGTTCTCATTTGAGCACTAGCCTATATATATATATATATATATATATATGTTTATATTCGATTTAATATGGTCGAAGTTGTCGAATATATACATTTGACCATCTCTAGGCGAAATTAGCCGCCTAATTAATCAAAACCTAGCGCGCTCAGTGGCGGATACAGGATATTATATATGGTGTGTCACAAACTCGATATATCTCGTGTATTTGACATTTTCATTTCGTCACCACCCAATAAACAAGAATAATAATGAATTTTATCAAATAATTTTCTGCGACATTTTCACAAACACCTTGTAAGCTCAACTTTCTTTGTCAAATTGCATATTTTTTCAAATTTGAGAAACCCAAAAATTAGCAAGACAAATTGGAAGATGTATGTGTAATGTGTGGAGTTTGAAAGGTGAATAGATAGGTTTCAAATTTACTAGATGAATGTGTGAAGTTTGGAGAGCAAAGCACTCGAGCCTAACAGAAGCATTGAATGACACAAAACCAGGTTGTCTACACATACATATAAACTTCTATTTTTTTTAAAAAAATAATAGCGTGTCACGTGACACACTAGGACACACTGTACATCCGCCCTCTGAGCGCGCTTTCCTTTTACACTAGACGTCTCTTTACTTTCTTCTTGTACAAAACCTAGCCTCACTTTACATATTTTGCTTCTATCACACCCACAACTTCATACTTTTCAAATGTGATCTTCAAAACTCATCAAGTAAGTAACTTTTTATTCGTTATTAATGTATATATAAACTTGTTTGTCTTAATTATTAGAATTGTAGCAATTATTACAATATTTATGATTTACCATGTGTGCATAATTGTGATACTAGCGTCATTGTGATTTAAAAAAGCAATTGTTATGCATGTTGATTACGTTGTAGAACATATCTTTCATTAGCTTGTCGAATGTTTAAAAATATTTTAGAACCAATTTTTTTAAATCACTAGATTATATTTTTTCCAATTTCGAAGAATGAGGAAATGAGGACTCCAGGAAACTTAACTCTCTCTTTCTCTCATATATATATACCACTCAATTAAATAGAAACCAATTATATACAAACTAAACATAAAGGGAATGGGAAGGGTAGTGTGGCCCGAGCATAGACCCCAAGATGGGCCTTGTTGCCGCATGGATGGGCCAAACAATTGATTGGATGGGGGGTCCCGTGGAACTGAGATGGAGCCTAGCTGGTGTAGGCTCTCGGGCATGCATGGATCTTGTTTAAGGCATGTTCATATAATGCATGACGCCGGATTTAGGTTCGGGCTTGGGGAGGAGTTAAGTTTGGGCAGGAGGATGTCATATTAGGGGTGGGTGATGATAATTCAGCAGTTCGGTCAGTAAATAAGTAATCAGTCTATTCCATCACTAGGTATGATTTTGAGGAATATGTTAACTCGAAATGAGAATATGATACTTAATATTCTCGAGTTAAGACAACTTTGCTCAAAATACCTCCCGTATACATAGGTGATTTGGTATGGGCGTTACTCCTTTTTAACTCCTTTTTTTTCTAGTTGAACCTCATAATAAAAGCCTATTAATGCACATGTCTAGTAGATCTTTAGAGATTGTAAGATTAGAAAGAGATATAGTATTAAATGCCTTTCAGCTGGTTGCAATTTGTAGATAACATGGAAAGTCAACAACTTTTACTATAATCTTATCTTTTGGTCGAGTATATAATTAAAGAATAGGCTATTAACCATTCTTCATCAAACTTGTGCTTGTACTCTCTTTCTAGCTATGGCTTCTTCCTCACATCTTAAAGAAAAATCGGTGGAAGAAATCCTTCCTCACACTCAACTAGCAATTTTTAAACCACATGAGGTGAATAAATGTGATTCTCTTTTGAATTTATTTCGAGATCTATATTGGCCACATGTATGTGATTACAATACAATACCAAGTTATTATATGAGTTTATAATTTAAATTTTACGTGTGTGCACAATGAACATGATCACAATCATGACCGAGCAATGGACACTCATGATAATGATGCTCATGATCGCAAAGAGAAGATTATGCACAAGTTACTGGATTTGGTTTGTAAAAAAAACATATGCAAATTCATAAAAGCATTATTATTTTATTGGTCTTGAAAAAGCATTTATTAACTGAATGCAACTAGATTAAATTATTAATAGTTCATAATTTTAATTTTTAGATCTGTTTTTTTGGTATAATTATGTACTTTTGTTTTTATATCCAAGTTTTAAACAATTTTATAGGTCCAATAATATATATAAATATACATATAAACTTCTATTTTTTTTAAAAAAATAATAGCGTGTCACGTGACACACTAGGACACACTGTACATCCGCCCTCTGAGCGCGCTTTCCTTTTACACTAGACGTCTCTTTACTTTCTTCTTGTACAAAACCTAGCCTCACTTTACATATTTTGCTTCTATCACACCCACAACTTCATACTTTTCAAATGTGATCTTCAAAACTCATCAAGTAAGTAACTTTTTATTCGTTATTAATGTATATATAAACTTGTTTGTCTTAATTATTAGAATTGTAGCAATTATTACAATATTTATGATTTACCATGTGTGCATAATTGTGATACTAGCGTCATTGTGATTTAAAAAAGCAATTGTTATGCATGTTGATTACGTTGTAGAACATATCTTTCATTAGCTTGTCGAATGTTTAAAAATATTTTAGAACCAATTTTTTTAAATCACTAGATTATATTTTTTCCAATTTCGAAGAATGAGGAAATGAGGACTCCAGGAAACTTAACTCTCTCTTTCTCTCATATATATATACCACTCAATTAAATAGAAACCAATTATATACAAACTAAACATAAAGGGAATGGGAAGGGTAGTGTGGCCCGAGCATAGACCCCAAGATGGGCCTTGTTGCCGCATGGATGGGCCAAACAATTGATTGGATGGGGGGTCCCGTGGAACTGAGATGGAGCCTAGCTGGTGTAGGCTCTCGGGCATGCATGGATCTTGTTTAAGGCATGTTCATATAATGCATGACGCCGGATTTAGGTTCGGGCTTGGGGAGGAGTTAAGTTTGGGCAGGAGGATGTCATATTAGGGGTGGGTGATGATAATTCAGCAGTTCGGTCAGTAAATAAGTAATCAGTCTATTCCATCACTAGGTATGATTTTGAGGAATATGTTAACTCGAAATGAGAATATGATACTTAATATTCTCGAGTTAAGACAACTTTGCTCAAAATACCTCCCGTATACATAGGTGATTTGGTATGGGCGTTACTCCTTTTTAACTCCTTTTTTTTCTAGTTGAACCTCATAATAAAAGCCTATTAATGCACATGTCTAGTAGATCTTTAGAGATTGTAAGATTAGAAAGAGATATAGTATTAAATGCCTTTCAGCTGGTTGCAATTTGTAGATAACATGGAAAGTCAACAACTTTTACTATAATCTTATCTTTTGGTCGAGTATATAATTAAAGAATAGGCTATTAACCATTCTTCATCAAACTTGTGCTTGTACTCTCTTTCTAGCTATGGCTTCTTCCTCACATCTTAAAGAAAAATCGGTGGAAGAAATCCTTCCTCACACTCAACTAGCAATTTTTAAACCACATGAGGTGAATAAATGTGATTCTCTTTTGAATTTATTTCGAGATCTATATTGGCCACATGTATGTGATTACAATACAATACCAAGTTATTATATGAGTTTATAATTTAAATTTTACGTGTGTGCACAATGAACATGATCACAATCATGACCGAGCAATGGACACTCATGATAATGATGCTCATGATCGCAAAGAGAAGATTATGCACAAGTTACTGGATTTGGTTTGTAAAAAAAACATATGCAAATTCATAAAAGCATTATTATTTTATTGGTCTTGAAAAAGCATTTATTAACTGAATGCAACTAGATTAAATTATTAATAGTTCATAATTTTAATTTTTAGATCTGTTTTTTTGGTATAATTATGTACTTTTGTTTTTATATCCAAGTTTTAAACAATTTTATAGGTCCAATAATATATATAAATATACATATAAATTAATGTATGCATGTATCTCTGTGTGTATTTATATATACCTTTTAATGATGGAACAGGAAGGTGAAACAATTCAAGCTTCAAAAGTACCAACTGAGAAGATCAGCACATCAAAGGGTTATTACAAACTTTCAGCAAATGATGTTAAAGAAATTGAAGAGAGGGATGAGGTGAGTTATCTTGTACATGCTACTGTATAGCTTAGTTTTTCTTATAGATGTATTGATAGGGATGAGGTCACTTATGCAGTAAATTGCAGAGTGTCTTAGTTTATCTTATACACATCTTTGTACTAATTCTAGTACAAATCCTAATCGGACATAGGTATTCATAGCTTCTCCTGGTTTTGCAAAATATAAGAACACCTGGATCCCAGTTTCATTCAGGTTAAAAGGATGGACAATTACGACCCGTAAACGAGCTAGTGGAAGAACAGAGATGGTATATTCCGACCAATACCTTATTTTTACTATATATTTGTGATTAAATGACATCGTTGTCCTTCCACTTTCTCTCTTCAGATAGTATTAGCTATCCAATTAACCCCATCACCTTTCCCCCCAAAATATATGTAATTGTAAGTTTATTGTTGCTTATGTATTCGAATGAGTGGTAAAAACATATGGTTCAATCTCCTTGTTAGTTCTATAAACACCACATCTTCCGAAGGCAGCTTCGTTCAAAGAAGGAGGTCTATCAGTACATTAGATATGGCTTTGTTTCAAAGAATTCCAAGGAACCAAGTTCATCACAGGCCCCTCTCAACATTGTTGTAAGTTACATGCTCTAACATAAACATACTTATATATAGTAGTATATATACATACTGCATAATATATATGATAAACCTTGCACCCAGCCAAATCCGAGAAGGGAAATGAGTCAGAAAGAAGAGGTGGAAGCATTTCTTGCTGACTCGTGGGAGAATCTTACCAATTTTGAAGCAGATGCATGAAACCAGAAGTCTATGTCGCCAGCTTCACCAGCAATTTATAATATCAATGTTTTTTTTGGACTTGTAATTTCTTAGTTTTCTTTTGTCTTATAAAACTGATTATAATTAGCTTTATAATTTTCTTTACAAGTTCTTATATTTTTAAAAAGATAAATAATTTTTTTTGACAAGATGTGAACCAAAAAAATGTGATACATAAGTAACACATTTATCCAAGTTAAGGGTGAGCAGAACCGAAGAACAGAACCGAACAGTGCGAATTCGGTTTGGTTCAGTCCTAATTTTCTGAAAATTTGGTCTATTCGGTCCGGACCGAATAGACCGAATAAAATTCGGTTCGGTCCGGTCCGTTAAAAAATATTTAAGTCTGGACCGAATATACCCAATAGTCCAAACAATATATAAAATTAATTTTTATCTATATAATATATATTTAATATATATCTTATAAGTTATAATTTTAATATCTAATTTATAAATCTAATTATATCTATCTTTGGTGAAGTGGTGGTGATTAATAAATATTATTTTTTTAAAAAAATAATGAATTTAATTATTTTATAATATTAATTTTAGTTCTTAAAATAATTTCGGTTGTTTTGGGCCGGATTCGGCCCCGGGAAAAAAGATGAAATTTCCATTTTCGGTCCATTCGGTTTGGTCCGGTTTTGGACGGAACCGACTGAATGCTCACCCCTCATCGAAGCCATTTATTATTACAAAAATAAAATTCCATAGAAATAATTATATACATTCAATATAAAGATTTACATATATATGTGTGTGTACTGATTTACATATATATATATGTGTGTGTGTGTGTGTGTGTGTGTTATTATTCTAAAGAAAACCATAGGAGTTCCATAGAGATTCAGTTGATTCTACTTTAAAATTTAAAATGTAATTAATAATTATAAAATTATTCATAATTTGGTAGACAATTAAATATAACATGCACTAATAATTTAAACTAAAAAGAATTTGATTTTTACATTTTGTTCATGTATAGAAATACTTTGGATGAATGTGCTTTTATTGTAGAACAAGTTTGTCTATTATGATGAGTATTCTATAAAGTGTGACTCCATCTAAGTACGTACAAAATTGGTTTTTTAAATTATATTTACAACCAACTTGGAAGAATATGGTTCTACTTTAGAACTAGTTTGTATATTATGATTAATTTTCAACGTTTTTTGGGAGAAAAATAATTAAACTTTATTTTTCGATTTACTAATTATATATTTGATGAATAATGGAGATTCATATATGAATTGTATATCTATATATAGATGTTCCCTACTAGACACTCTCTCTCTCTCTCTCTCTCTATATATATATATATATATATATATATATATATATATATATATATATATGAATGTGTGTATGTATGTATGTATGTATGTACGTATGTATGTAGTACGTATGTACGTAAGTATGTATATCATTTTGTTAATATTTTTGCACTTTTAGGCCCATTTAAAATAATTTGAATATAAATTATAGACAATTTTGGATTTATTATAAAGAATTTTATAAAAATAGAAGATCTTAAAATTTGTACGAGAGTATAATGTATTGTTGTTAGTTCTTATACTTATTAAAACTAGAAATACTAATTAAAAATATTGAGATATATAAAGGTATTAATCATAATTGTTCATTCCATATAAATAAACTATCTTCAGAGATTAAAAAAAAATATACGAAAAAGAACATGGTTGTAGTAACAAACACTTATGAACATGATTCAAGAAATTGTCCAACAAAATTAACGACAAAAGGCTAATTTATTATAATTATGGAATTTCCCTTATTTTGATTAGTTTTAGGTGTTTTTGATTTTGTCACATTTTTGGTGTAAAAATTGGATTTTGATTAGTGTTGTTCATTTTTTTATTTTGGACCATGATTTTGATTTTGATTTGATGTATAATGTTTATTTTCATCTGAGTCATGTTATGTTGATTTTAAGCCATTGTGTTCATTTTGATTTTGAGCCATGTTATTTATTTAGGATGGATTTGTTAGATTTTAGGGCACAGTTTTTTAAATATCGTCTCTGCATATATTTTCAACTGAACACGGTCATAATTTATAACTTTTATCCCGCGCCTACGTTCCCCATCATTTTTGTACCCTCCAAGGTTTCAGCGGGAGTTTTCCAGCCTACGTTCCCAGTCGTAGATAATTTGACGGCCGAAATTTTGCCGCCTTTTGGTTGGGGGAAAAATCTAGCACAAAATTGTTTTTCAACCAAATTAAATATGCTTGACTATATAATTTTGATTGGATGTCATTGCAGTTAATTTTGTCGATTGATCGAGTCGCTATATATATATTCGATATAATATGGTCGAAGTTGTCGAATACACACACACACACACACATATATATTTGACCATCTCAGGCGAAATTAGCCGCCTAATTAATCAAAACATAGGGCGCTCAGTGGCGGATACATGATTTTATATATGGTGTGTCACAAGCTCGATATATCTCGTGTATTCGACATTTTCATTTCGTCACCACGCAATAAACAAGAATAATAATGAATTTTATCAAATAATTCTCTGCGACATTTTCACAAACACCTCGTAGCTCAACTTTTTCTTTGTCAAATTGCATATTTTTTCAAATTTGAGAAACCCAAAAATTAACAACACAAATTCGAAGATGTATGTGTAATGTGTGGAGTTTCAAAGGTGAATAGATAGGTTTCAAATTTAGAAGATGAATGTGTGAAGTTTGGAGAGAAGAGCACTCGAGCCCAACAGAAGCATTGAATGACACAAAACCAGGTTGTCTGCACAGACATGAAACACATACTGCATATACATATAAACTTTTTTTTTTAAAATAATGGCGTGTCACGTGACACACTAGGACACACTGTACATCGGCCCCTGAGCGCGCTTTCCTTTTACACTAGACGTCTCTTTACTTTCTTCTTGTACAAAACCTAGCCTCATTTTCCATATTTTGCTTCTATCACACCCACAAGTTCATACTTTTCAAATGTGATCTTCAAAACTCATCAAGTAACTTTTTATTCGTTATTAATGTATATATAAACTTGTTTGTCTTAATTATTAGAATTGTAGCAATTATTACAATATTTATGATTTACCATGTGTGCGTAATTGTGATACTAGCGTCAGTGTGATTTAAAAAAGCAATTGTTATGCTTGTTGATTACGTTGTAGAACATATCTTTCATTAGATTGTCGAATGTTTAAAAATATTTTACAACCAATTTTTTTAAAATAACTAGATTATATTTTTTCCAATTTCGAATAATGAGGACTCCAAGACTCTACTGAAATGAGGACTCCAGGAAACTTAACTCTCTCTTTCTCTCATATATATATACCACTCAATTAAATAGAAACCAATTATATACAAACTAAACATAAAGGGAATGGGAAGGGTAGTGTGGCCCGAGCATAGACCCCAAGATGGGCCTTGTTGCCGCATGGATGGGCCAAACAATTGATTGGGTGGGGGGTCCCGTGGAACTGAGATGGAGCCTAGCTGGTGTAGGCTCTCGGGCATGCATGGATCTTGTTTAAGGCATGTTCATATAATGCATGAGGCCGGATTTAGGTTCGGGCTTGAGGAGGAGTTAAGTTTGGGCAGTAGGATGTCATATTAGGGGTGGGTGATGATAATTCAGCAGTTCGGTCAGTAAATAAGTAATCAGTCTATTCCATCACTAGGTATGATTTTGAGGAATATGTTAACTCGAAATGAGAATATGATACTTAATATTCTCGAGTTAAGACAACTTTGCTCAAAATACCTCCCGTATACATAGGTGATTTGGTATGGGCGTTACTCCTTTTTAACTCCTTTTTTTTCTAGTTGAACCTCATAATAAAAGCCTATTAATGCACATGTCTAGTAGATCTTTAGAGATTGTAAGATTAGAAAGAGATATAGTATTAAATGCCTTTCAGCTGGTTGCAATTTGTAGATAACATGGAGAGTCAACAACTTTTACTATAATCTTATCTTTTGGTCGAGTATATAATTAAAGAATAGGCTATTAACCATTCTTCATCAAGCTTGTGCTTGTACTCTCTTTCTAGCTATGGCTTCTTCTTCACATCTTAAAGAAAAATCGGTGGAAGAAATCCTTCCTCACACTCAACTAGCAATTTTTAAACCACATGAGGTGAATAAATGTGATTCTCTTTTAAATTTATTTCGAGATCTATATTGGCCACATGTATGTGATTACAATACAATACCAAGTTATTATATGAGTTTATAATTTAAATTTTACGTGTGTGCACAATGAACATGATCACAATCATGACCGAGCAATGGACACTCATGATAATGATGCTCATGATCGCAAAGAGAAGATTATGCACAAGTTACTGGATTTGGTTTGTAAAAAAAACATATGCAAATTCATAAAAGCATTATTATTTTATTGGTCTTGAAAAAGCATTTATTAACTGAATGCAACTAGATTAAATTATTAATAGTTCATAATTTTAATTTTTAGATCTGTTTTTTTTGGTATAATTATGTACTTTTTTTTTATATCCAAGTTTTAAACAATTTTATAGGTCCAATAATATATATAAATATACATATAAATTAATGTATGCATGTATCTCTGTGTGTATTTATATAAACCTTTTAATGATGGAACAGGAAGGTGAAACAATTCAAGCTTCAAAAGTACCAACTGAGAAGATCAGCACATCAAAGGGTTATTACAAACTTTCAGCAAATGATGTTAAAGAAATTGAAGAGAGGGATGAGGTGAGTTATCTTGTACATGCTACTGTATAGCTTAGTTTTTCTTATAGATGTATTGATAGGGATGAGGTCACTTATGCAGTAAATTGCAGAGTGTCTTAGTTTTTCTTATACACATCTTTCTACTAATTCTAGTACAAATCCTAATCGGACATAGGTATTCATAGCTTCTCCTGGTTTTGCAAAATATAAGAACACCTGGATCCCAGTTTCATTCAGGTTAAAAGGATGGACAATTACGACCCGTAAACGAGCTAGTGGAAGAACAGAGATGGTATATTCCGACCAATACCTTATTTTTACTATATATTTGTGATTAAATGACATCGTTGTCCTTCCACTTTCTCTCTTCAGATAGTATTAGCTATCCAATTAACCCCATCACCTTTCCCCCCAAAATATATGTAATTGTAAGTTTATTGTTGCTTATGTATTCGAATGAGTGGTAAAAACATATGGTTCAATCTCCTTGTTAGTTCTATAAACACCACATCTTCCGAAGGCAGCTTCGTTCAAAGAAGGAGGTCTATCAGTACATTAGATATGGCTTTGTTTCAAAGAATTCCAAGGAACCAAGTTCATCACAGGCCCCTCTCAACATTGTTGTAAAAGTTACATGCTCTAACATAAACATACTTATATATAGTAGTATATATACATACTGCATAATATATATGATAAACCTTGCACCCAGCCAAATCCGAGAAGGGAAATGAGTCAGAAAGAAGAGGTGGAAGCATTTCTTGCTGACTCGTGGGAGAATCTTACCAATTTTGAAGCAGATGCATGAAACCAGAAGTCTATGTCGCCAGCTTCACCAGCGATTTATAATATCAATGTTTTTTTTGGACTTGTAATTTCTTAGTTTTCTTTTGTCTTATAAAACTGATTATAATTAGCTTTATAATTTTCTTTACAAGTTCTTATGTTTTTAAAAAGATAAATAATTTTTTTTGACAAGATGTGAACCAAAAAAATGTGATACATAAGTAATACATTTATCCAAGTTAGGGGTGAGCAGAACCGAAGAACAGAACCCAACGGTGCGAATTCGGTTTGGTTCAGTCCTAATTTTCTGAAAATTTGGTCTATTCGGTCCGGACCGAATAGACCGAATAAAATTCGGTTTGGTCCGGTCCGTTAAAAAATATTTTAGTCTGGACCGAATATACCCAATAGTCCAAATAATATATAAAATTAATTTTTATCTATATAATATATATTTAATATATATCTTATAAGTTATAATTATAATATCTAATTTATAAATCTAATTATATCTATCTTTGGTGAAGTGGTGGTGATTAATAAATATTATTTTTTTAAAAAAATAATGAATTTAATTTTTTTATAATATAAATTTTAGTTTTTAAAATAATTTCGGTTGTTTTGGGCCGGATTCGGCCCGGGAAAAAAAGATGAAATTTCCATTTTCGGTCCATTCGGTTTGGTCCGGTTTTGGACGGAACCGATTGAATGCTCACCCCTCATCGAAGCCATTTATTATTACAAAAATAAAATTCCATAGAAATAATTATATACATTCAATATAAAGATTTACATATATATGTGTGTGTACTGATTTACATATATATATATATATATATATGTGTGTGTGTGTGTGTGTTATTATTCTAAAGAGAACCATAGGAGTTCCATAGAGATTCAGTTGATTCTACTTTAAAATTTAAAATGTAATTAATAATTTTAAAATTATTCATAATTTGGTAGACAATTAAATATAACATGCACTAATAATTTAAACTAAAAAGAATTTGATTTTTACATTTTGTTCATGTATAGAAATACTTTGGATGAATGTGCTTTTATTGTAGAACAAGTTTGTCTATTATGATGAGTATTCTATAAAGTGTGACTCCATCTAAGTACGTACAAAATTGCTTTTTTAAATTATATTTACAACCAACTTGGAAGAATATGGTTCTACTTTAGAACTAGTTTGTATATTATGATTAATTTTCAACGTTTTTTGGGAGAAAAATAATTAAACTTTATTTTTCGATTTACTATTATATATTTGATGAATAATATAATGCATGGATCTTGTTTAAGGCATGTGTAGCCTAGCTGGTGTAGGCTCTTGGGCATGCGTGGATCTTGTTTAAGGCATGTTCCTAGCATATATGATGCATGACGACGGATTTAGGTTCGGGCTTGGGGAGGAGTTAAGTTTGGGCAGGAGGATGTCATATAAGGGGTGGGTGATGATAATTTAGCAGTTCGGTCAATACACTACAACAAAAACTGCATCAGACAACGGTTTTTGCCCGTTGTCTGAAACCACGGAAAACCGTGGTCTATCGAGACGCCGTCTGATATGCATATCAGACAACGGGCGCACCGTTGTCTGAGATTGAGCAATACAACAGTTTACATTTAATAAAGTGTTGTGCGACACCTAGAAACAACAACGTGATTCTTAAAAGGAAATGTTGTTGTAAACGACTCACAACAATAGTCATTTTCCAAATTCGTGTTGTTAATAAGACTTGCAACAAGGGTTTCATTAGTTAGCTACACTTGTTAGTAAGAAGATCAGACAACAATATTTGAAATAGAGAAGCTCATTATTTCCTCTCTTATACAATGAGTTTTGAACACCAGCCTACTTGTGTAAGTCCTGTTATAACAATATTTTAATTACTGAGGGTGTTGTGTTTAGTTACGTAAGACAATGGTTTTCTTTTTAACAGTTGGTTGTCTTTTACATGTTTGAACAATTGTTTTCTTTTCATCAATATTGCAAGTCATTTGTTTAGACAATGGTTTTGTAACAAGAAATCTTTGTTTCTAATTTTATGAGACAATGTTTTTTATAAATAGTAGCCATTGTATGATGTTATTTATGACAATAGCCCTATATTATCACATTAGCTAAAAGCATATCAGACAATGATTTTACATAACTTGATTAAACTAGGCTAGAAAATGTAATTAACAAGCCATAAATTTGTAAACAAAAGTTTTCATTACGAACTGATAACCACTGTTACAACAAGGTACCACGTATACCATCTAATAATAGCCACCAATATTTCCCCTAAGGGTGGAAATTCCCAAATATATAAATACCTAAAATACATACAATAATTAAAACTTAAAATAATCTACCTTTAGTTGCAATCTCACGAAAATTAATGAACCTGGCCTTGGATATCAGTCAACACGTGTTTCTATAGATGTGAGCTGTATTATCGGCTACCTTGGTGCTACAGTAATGGTAGCATTTAGAGGCAAATGTGGATCTCAGTTTAGTTGTAAACACTTGGCATATGCGTGACTATTTCATGGATTCAGTTTCAATACGAAGCTTCCATGCATTTCACAAAGGAAATTTTGTCTCTGCTTCAGCAGGAAATGGCCACTTTCTAAGTAGTGTAGCTAATGTTGCACCATTGACCATGACTGTTGCTGCCAGCTATATGGACGGACTACTGCACTCTTTTATATATCTAGGAAATTCAAAGATTATAAAGGTTATATTCAATATATGCAGTTTAAAAAAAAAACTGAAAGTTAATTTGCTAATAAACAAGAAGTTAAATTTTCCGGGGAACACGTATAAACCCTCCAACAGAGTCTACAAAATTCATAAAGCAATACAAATCCAGGTTATTTATGCTTAAAAGACTGAACAAATGCTCCATATACAAATAAACTAAATTTAGAAAAAGGAAAACATGCTTCGCCTACTAAGATTCAATAGTAACAAATTATTAGCTAGTGATGCACCAAACAGTTTAATGGATTATTTATATTTGCAAGTGAAGTGATTGAATAACATTGAAGTATGTAAATAAAACATGTTTTAAACTTGTAGATTAAAAGCTGAAGAGATCATGATCATATATATTTACTGCACTGCATATAATTCTGCTTTCCCAATTCACTACTTCATTGTCACTTGTGAATGAGTACAAAACAGGGTAACGCTTCTGCCCATGTGTGTGTGTTTATGTACGTTTTATGATAAGTCATCCTCATAAGAACTATACCTAAAACATTGCCAACCTCCTGCATTTCATCTGCCAATATATAAAGTCAGAGTAACATAAATTAGATATACAATAAGCATAGCTTTTAAACCTTAAGCATTTATTTGACAAGACAGGGAGCTACACAAACATCATATATTTTGAGTACCAATATATTGAAAGAACCATGTGTTTGGATTTTAGTCAACAAACAAAACTTGTTTCGATGACTCCGCATCTGCAAGAGCTTTGATGAATTCATTTCACAAAGCCGGTCACAAATTTTAATACAATTAAAAAAAAGCAAACAACAAATACAAATTCAACACAAACCCATAAAAAACACACTTAATTAGACATTTGTATTCACAGGTTTCTTAGCAACAGGCTTAGCGAGATAATTCATACAACAAAACATCCACTTAGTTTACATTATATAACCCGAACAAAATACGTAATCACTCATAATTCATCATAACAAATTCGAAAAACAGGCAAAATCACACCTTTCTTCAATGTCGTAGTAGCAACAATAGCTGGAGCTACTTTCACCTATAATCGAACGAAACCCATCAGCCTAATTAATATACAAACTCAAAACCCACGTGGATACATAAACATACACAAAAACCCAGATACAAAAACACACACACACACATACGCATATACATAGATAAATATTGAATTGGATGAAACAAAGAAAAGGGTCTAATTAACAAGTAAAACATACCTTAGAAACTGATTTCTTAGAAGATTTAACCATCTAAAGAGATAGATACACAGATCTGTGAGTAGGGGTGTTCATCAAACCGCCCACACCGCATAAACCGCCCGCACCGCTCCGCACCACACCGCGAAATGCGGTTTTTTTTTCGTGGTGCGGTTGCGGGTTGAAATATTAACAAACCGCGCGGTGCGGTGCGGGTTGCGGTTTGACATTATACAAGTGCGGTTCAAACCAAACCGCACCGCACCGCTATTTTCTAATATATAAAAATATATCACATATAATTACAAATATTTATGTTATATAGATAGATAATTTGTTATGATGTTATCTCCTATGTGTGTGTATATATGTTCAAGTTACTCAACCTAATTTTAATAATTTTATAATACAAATTAAGGTTAGTTTTAAGATGACGAGTTAAATATTATACTTATATATGTTTTCTATAAAATAACTTGTTAGTGTCGAAATCTTTCATCTTTATCATTATCATGCTCATATTTTAGGTTATATTTCTTTTGATGAGTATCGTGACTCTAAATTTGTGTGTATATATATTATAATTTTTTTTAAATGCATATAATTTAAAATTATATTTATATTATCATTTAAATGTATAATTTTATGAATGTATAAACCACACAAACCGCACGAACCGCACCACACCGCACCGCAATTTTGTGGTGTGGTTTACGCGGTTTTTATATTACGCGGTGCGGTTGCGGTTTACGAATTTTCTCAAACCGCATGCGCGGGTTGGTTCGCGGTTTTAGGAAAAAACCGCACCGCCCGCACCGCGAACACCCCCTATCTGTGAGTAAAAGGGAAGGGTATATAGAGGGCTTAAGAGAAAAGAGCCGCCTTTAAAAAACCCTAAAAATGAATAAGATTGAGACAGAGAAAGTGTATTGAGAAGCCTATAATTAAACCTTCAAATCGAAGCCCTAATAACTGAGAATGGCAATGAAAGCTTCCATTCAAGCAACAAAAGAAGAGAAGCAGAGAATAAAGAGAGAAATCAGGGGAGAGAGGCGGAGATAACGGAAATTTTGGGCAGAGAAGAAGAGGAGGGAAAACGAAAATTTGGGTTATGAAGTTAGGGGGAAACGAAAATTCCTGTTAAGAGGCATATAGATAATAATCACAATATTTGAGTAATTGGAGCATGGATAAATAATTTTTTTAAAAATATTTTAAACAATAAATTATATTTCAGTGATGTCGAGAACTAACAATATTAGTCATGTATAAAAAAAATCATAACTTTTTTATGTTTATTTTGTATGTTTTTTTAACAATACTAGTCAAACGTGAATCTTGTCTGAATTATATTAAAAATAATAAAAATATTATATTTTAATATATTGTGTAGTTGAATTATGAAAAAAATGAATTTTTTGAGTATTTATTTTTAGTTGATTATCAAAAGAACCTATAAAATATAATTTTAAATATATAATAATTTACTGATATAAAAATAAATATTTTATAATTATCTTATACATTCTTTGATAAAAATATAGTAGGATTATTGTATAAGTTAACAAATTAATTGATCCTAGTATTTGTTGATGTAAAGATATAAAAAAATCAGAATAATAATCTTGTAAATTTTTTTAACAATAATCTTGTAACAATATTACGCCCTTTGACGTGACTCGTGCCCGATATTCCTTTTTAAGAGTTAAAATTTCTCAATTTCAAGATCAATTTTTGTTTTTATACTTTTTATCTAAAAGAATATATTTATATTATGTATATATCCAAATTTGTATTTTTGATTTGTAATAGGAAGATAATTTTGTAGTTTGGACGTGAGTATTAGTATGTATTTTTATGTTTGCGATTGAGAATGTACTGAATAGAATCTTTGTTATGTATACGATTGGCTCTGTCTTAATTTATACATATTTGTTTCGATGATCTGACCGTATGGATGTCGAGAAATAACAATATTAGTTATGTATAAAAAAAATTAATATTTTTATGTTTATTTTGTATGTTTTTTTAACAAAACAAGTCAATTATAAATTTTGTCTTATTATAAAAAGGTAGATTTTGTCTTGTAGTGTCTAATAAACAACGGTATTTATGCACACGTGTGTTGTATGAGTTAAAATGACACAAGTGTTATGTATATTATACCGTTGTAACAGAATTCTATTGTTTAAAATAGGCTCAAACAACGTTTGAGGAAAAACCGTTGTATGTAAGTTGTGTAGACAACGATTTATGGAATGAAAACCGTTGTATAATGTATTCTTTTTTTTTTGAAGAGTTAAAATTTCTCTTATCGTTGATCAATTTTTATTTTTATACTTTTTATCAAAAAAATATATTTATATTATGCATATATGCAAATATGTATTGTTCATTTGTAATACCAAGACAATTTTGTACTTCGAACGTAAGTATATGTATGTGTTTTATGTTTACAATTTAGAAAGCACTAAATAGAATCTTTGTTATGTATACGATTAGCTCTGTATTAATTTATAAATATTTAATTTGATAATCTAACCGTATAGATGTCGAGAACCAACAATATTAGTCACGTATAAAAAAAATCAATTTTTTTATGTTTATTTTGTATGTATTTTTAACAATACTAGTCAATTGTAAATTTTGTCTTCTTGTAAAAAGGTATTTTTTTGTCTTGTAGTGTCTCAGACAATGGTTTTTATACGCACATATGTTGTATCATAACATAATTGTGCATCATGCATTCATCATCATATATAGTATAAAATTATAAGAGAATTTGAAATTTAAAAATTCAATAAAAATACTAAAAAACTAAAATCTAAAAAAATTATTAAGAATAACATAATTGTGCATCATGCATTCATCATCATAATTTCTCTAACTCTTTCATTACTATTTTCTTAACTGTGCCAGATATTTGATTTGTATTGTTGAATCTTGACAGTATTATGGTGTGCCCACGCAGGAGGGGTTGGTTTTAGGGAGTCGGTTCCTAATTCTTTTTAAGCATCAATTTTCAGATACCTCAAATTAGCTTGACACCAATTTCGAAAACTTAGATGTTGTAAACGGCCGTGTATCTCATAGATTATAGAATTAGACAATATATAATTGACAATGATATAAATAGCTTGATTTTGGGGTTGTACTCAATATCAATCAATTAATAACAAACAAATTATAAAATAATCAAGCAACAATTTGGCTAGCTTCCTCAACTAAAAAATCAGGTCTCACATCTCCTAGAGTACATAATTTTTCGGTGTGGAATATATATGTTTATTATGTTGTAACTGATGTAGTTGTAGCTCGAATTCCAGGAGCTCAACTACAGTTTATTAAGCCTAGAGTCCTTCCCTTTCTCCATCTCAGTCATCCATATCCATCCTTGCCCTCCTTTCTCTCCTTCTTTGCATCCTTTCCCTCCTGCAAAATTTGATGATCTCATGAATTGCAAACTTTAATTATCTAATGAATTAGCACCTTGATTTCTTAAAAAGAACCGTTGACAAATTTTATAGGTTTAATTTATCATAAAAGTAGGATGACATGGCTTTATTATATAAACCCTAGCTTAGAAACAATCACAATTTCACCTCATTTCTCTTCTTGCCTGTTTCCCTTCTCTTCTAAGCTTCTTAAGGTCTCTGACTAAAAATTAAAACAAGAGAATTAGCCATGAGTAAAAAAGAGAATGTTTATTAAACCAAAAAATTAGGGGAAGAGAATTAATTCTACCTGGGTACTGAATTAGATTATGGTATCAGTTCATGAAGACATTTTGCAAGCAGATTCATCAATACTCCTATAATTTTAAGTGTAAAAGCATAAAAGAGAAACCATGCTAAAATAGCCTCTTCTGGGTCGATCTTGTTCAGAGGCTCCTGGAGCATAATCTCCTGCCGGCCACAAAATCAATTAAAGAACAAAAATTGTTAAAGTATAAATGAAGCCAGAGTTTGGACATTTACACACCTCCCTAAATTCTATCTCACAATTTTTGCTGGGAATGTAGATCATCCTCGTCCGAGGACCAGTTGAGCTATAGTCAATATATACAAGAAATTCGAATCAGGAAGAGGTTATCTACAAATATATATATAATACATAACATGATAAGAATACTATAAATGTGTATAGACCTCTCAAAGTTGGACGGACATGAGGGATTGAATGCTTGTACACGAACCATAGGAGCTACAGCTTCCTCAATATATGCAGGCAAAAAAAGTGTATAGGGAGATATGCAAGACTTGTTTTCTTTCTTGTTGTGCTTATAAAGGAGAAAACCAGAGTTTAATTTATAAGCTCAGCAAAATGTATTCTCTCAATTTTGTCGTACTTGGGTCTTGTTATCAAATAATATTTGGGTCTTGTTATCAAAAATGTATTGTATCTCAATCTCATATTGGTATATATTGAGAAATGTAGATATTACACAGAAAATTCAGATATTTCATAGAATAGTTTTTCCAAATTTGCACCAATATATACATATATTCACCCACAGTAAATGATGATCTATATCTATGTGTACAACCCTTTTATTATTGGATATTTAAGAATATTTTGGAGTATATATACTTTTTTAATTATCTTATTACCAACCAACCAAGTATTCCTTATAAATATAATTTTAGTTATATATTTCTCAATATTTTATCATAAACTAATTATTCTTTTTTTGAATATATTCTTAGCTTTGTTTACCTAAAATTGATTGGTATATCACACCTGAATATAGTTAACCAGCTTATTACTCACGGTTAAGAAAAATTATTTGAGAGTGCGAATATATACAAAATAAAAGAACTACCAAATTACATATTACCAAGAGTTTTAGTTAAAATAATTTAATCATGTATATTTTGGATAATGATTAATTTTCTTAATAATTAAATTTTTTTGGTTATATTAAATATTCTCTATTATGCAATTATATATGTTTTATTGCATACAAAACTGTGTTACACATGTCAATACAATTTTAAAAAAATTCTACTTTATGTTTTGAAATTATTATAAAATTATAAAGGGAATTGGTAAGATACTTGTTTAAAAATATACACATATTTTACTTGTTGGTAAAAAAAATTAATACACAAGATGTATTTTAAAATGGAATATCTTTCATTGTGGAAATGACCCTGTTTAACCTCGTATAAACATTTGTTTTAATGAAAATTATATTTGAGAAAAAATTCAACGAGGTTATTTAAAAATCAAAATATTGATATTTAAGATAATTATAGTACCTTATCACATATTTTTTTCAAAATAAGAATCAAGAACCCTTGTAAAAATGAAAATTTTGACTTCTTAATGAAGAAAATATTTTCAATATGCATCCGAATGTTTATTACAGGTTGTGAATGTGACTAAGTTTTGTTAATGTACATTCATGCCTTGATAAAAAAGTGGTATAAAGTATTAGATCCTCGTCACTTAAGAAAGTGTGACACAAAAAAAAATAGATGGAGTCACTTTGACATAAGTATGACTTAGGATTTTCGGAATAAAAATAAGGATACAATGCTAAGATATTTTTATTGATTAAGAATTTTTACTTTGTGAATTACATTTTATATCATGTAGATTATTCGGATATTTTTTATGGAATATATTTTGTGTATCTGTGCTCTAACTATAATCAAGCATGATGTGGGACTTTAATTATATGATAAAAATTATGTGTTACATTGTTAACTTGTGTTTTTGAAAAAGATAAAAAACAAATTATTTTGAGCCGTCATAGTTACTTTCTGTGTTTCGCGGCTCATTCGTTTAATATTTGAGGTTTGGTGTACGAGTCAGTTGATGTGCATCGTAGTTGAGAATATTAGAATTGCAGAAAATTAATAATCGGATATCATAGATGTGGGGTGCCCCTTTGTAATAGGTATTTTTGTCATAGATTTTTAGATTAATAAATTATATTATATTTTAGTTTTGAATTTAGAATTGATATTTCGAAAAGTGAGGATGTTTACAATGAACATGAGGAAAAAAAAATGCTTGTAAGGTGTTATATCACTAAAACGTACAATTTCTTCCGTCAAAGTATTCTAATTTCTCAAGTGTTACAATTTATATCGTTTAATTAAGCTCCACTGTTACAATACCTACAGATAAATAAAACTCAAACTCATCTAATATATTAATTAGATATCTGGATAAGGTTTTGAGCAGATTATATTAGAGCTGTTAGAGAACAGAGCTGTTCGCGAACAAGCTCGAGCTCGGCTCGATAAAAGCTCGGTTCGGCTCAGTTCATTAAGAACTCGAGCTTGAGCTCGAACACATAAATGTGTTCGTTAAGCAAACGAGCTCGAGCCGAGCTTTTAGTGTGTTCGGCTCGAGCTCGGCTCGAACTCGTTCGGCTCGAGCTCGGCTCGTTAAAGCTCGAAAAAATACAATATTTTCATGATAATTTCGTAATATATATGTTATTGAACGCCGAATTCAACACATAATATATCAAATCGATCAGAAGAATATTAACTATAATATGGTACAATCCAAACACACTAAAAATTTTATTTGCACTACAGGAAAAGCGGTCATTTTCGACCGTCCAATTCTGGTCGAAAATGACTAATTTCGACCGTATACGGTCGAAATTAGTCATTTTCAACTAGAACTGACGCGGTCGAAATTAGCCTAGTCGAAATTAATTCCCGGTCGAAAATATTTAATTTCGACCGCTATTTTCGACCGTCCTTTTCAGCCCAAAAAATTGTTTTCAGTGAAAAACCGAACTTCCCGCCCAAGTTTTTTAAAAAAAAACTGAAAATTTCATTTTCCCGCCATATATAATATTTTTGACCGATGACGGTCGAATTTGTTAAACCTTCAAATAAAATTTTTGGTCGAAATAAACATACCATTGCGGTCGAACTTATTAAACCAAAAAATTGGTGGTCGAAATTAATAGACCATTATTTTGGTGCGGTCGAAATTAATAGACCATAATATAAATTTAACAGTTTCAGTGGATTCTGCTTACCTGTTCAAACCCAAAATACCAAACGACATCCAATATAACAATAAAAAAAACTTAAAAATTTAAAGCCAAATTGCCAACAAAAAAATACCAAACTATTCAACTTAACTACAGATAATATACTTAAATATTTAAACCATCCACCAAAAGTTAGAAATTCATCCATCCACCAAAAGTTAGAATATTCACTGGCTTACTAAACCATCAACCAAAAGTATGAAATTCCAAATTACCACCAGTACTGCTGCTAATCTAACAGAGGGTATAAAAACGCATTTACATCATAGTCATCTTCATACGGATTTTTCTCTGTGTTAGCAGCCTCCTTCCCCTTCCCCTCTGGCTGCCCCTCTGGCTGCTGCTGCTCCTCCTTCCCATTCCCCTCTAACTGCTGCTGCTGACTGACCTGAGGATGACATAAAATCCGTATCAATACTAATCAACACAAAATCAAAAAAATCAACATAAGTTTACATAGATTACAGTAATAAATTAATCAAAAACTAAGCTAAAGTTTCAATCTTCAAATCAATATCAACACAAACTGCACTAATTAACACAGGATCAAAAATAACCAACACAACTCCACATGAACTACAGCACCTAATAACCGAAAACTAAGCTACAGTTCCAATTTCTACAAAAATCAAATTAATCAAAGACAATTATGAATCATACCTCTACAATGACTTTGTCATTGTTCTTGAGGATTTGACTAAGTAATCCCTTCGCTGCACGCACATAATCAGTCCGGAATAACTCCTGGACTGGGTCTGGAAAAGTGGCAGCAGCCAACTTGCTCAGTTCCTGATCCACTACGGGCTGCGTGACCTCACGAGTAGGCATAGAGCGCACCATTTCATCCACCTCGCACAATATAGTGGACATCATCCCAAAGATATGACCTGAAATGTCCTGGCTTGCTTCGCGCGATCCTTTAGCAAATTGTGAAGCTTTCTGATCTATCTAGAAGATCTGACAAGCTTTGTCGCGGGCGAAGAATTGCTTTCCCTTTTCTCGGAGGTTTGGCCTTCAGTGTCGCCAATATATCTTGCCTCTGCTTCAGTTTTTTTATCATTTTATCGGCGTCAGCAGCAGACAAACCAGCAGTCAAAGCGGCATCTTCAGGCAAAGCAGGCTGAGAAGACTTCGCTTGCTTATCTTCTCCTACAATGTCAATGATTATGTCAGATCCCTCTTACAAAATACAAAAAGCCATTTAAGAAATACAAAATGCAGATGGTGGCCATTAGATTTTATGCGTTCTCCAAACTCACAAAAAATTCACATTCACAAACAAGAAAATGTACTATTGATTATAAGTCGAGGTGTGCCAGAGTTTTACTCAACGCTGAGTCTGTAAACAAACTGGAGTACATGCGGGGTTTTGATGAGCTTAAACGAGAAGTTAATCATAAATCAGAAACAGTTTATCCGTATAATTTTTATTATTCAACACCTTTTCTTCTGATAATATGCTCTAATAATATGATACTGATGTTCTGGAAGCTGTTTATGCTTAATAAACTTGAAATCATATTCTTATTTATGAATTAAACATCTTTATTAGTCTCATATCGAATTATTGGTGACTATACATAGTTAGCAGCAAGAAACAACACCGTATTAACTTAATTAGTAGAAAACTAAAGAATATTACCTAGCTTTATTTCCTGAAAAGTTTAAAAATACATGTAATTCCGAGAACAATTAGGATCAGAGAAAAAGACACTCGTGAAAATGATTATTGCTGTCATTCTATTTCAAGAATATTAAATTCACTAGTTTACTACTTGCAATTTCACTGACTTGACTAACTACACTGCGTTTTATGATTAAAACCTCCTCTTGTCATAGTCCTTTTCTTATATTATATATAAGAATATTTTTCTATTATAGAATTATAAACTATGTTACATGTACACTCTATTAATAGCCGACAAAAATAAAAGTGCTGATGCTAAACTAGAGACAAGTATTGCAAATTCATATTTATAATTTTATTCACACTATTTAATTTACATTCTTTTCAAATAACAAACGGCTCCAATATATGTGCATTACAGGATACATTTTTCCTTTCATTACATTTCGAATCCATCAGTGGAAAGGCCGAGTCTCACATTTCGAATCTCTTTTGAAAAGGCCGAGTCTCACATTTCGAATCTCTTTTGAAAATTTTGGAAACCGATGATCAAATTGTTTCCACTCATCTCCATCCGCCGGGTGACTTAATTCACCTTCAACCACGTTTCTATCATGATGACATCTCATACATTTTTGCAGTCTTTCCAGCCATGAACAAACGTTGTAGTCTCGGGGTGAGAGGAAAATAACGCAAGACCTTTCGTGAGATCTTTTTTTTGTTAAGATCTTTTGGTTCTTTGTATCGGCTTTCATTGCATATATCACAACGCGTCTTCTCGCTATTTTCCTTGTAAAATATATAACATACAATCATTCTCACAAGCATCAATCTTTTCATATCCCAAATTCAATCCTTTAAGCATATTTTTCACAGCATAGTAGGTTTGGGGCAGTTTATGATTGTCAGGCAAGACTGATCCAATGAGCTTAAGCAACTCATCAAAGCCATTGTTACTACAATTATGCTTGTTCTTGAAATGAAGTAACTCATTCACGAACTCAAAGGTTGTATAGTTGACATTGCTTGGATAAATTGGTTCCGAAGCACTGTGCAGCATCTTATAAAATTCTTTTGCCGCTGGATTCGGTTCATCATCCATTTTCTCACAATACCTATTTGCCTCCCCAATATCCCTTAACATATCATCGGCGTCATAATACATATCAACATCCCCATCACCAACATTTCTAGTACTCGTCCCGATATTTTCTTCCGGCATTTTCTCCCCATGTGCCGTCCATATGGTATACCATTGCATTATACCATACCGATACAAATCAAGTTTAACGGCAATAGGATTCTTGTAATGCTTATTTTTACAATTTCCACACGGACACCTAATAAGCCCATCACTTCCTCCGCGAAGATTTTCACAAGCAAATTTAATAAAATCATCAACACCATTTTTGTATTCAACCGTTAAATATTTTTACTCATTATATCGACTACGACTAATCCAACTACGATCGGAAGCCATCTACAATAAAAAACATACATCGAATTAATTTTAGCTCATTTCAACACAAATACACTAATTAAAACATGCTACATCTATGTGCAAATATATCACAACTATAGAAACATGGAAATGTCATAAATATATGGGGATTAAAAATACTACTATTACAATAATTAACAAAGACAAGCAAATATAGATTATTAATAACATAAAAGAATGACTTACTTGATGATTTATGAAGATTTCATATGAAATGCTTGAGTTTGGAGAGCAAAAAAGAGAAACAATGGAGGTAAGCAAAGAAAGAAACGGCTACTGGAAAGGAAAGGGGAAAGGCAACTTATTTTTTTTGGGCGGCTAAATTCGATCGACTCTGGTCGAAATTAGGTTTCGACCGGAAACGGTCGAATTTATTATTTTCGACCGAAACTGGTCGAAATTAGGTTTCGACCAGAAACAGTCGAAATTATTATTTTCGACTAACACCGGTCGAAAATATAACTGCGACCAAATCTGGTCGAAATTACTAGGTCGACCGTAAACGGTCGAAATTATATTTTCTACTAGAAACGGTCGAATGTTTATTTCCGACCGGAACCCCCTTAAAATATTAAAAAAACAAAGTGCGGGAAAATTCCCGCCACATGGATATTTTCGACCGGCAATTATTTTCGACCAAGTCCATGGGCGGGAAAAAGTTGGAGGGTTATTTTCGACCAAATAATTTCGACCGGCCTTAATTTCGATGGGTTTCGGTCGAATTTATTAAGTTCGACCGTTAACGGTCGAAATTAATCTGCGGTCGAAAATAACCGGTCGAAATTAGCCGCTTTTCTTGTAGTGTTGGCTTGCTATTTTAAGAGTAAAGTAGCGGTTTGACCTTATTCTTCTCTGGCTCGGCTCAACTCGGCTCGACTCGGCTCGTATTTGTTCGTGAACAAGCTCGTGTTCGGCTCGTTAGTTAACGAGCTCGAGCTCGAACACACTTTTTTGTTCGATAAGAAAGCTTGGCTCGGCTCGGTTCGATAGGAAAAAATTTAAAGCTCGGCTCGGCTCGGCTCGGTCAAAACTCGGCTCAGCTCTGTTCGTAAACAGCCCTAGATTATATATTCAGCTTAGCTTTTTCCTTCACTGTACCCCCACAGATTGGAAACAAGACCTTTGACCACATATACTTGAGAGAAGCTGTAGCTGCTTCATAATGGTTATTTTAGGAGAACTACATTCCTCATCTCACTACCAAAGGTGTGGAGATATATATATCATACGGATTGTTCTTGCAGGGTTGAAGGAGGTCAGGTTCAGCCAGCGGCCAGAAAAATGGGGAGTAATACACCAAATCCACCAAATATTATTGTACCAGCTCCAGATCCAACAAAGCAATGTGCTGAGAAATCAGTTAAACCTATCAGTGAGGTGAGCATGAAAATTTTCTACACAAGCTTTCTTATTTTTCTTCCACCTTAATTATCAAGAAAACCTTACTTATCCGGGTACCATGATTTGCATGACCAGCCACCATTTAAAGCCCACCCATCCTGGATTAAGAAGATGCAATATACTGCACAATGGGAATGGGATCTTAGGCAATTGCTGAACATAGGGAAATTCACTATCATGGAATAGCTTTCTGTTATCACGCGTTACCACATATAGATAACGCTAGGAGTACTAATCATAAGAATTTTAGTTTTTTGTTCTTGGAGGGGAAGAAGATGGGACAAAAACTTAAGATGCTTATGTATAATTTATAAAATAAGGAGATTTGAGGTCTTCGATGTTTTGACATTTTTTAATAAGCAAACAAATTGGAAACTTAGTTTCATTCATGCATTGGCCTTACATTTTTGTTTCCTTCATGTACAACTTACTTGTTATTGATTGGTGTTGCAATGATATATGTTTTATGTCATATATACATTTTATATGTTTGATTGTACTTTATATTATTTAATTATTTATTTCTTTAATTTTACTGATTTATATTTGATGTGTTAATTTTTTTCATTTAACCTTGGATTTTAAAATGGACTTTCCTGTAGAAAGAAAAAGATTTGTGGATGTTTCTAAAACTATGTGAATGGAGTGTAGGGGGACTTATTACAATTCTACAGCAGTTTTGTGAATTTTGATTGTTACCCCATTTCAAGTTCCACATAATATTAATTGCTTTTCATTATTTTCACATTAAATTTTATTTGTCAATTATTTTATTTATTGTAAATTTCTTTCGTAACCAGCATCTCTCCTCTTTTAGTCCTATTTCACTAGTATAAAATTATAAGAGAACTAGAAAACTCATAAATTCAATATAAAAACTAAAAAACTACAATCCAAAAAAATAAAAAATAATAACAATAACATAATTGTGCATCATCATAAATAGTATAAAATTATAAGAGAACTTGAAAATTCAATAAAAAACTAAAAATTTAAAATTTTAAAAAATTTAGGAAGAATAAGCATCATGCATTCATCATCATAATTTCTTTAGCCCTTCCTTTTCTATTTTCATAATTGTGCCGAATATTTGATTTGTATTGTTGAATGTGTATGCTTCACCGTATTATGGTGCCCTTGCACCGGAAGTTGATTTTGGGGAGTGAGGTTGGTAATACTTTTTAAACATCAATTTTCAAATACCTCACCCCGTGTATCTCATAGATTATGGAATTAGCTAATTAGACAATATATTATTGACAATGGTATAAATAGCTTGATTTTGGGGTTGTATTGGATATCAATCAATTAATAACAAACAAATTATAAAATAATTAAGCAACAATTTGGATAGCTTCCTCGACTAAAAACACTCAGGCCTTACATCTCCTACCGTACATAATTTTTCCCTGTGGAATATATATGTATATTGTGTTGAAACTGATGTAGTTTGTAGCTTGAATTCCATGAGTTCAACTACAGTTTATTAAGCCTAGAGTCCTTCCCCTTTCTCCGTCTCCATCATCCATATCCATCATTTCCATCATTTCCCTCCTTTCCCTCCTTTCTCTCCTTCTTTGCCTCTTTTCCCTCCTGCAAAATTTGATGATCTCATGAATTGCAAACTTTAATCATCTAATGAATAGCACCTTGATTTCTTAAAAGAACAGTTGACAAATTTTATAACTTTATCATAAAAGTAGGAGGACATGGTTTTATTATATAAACCCTTAGAAACAAACACAATTTCACCTCCTTTCTCTTCGTGCCTGTTTCCCTTCTCTTCGAAGCTTCTTAAGGTCTCTTAAGATAGACTACAAATGAAAACAAGAGAATTAGCCATAAGTAATAAAGAAAAGAATGTTTATTAAACCAAAAAATTAGGGGAAGAGAATTTCTACCTGGGTACTGAATTAGATTATGGTATCCGTTCATGAAGACATTTTGCAAGATTCATACGAACAAGAATAAGATAACATATGTTAGTTAATTTGTATGAATAGACAATATAATCCAATACTCTAATTTTAAGTGTAAAAGAATAAAAGAGAACCATGCTAAATTAGCCTCTTCTGGGTCGATCCTGTTCAGAGACTCCTGGAACATAATCTCCTGCCAGCCACAAAATTAATTAAAGAACAAAAAATGTTAAAGTATAAATGAAGCCAGAGTTTGAACATTTACACACCTCCCTAAATTCTACCTCATAATTTGTGCTGGGAATGTAGATCATCCTCGTCCGATGACCAGTTGAGCTATAGTCATTATATACAAGAAATTCTAATCAGAAAGAGGTTATCAACAAATATATATAATACATAACATGATACGAAGGCTATAAATTTATATAGACCTCTCAAAGTTGGACGGAAATGACGGATTGAATGCTTGTACACGAACCATAGGAGCTACAGCTTCCTCAATATATGCAGGGAAATAAGGTGTATAAAGAGATATGAAGACTTCTTTTTTTCTTTGTTGTGCTAAAGAAGAAAACTAGAGTTTAATTTATAAGCTCCTCAGTACCTAATGTATCCTCTCAATTTAGTCATACTTGGGTCTTGTTATCAAAAGTATGTTGTTGTAATTGCATCTCATATTCCTTATATAATCAAATGTGTTGAGAAATGTAGATATTACACAAAATATTCAGATATTTCATAGAACTTTTTTTCCAAATTCGCAGAGTACTTTCCATCTTCCCTTATTTGCACCAATACATATAATCAAATGTGTTGAGAAATGTAGATATTACACAAAATATTCAGATATTTCATAGAACTTTTTTTCCAAATTGGCAGAGTACTTTTGATCTTCCCTTATTTGCACCAATACATATAATCAAATGTGTTGAGAAATGTAGATATTACACAAAATATTCTGATATTTTATAGAACTTTTTTTCCAAATTTGCAGAGTACTTTGGATCTTCCCTTATTTGCACCAATACATATATTCGCCAACACTAAATGATGATCTGTATCTGTATGTACAACCCTTTTATCAATGGATATTTAAGAATATTTAGAATATATGTACTTTTTTAATGATCTTATTACCAACCAACCAAGTACAGTATTCCTTATAAATATAATTTTAGTTATATATTTCTCAATATTTTATTTTAAACTAATTATTATTTTTGAATATATTTCTAGCATTGTTTAACTAAAATTGACATGTATATTACACCTAAATATGGTTAACCTTATTAGTCACTATTAAGAAAAAATATTTGAAAGAGGCAATATATATAAAATTAAAAAACTACCAAATTACATATTACCAAGAGTTAGTTAAAATAATTTATCATGTATATTTTGGTTGATGTATTTTTTTTAATAATTAAAAGTTTTTGGATATACTAAAATATTATATATTATGCCATTATATATGTTTTATTGCATACAAATCTGTATTATGCGTGTCAATAAAATTTAAAAAAATTCTACTCCATGCTTTGAAATTATTATAAAGTTATATAGGAAATTGGTAAGATACTTATTTAAAAAAGAGTTAATTGCAATTGGCACCCCTTTCACATTGCACATTGCACCTAATATACACCTATTCTACCTGTTGGTAAAAAAATTTAATACACGAGGTGCGTTTTAAGATGGAATATCCTTCATAGTGAAAATGATCATGTTTAACATGCATATAAACTTTTTTTTAATGAAATGGATACTTAAGAAAAAATCAACCATGTTATTTAAAAATTAATTTTTGGTATTAATTAAGAGAATTATAGCACCTTATCACATATTTTTCAAAGTAAGAATCAAAAACCCTTGTAAAATTAAAATTTTTGTTCTTGTAGATGAAGAAAATAAATTTTTTGTCATCGAGTATTTTTCTATTTATTTTCATTTTCCTCTTTTGTTTTTCATCTATGCAATATATATATATGTATATATATATATATATATATTATATGTAATAAGGGGTATAATTTGTCGTTGTACGGTTTGGTCATGTTGGTTTGGTGATTCAATTTATAACTAAAAGTCTCCCATAGGGATCTCATAGTCTTACATCTGGAAACAGTTTGATATACTACAAGATAAAAACTCTGCTATTTTTTTTAAATATAATTTATAATTATTTAAAAAATAAAACAAGTAAATTTACTATCATTAATATATATTACTATTATATAATAATTATTAATAGATGCATAACTTATAAATACATTTGTTCAGATGTCTTCTACTCCAAAATAATAATATTTTTTTTATAAACATAAAAAATAAAAAAAATAAAGATAAACTTTATAATTAGTTAAAAAAAGGAAAAAACTATATATAATCCCCCGTGCCTCACTCGGGTTCAAGGTTATAACACAAGAGTCCATTATTTTTCTTTTAAATATAATTTATAATTAGTTAAAAAAAAGAAATAAGACTAATATCAATAAAAAAAGAAATAAGACTAATATCAATAATTAGTTTTAAAAGAAATTAAAACTACCATTAATAACACATTCTATCATCAACATTCTATGGGCTTCCATCCTCTCGTTACTTATGTCCAAACTAAGGCCTTGGTGTGGACCCCTCAGCTTGAGATTTGCCAAACATGCTTCCACGTACTTTCTTCTTAAGCAAGGTACCCCTGAAACAATTCCTAGAGCTTTGCAGCTATCCCCATCATCATCAATTGTTACAAATGCGGGATTCTTCTTCGCCCAATTGTACACCCACGAGCTTTCTATAAGTCTACTGCTTCTCTTTCGCCCTACGAGCATCAGTTTGAATGTTTTAGCATAACTTCGCAATACACATCTTAGGGAACAAACTATGCATCCAAAAAATAGAAATATCATTACGTGTGCACCAACCACGAAAAGCATGACCACTTTTTAACATGGGAATGTCATGCTGACGACTATCAGCAAAAACATGTTTAGACACACATAACAACAAAACCTAGAACATTATGACTTAGACTACACCTTAAATTACAAACCAAGTAATATAAATAAAGAACATGGCCAAATAATGCAACTACAAAGCGTAGCAACTTACCAAACAACGCATACCCGTAAATCTAAATTAACGTTCTGCAGTGTACTAAGACATAAAAAAATGAAATATGCGGGACATGTATGCTGGACATATCAATCTTCTCTTTAAACTTCCCAAAATCAGTCAATATCTTTGCAACATCAACTGCAGAACACAAACATTGCTTCCAAATATTGTGTGGCAAAAAAGAAAAATCCCCCTAGCCAACAAATGCAGAACATGACACGTGTTCATCAGAGAGCTAGTCTCAACTTCTATTTCCCAAAATCACTAAATATATTAGCAACATCAAATGCAGAACAAACTTATGGTCATATTAACTATTTTGCACAAACAATAAAACCATTCGGCCCCTACTGTTAACAGGAACAAGCTTAAATTCCCAAATAAAAAACTAGTATGCGGTACAAACAATAATACTCTAATCATCTGTGGACAGAGGTATGTCATGCACAAGTGTATCACGCGGGACCTTTATAACTTAAAATTCAGTACACAAACATTTTACTTCATTAACACACTCTCTGAAACTTCAACTAGAAAACAACATATATAACACATAACTTGTCCAACGTGCAGAACACGAGTAACCCAATAAATCAAAAAAAAATACGATACTTAGATCCATATTTTACAAACCCCACTAAAAAATTACAGAGCTACTCCCCAAAGCATAAAAAACAATTGTTCCAAAACCCATTAAACACCCAGATGAAGTGTAATCGAAGCATTAAAGTCATGCCGGTTACAAAGTTGCAAAACACACGCAAAAAACCAATATTTGTCTGCCAAATGAAAAACTAAATGCAGTATCACCGAATCTGCAACATCATGATCAAAAAAGCCCTAAATTGAATATCTTAACAACAAAATGAATTTAAAATATAAAGAAACTAATACAAAACTAAACACCCAAATGTCACCGATATCAAATGCATTGACCTAAAATAATAGACATTATCCAATTAGCAATTGACAGTCGTAGAAGTCTCAAAAAATTTATATATGCTTGCAGTGTCAATTAAAATCACACACCCAGTTCGATTTCTAACTAAGCCCCAAAAAACTACAAGAGGGCAACGATTGTTTCGAGGCGAAAAATGTAGGACGACCCATTGAAGTAGAGTGCCACGGTTCTAAGATTGAAGAACAAAAAATGGAGAATGTGGGGATTACCTGAACTCATAATGTCGTAACCAAGAATCGTCCTGCAGACAACTACTGATTCAGTGAATTAAGTCTGTGAAGTCCCGCACCTCGGTTTAATTACAGCAAAATTCAATCCCTGCTGATAACGGACGTACGTAGTTTTGAGCGGATGATGCGGGATATGCATTTTATTTGGAGTTAAAATTGATAAAAACTGATCCTGCATTAAATCTCAACCGTAGGATTTTTTTTAAAATCTAACGGTAGATTTTAGGGACTCCAATTTCTAACTAAATCTAGTATCCCATGGATCCCAACTCTCTATATATATATAGAGTCATGCTCCAGTGAGAACAAATCTTATGGTGAGATATGAGATCCAATCTTATCCACTCATTTAAATACATTATATTCATCTCTCACCATTCATTTAATATTTTATCATCTTCTAATTCAACTACCTATCACCTTCAACCACCGTTGACCACCACCATCAGCTCCGGCGACCACCAGAAAATCACCACCGGCAAACATAAAATCACCACCGGAAAGCATAAAATCACCACTGGAAAACTAAAAATCACCGTCAGAAAACCAAAAATCAACGCCTGAAAATGTAAATCACCACACTTCCACCATCTACAAGCCACCACCACCACCCCCAAATCCAAAAAATCAAAGCCAAAAAATGAAAATCACCACACCACCACCATCTACAAACCACCACCACCAGCCCCAAATCCGAAAAACCACCAAGTATAAAATAAAATCACCATCGGAAAACTTAAAATCACCGCCAAAAAACCAAAAATCAACGTTAGAAAATTAAAATTACCACACCACCACCATCTACAAACCACCTCCACCACCCCTCGAATTCGAAAAATCACCAACTACAAAACAAAATCACCGTTGGAAAATCAAAAACACCACGAAAAACCCCCAACTAATCTCAGCCATACATACATCCTCCATACAAAATATCTCAGATTTGCTACATACATGTCAGAGGGAATGGAGGATGGATATTGAAGGTCGGAGTGGAGAATGGAAAGCATATGAGGCTGGAGTCGGGGGATAAGCGAGAACCTCCGCGGTGCATGTATGGGGGAGGAGGTCAGAGACGAAGGTCGCGGTGGCGGCGGAGCTCGCGACAACAGATCTGGTGTTTGACGGTGGGGGGCGGCTGTGCGTGATGGTGGTGGGTGGGTGGGAGGGCGGCCGACGGTGGGAGGTGGTGGAGGGGAGACAATCGAGAGAGAGAGAGGAGGCAATGGGTGGGTTATAAAATGTGTGGATGTGATTTAATTTAGGGATAAAAATGTGGGGTTAAGATTAGATCTCATATCTCACATTAGTTGGGGTTCTCATTTGAGAACTAGCCTATATACATATATATATATATATATATATATATATATATATATATTCGATTTAATATGGTCGAAGTTGTCGAATATATATATTTGACCATCTCTAGGCGAAATTAGCCGCCTAATTAATCAAAACCTAGCGCGCTCAGTGGCGGATACAGGATATTATATATGGTGTGTCACAAACTCGATATATCTCGTGTATTCGACATTTTCATTTCGTCACCACCCAATAAACAAGAATAATAATGAATTTTATCAAATAATTTTCTGCGACATTTTCACAAACACCTTGTAAGCTCAATTTTCTTTGTCAAATTGCATATTTTTTCAAATTTGAGAAACCCAAAAATTAGCAAGACAAATTGGAAGATGTATGTGTAATGTGTGGAGTTTGAAAGGTGAATAGATAGGTTTCAAATTTACTAGATGAATGTTTGAAGTTTGGAGAGCAAAGAACTCGAGCCTAACAGAAGCATTGAATGACAAAAAACCAGGTTGTCTGCACAGACATGAAACATATACTACTGCATATACATATAAACTTCTATTTTTTTAAAAAAAATAATAGCGTGTCACGTGACACACTAGGACACACTGTACATCCGCCCTCTGAGCGCGCTTTCCTTTTACACTAGACGTCTCTTTACTTTCTTCTTGTACAAAACCTAGCCTCACTTTCCATATTTTGCTTCTATCACACCCACAACTTCATACTTTTCAAATGTGATCTTCAAAACTCATCAAGTAAGTAACTTTTTATTCGTTATTAATGTATATATAAACTTGTTTGTCTTAATTATTAGAATTGTAGCAATTATTACAATATTTATGATTTACCATGTGTGCATAATTGTGATACTAGCGTCAGTGTGATTTAAAAAAGCAATTGTTATGCATGTTGATTACGTTGTAGAACATATCTTTCATTAGCTTGTCGAATGTTTAAAAATATTTTAGAACCAATTTTTTTAAATCACTAGATTATATTTTTTCCAATTTCGAATAATGAGGAAATGAGGACTCCAGGAAACTTAACTCTCTCTTTCTCTCATATATATATACCACTCAATTAAATAGAAACCAATTATATACAAACTAAACATAAAGGGAATGGGAAGGGTAGTGTGGCCCGAGCATAGACCCCAAGATGGGCCTTGTTGCCGCATGGATGGGCCAAACAATTGATTGGGTGGGGGGGTCCCGTGGAACTGAGATGGAGCCTAGCTGGTGTAGGCTCTTGGGCATGCATGGATCTTGTTTAAGGCATGTTCATATAATGCATGACGCCGGATTTAGGTTCGGGCTTGGGGAGGAGTTAAGTTTGGGCAGGAGGATGTCATATTAGGGGTGGGTGATGATAATTCAGCAGTTCGGTCAGTAAATAAGTAATCAGTCTATTCCATCACTAGGTATGATTTTGAGGAATATGTTAACTCGAAATGAGAATATGATACTTAATATTCTCGAGTTAAGACAACTTTGCTCAAAATACCTCCCGTATACATAGGTGATTTGGTATGGGCGTTACTCCTAATCTGTCTATTCCATCACTAGGTATGATTTTGAGGAATATGTTAACTCGAAATGAGAATATGATACTTAATATTCTCGAGTTAAGACAACTTTGCTCAAAATACCTCCCGTATACATAGGTGATTTGGTATGGGCGTTACTCCTTTTTAACTCCTTTTTTTTCTAGTTGAACCTCATAATAAAAGCCTATTAATGCACATGTCTAGTAGATTTTTAGAGATTGTAAGATTAGAAAGAGATATAGTATTAAATGCCTTTCAGCTGGTTGCAATTTGTAGATAACATGGAGAGTCAACAACTTTTACTATAATCTTATCTTTTGGTCGAGTATATAATTAAAGAATAGGCTATTAACCATTCTTCATCAAACTTGTGCTTGTACTCTCTTTCTAGCTATGGCTTCTTCCTCACATCTTAAAGAAAAATCGGTGGAAGAAATCCTTCCTCACACTCAACTAGCAATTTTTAAACCACATGAGGTGAATAAATGTGATTCTCTTTTGAATTTATTTCGAGATCTATATTGGCCACATGTATGTGATTACAATACAATACCAAGTTATTATATGAGTTTATAATTTAAATTTTACGTGTGTGCACAATGAACATGATCACAATCATGACCGAGCAATGGACACTCATGATAATGATGCTCATGATCGCAAAGAGAAGATTATGCACAAGTTACTGGATTTGGTTTGTAAAAAAAACATATGCAAATTCATAGAAGCATTATTATTTTATTGGTCTTGAAAAAGCATTTATTAACTGAATGCAACTAGATTAAATTATTAATAGTTCATAATTTTAATTTTTAGATCTGTTTTTTTTGGTATAATTATGTACTTTTGTTTTTATACCCAAGTTTTAAACAATTTTATAGGTCCAACAATATATATAAATATACATATAAATTAATGTATGCATGTATCTATGTGTGTATTTGTATATACCTTTTAATGATGGAAGAGGAAGGTGAAACAATTCAAGCTTCAAAAGTACCAACTGAGAAGATCAGCACATCAAAGGGTTATTACAAACTTTCAGCAAATGATGTTAAAGAAATTGAAGAGAGGGATGAGGTGAGTTATCTTGTACATGCTACTGTATAGCTTAGTTTTTCTTATAGATGTATTGATAGGGATGAGGTCACTTATGCAGTAAATTGCAGAGTGTCTTAGTTTTTCTTATACACATCTTTGTACTAATTCTAGTACAAATCCTAATCGGACATAGGTATTCATAGCTTCTCCTGGTTTTGCAAAATATAAGAACACCTGGATCCCAGTTTCATTCAGGTTAAAAGGATGGACAATTACGACCCGTAAACGAGCTAGTGGAAGAACAGAGATGGTATATTCCGACCAATACCTTATTTTTACTATATATTTGTGATTAAATGACATCGTTGTCCTTCCACTTTCTCTCTTCAGATAGTATTAGCTATCCAATTAACCCCATCACCTTTCCCCCCAAAATATATGTAATTGTAAGTTTATTGTTGCTTATGTATTCAAATGAGTGGTAAAAACATATGGTTCAATCTCCTTGTTAGTTCTATAAACACCACATCTTCCGAAGGCAGCTTCGTTCAAAGAAGGAGGTCTATCAGTACATTAGATATGGCTTTGTTTCAAAGAATTCCAAGGAACCAAGTTCATCACAGGCCCCTCTCAACATTGTTGTAAGTTACATGCTCTAACATATAAACATACTTATATATAGTAGTATATATACATACTGCATAATATATATGATAAACCTTGCACCCAGCCAAATCCGAGAAGGGAAATGAGTCAGAAAGAAGAGGTGGAAGCATTTCTTGCTGACTCGTGGGAGAATCTTACCAATTTTGAAGCATCTGCTTCAAAATTACCAGAAGTCTATGTCGCCAGCTTCACCAGCAATTTATAATATCAATGTTTTTTTTGGACTTGTAATTTCTTAGTTTTCTTTTGTCTTATAAAACTGATTATAATTAGCTTTATAATTTTCTTTACAAGTTCTTATATTTTTATAAAGATAAATAATTTTATTTGACAAGATGTGAACCAAAAAAATGTGATACATAAGTAACACATTTATCCAAGTTAGGGGTGAGCAGAACCGAAGAACAGAACCGAACGGTATATATAAACTTGTTTGTCTTAATTATTAGAATTGTAGCAATTATTACAATATTTATGATTTACCATGTGTGCATAATTGTGATACTAGCGTCAGTGTGATTTAAAAAAGCAATTGTTATGCATGTTGATTACGTTGTAGAACATATCTTTCATTAGATTGTCGAATGTTTAAAAATATTTTACAACCAATTGTTTTAAAATAACTAGATTATATTTTTTCCAATTTCGAATAATGAGGACTCCAAGACTCTACTGAAATGAGGACTCCAGGAAACTTAACTCTCTCTTTCTCTCATATATATATACCACTCAATTAAATAGAAACCAATTATATACAAACTAAACATAAAGGGAATGGGAAGGGTAGTGTGGCCCGAGCATAGACCCCAAGATGGGCCTTGTTGCCGCATGGATGGGCCAAACAATTGAGTGGGTGGGGGGTCCCGTGGAACTGAGATGGAGCCTAGCTGGTGAAGGCTCTTGGGCATGCGTGGATCTTGTTAGTAGATCAAATTGCAAGAAAATAGACAAGGGCATCAGATTGATGCTAGCTCCCAAATCACATAAACACTTGTCGAATGACAATTGCCCAATAGTACACGGGATTGTGAAGCTTCCCGGATCTTTTAGCTTTGGGGGCAATTTCTGTTGCAACACAGCACTACACTCCTCGGTCAAAGCCATAGTTTCCAATTCCTCAAGTTTGAGTTTTTGAGATAGAATACCTTTCATGAATTTAGCATAACTCGGCATTTGTTCCAGAGCCTCCGCAAAAGGTATGTTGATTTGTAATTTCTTGAAGACCTCTAGAAATTTTGTGAATTGTTTATCGAGCTTATGCTTTTGAAGTCTCTTCAGAAAAGGTGGAGGTGGATATACTTGCTTGACCCCAGTATCAGTTTTCGGGCTAGACTTTTCTGCTGAATCCTTGCTTGCTTCCTCGTTGATTTTATTCTTGTCAGCTTCAACAACAGTTTTTCCACTATCAGACTCAGATGAGAGCATGGGTGTTTCAACCTGTTGATCACTCTCTTCCTTGTTGCGCTCTGTTGCTGATTCTTTATCCTTCGTAACATTTCCGGACCTCAAAGTGACAGCCTATACCTGTTCCTTCACTTCCTTTTTACCCGGATTGGCCTCAGTATCACTACGAAGAGTTCCTTGTGGTCTATAATCAACGCATTAGCAATTTGCCCAATCTTATTCTCCAAAGTCTTGATTGACACCGATAGACTTTTTACCATTAGTCTTAATTCTTCCAATTCTGATCTTTCATTGGAAGACTGTCCAGCCACCCCATGATTTTGTTGCTGGAATTCGGGTGGATGGAATTGCTGCCTCGGTGCAAACTGTTGTTGAAAACCAGAAGGGTTAAAAGGTCTAGATCCTTGATGCTGAAACTGTTGCTGTTGTTGTGGCATGTAATTCTGATTATTGCTCCAGCTGAAATTCGGATGATTCCGATTATTAGGATGATAAGTGGCCGGAGCTGGCTGTTGTGACCTCTGAATGTTGCTCACAAACTGAGCGGATTCGCTCGATATAGCACACTAATCCGAAGAATGTGCTCCAGCACAGAGCTCGCAAACTGAAGGTGGTTGCTGATTTCCTAGATTTGCCAAAGAATCCACCTTCATAGTAAGAGCCTTAAGATGAGCAGCTATGGCTGAAGTAGCATCAACATCCAGAATCCCTGCTACCTTGCCCTGATGAAGATGCTGAGTAGGATTCTGATATTCATTCGCGGCCATCATCTCGATCAACTCATAAGCCTCATCATAGCTCTTAGCCCATAGAGCTCCACCTGATGCAGCATCTAGCATTGGCCTCGATTGAGGACCCAAGCCATTATAAAAATAATTTATCACCATCCAATCAGGCATCCCATGATGTGGGCACTTTCGAAGCATCTCCTTGTAGCGTTCCCAAGCTTCACATAAAGTTTCACCAGACAACTGAGAGAATTGAGTGATAGCATTCCTGATTGCAGCGGTTTTAGTCATAGGGAAGAACTTAGTAAGAAATTTCTGAGCCAGATCCTCCCATGTCGTAATAGATCCTGCAGGAAGAGAATGCAACCATCCTTTAGCTTTATCCCTCAGAGAGAATGGGAACAACCTCACTCTGATGGCATCGTCAGTAACACCATTGAACTTGAAAGTGTCGCCGATCTCAATGAAGTCCCGAATATGAGTATTAGGATCCTCAGTCGGAGAACCCCCAAACTGTACTGAGTTCTGCACCATCTGAATAGTGCTCGGTTTGATCTCGAAAGTGGTGGCCTGAATTGCTGGCCTGACAATGCTCGACTGAATGTCATTGATTTTAGGCTCAGAGAAAGCCTTCAGAGCCTTAGTATCATTCACAGCTGGTGGTTGATCAACCATCGTATCACTCACTATCGTTTCTTCCTTAATTAATGCTTCCTTACGAGCCTGAGAACGTGTTCGCATACACGTCACTCAAGTACCTGAAACACACACAACGAACTAAAGTGAGAAAAGAATCCAAGTCACTGAACTTTAACGACCACTAATGACAAGCACATAAACTAAAGTAAAACACCGAGTCCCCGGCAGCGGCGCCAAAAACTTGTTTGCACAAAATCACGCAAGTGTACATGGTCACAAGTAATATAGAATATAATTCAAGTTCGTTCCCACAGAGACTGGTGTATTCAGAAATATGCACTTATGCACCAATATATGATTATTATTCAATGCTTAGACACATATCAAATTGGGTTTTGGTTTTCTACTTAACTAATCCTATTTGAATTATGAAACTAAGAATTATCAACTAAGAGAATAACGATTTACTAATGAGAATAAACATGGGATTCTAGCTTCATTAGCAACTTCATTCAGAGTTCTACCTTTATTCGATTGTAATGGTTGATAACTAATTAGATAACACGAGACTGATACACGCTAACTGTCGTTATACGTGCGCCATACTGCTACACATCCACAATTAAGATAGAAGGTAAACAGACACCAATTATGCTTAGATCCTATATGTCTATAGAATTTGAAAACATAACGGTTGAGGAACAAGTTATCTATCAAGATTACATAGGGCGATGCAAGATGTGTAAAATCACATCACAAGTCATGTTATCGAACACGAAACCTATGCTCGCATGGCAAGTTCTAAATCAATATATTCACTGTCGCTTCAATAAAGATTAACAAGCAATCTTAGATGTTAGCTACGCATCCAAGACGAATAAGCACAACCAATACGAGGAAATCAAACCATCACATATGAACAAGACAAATTAACTACTGAAATTTATCGATAAATCCGCTAAAATCCCATGACAATGATTAGTTCATAATCGAACTTCTCATCATCATGGGTTCGAATGTAAACATGGTACTGAATAGGAAAAATAAAGTCAAAGTACTAGAATAAGAGTTAAGAAACAAATCCGAAACGAGCATCCAAAGTTACGCCTACTTCGAAGAATTACAAAAGTGAAAAGTATGAAATTGATCTTGATCTTCTCCGTAGCTGTCACGTGCTCCTTAAAATGTTTCTAGGTTGTGTTTTAAGTCCCCCAAGCCTTCCTTTTAGTTTCCCATCAAACGGGCCTTCAAACGGATTAAAAACGGGCAAAACGGGCCAAAATTCCCGCTCAGGTCGTGGGGCGGCCGCGCCAGAGTTGGGGCGGGCGCGCCAACGGGGCGGCCGCGCCAAAGTTGGGGCGGCCACGCCAAAGTGGCAGCCCTGACGTCCAACCTTTACGCGTCTGTATCTTTCTCCTCGAGCATCCGATTGCTTCACCGTTTTTTTTCAATTAAATCTATGATTCTCCTCTTCGATCTCCTTCCAAGAAACCTACACAACACAACACTAAAACATATCAAAAACATCAAAAGCTTGAGGCCATTCCATCAATTTAAGTCAAAACGAAGGCTTCCAAGTGGATATAAAATCCACTTATCACACCCCCAAACTTAAACCGATGCTTGTCCTCAAGCATAGACACACACACAAATACTACTAATGCAATGCATGAATGCAACTAAATGCCTACATCTAATCGAATCATGAAGTGTAATCCATGTTAACATAGCATCCTCAGAATATGCAACATTCTCGGCATTCATCTCTCTCACATATTAGCCCTGTCCTCTTCCACTACAAGTGTGAAGTGCATCGTGTGTGCTAGCATGCTCTCTAGTGAAACAAAACAAAGACTATCAAACTTCAACAAAGTCCTCACTATGAGCCGTTAATCAGAATAAGGTTTAAACACTTCTTTACTAAAGAGTCAACTACAATTTAGGGTCATCAAAGAATTGCTATGCCTCTCCTATTTTTTTCTTTTTTTTTTTCCGCTAAGTCTAAGGTTGGGACGCTTCTCAGTGCAAGTGAGTCACGACCGCCATTCGACTTCGCTTATTCTATTTTTTTTTCTTTTGTTTTTTTTAATCAAGTAATTCTCCAGTAATCAAGGGTTGTGAAAAGTCACCAAGAATTTGCTTATTTTAATACCTTTGCACTTAATACCAGCACAAGTACATGGATCGTCCCTTTCACATGACATTGCATTCTACCCACTGATCTCAAAGGAGTACTTGATAATTATTATTCTTTTTTTTTTTGAAAGGCATATTCATCCCTTAACTCCCCCAAACTTAAGATTTACAAACTCTAAGTTCAAAAAGGGAATACTCCAAAGTCTACGCCCGACTCAACGCGAGGACTCAAGAAATAAGTTAGTCTAAGTCTTATCTCTAGAGCATAAGTGTAATTACAATTTTCACACAAGCAATTTCCAAATAACAAGGCATCACATATAATCAAGACTACTAGCCAAGAAATTATGCATATAAACTCATCATAGGACATCAACTTAGAAAACAACTTCAAGATTCATGCAAATGTAACTATATGAAACTAATAACACATACTAACACAAGCATATATATATAAACAAAACTAACTAATATGTAACAATATGAAAGAATATGCTAAACTATATGCAACCTATATGAACACACACATCACTACTAGTCCTTAGATTACCACCCCCAAACTTAAAATATTCAATGTCCTCATTGAAGGTGATAAAAAGGATCGAATGTACCTAAAAGGAGCCAGAACCATCACTTTCCTCACCCTCATCAGGTGAAGAGTCAGCTGGAGGATAAACCATATCAGCACCGAACACAGGCCACTCCACGTCTACGCCCGTAGCACGAAAAGCAGTCCCCAAAGCCTGTGTCAAATCCCTCGCAAACCGACTATGCATATCGTGCATCATATCCATACGCCTAGTGAGCCTCCTAACTGAGAATCACTGAACTCACTGCCTCCAATACCCGAGCTCTCCACTGTCTGAGAAGGCCCAGCTCCAGCTCGATCTGGTGCAGCCTGTGCTCGATCCGGTGATGCTGGAGGTGGTGCCCTGGCACGTCCCCCCCTGGGATCTCTATAACCCATCCCCATAGGGTGGGGTATGCCACCATCCCACTCGGGTAATCGCTCGATAATAGCATGATCAATGGGAGCACTCAGCATCTGCAACTGCTCCTCAGCCGACCAACGCACACCCACCGCCACACACAACCTAGTCACTATTGTGGCATGAGGAATGGCCACACTAGTACGACTCCTCAGAAATCTCATAATGTTCTGATGGATAACATAAGCAACATCCACATACTCTCCACTCAGAATGCCGTACAACAATATAGCACGGTCAACAGTGACGTCGTGTGGGTGACTCGAGGGCATAATACTAGAACAAATGAACAAGTTCCAAGCTCGGGCATACCTGTTCATAGAAGATGTAGGGAACGAGACGCGCACATTAGTGGTTGGATTGCGCTTCCACACCGTACCCGGAACACACAATTCATGGAAAATCTGATCCAAGTCCACGTTCCTCTTATCCTTGCGCACCCAATCCTCCTCCGTTTCTTGCATCTCTTGACCCCCAATGAGCTTTTGGATGGTTTCCAAAGTGTAATCCACGGTCAAGCCCCGAACAATTGAAGACCCATTCTTATCCATCCGAGCATTGGCATAAAATTCTCGGACAATGCTCAATGACACCGCTTCCGGTGCCTTACACAACGACTCCCACCCCTAGCTTGAATCATCAACAACAACCCACCATCACCCGATGAAGGCAAGAAACCCCTCTCTTTAGTAATTGATTTACCCATAAGCCGAATAAACTCTTCTTGCGCTTCCGGGGTTGTGAACTTGTTAACCGAAGAATCCGTTGATTGGGCTTGCAAACTAGTGCTCCCGGATCTTCTAGCTCTTTTGGGTGCCATAGAATTGAAGATGTATGTAGTGGTAGGTTGTAGTAGAGAGATTGAGTGAAAAGAGATAAGATTTGGTGTAGATGGGTGTGTGTATGGTTGTATGTATATGTATGTATAGTTGGGTTTGGAGAAGATGAAGTGGGTTTGTTAGATATAATTGATGATTACTAATGTTCTTAAAGTTTGTGTTAGAACAGGAGTGATCAGAGTTTAAGCTGGAAGCTGATCAGATTTTGATAAAGTCTGATCAGAGTTTACATAGTCAAGACTCGTCAGAGTTTACACGTGGAAAGAGCTCAGAAGCGGATATACTTCAAGGAAGGATAGAAGCGGAGGAGTGATTTGCTGACTATGGAAACCAAACAGAAAACAGTAGCAATCTTTGATTGATAGAATACATAGCTGATTTATAGGATATCAAATCAGAGATTGATTTTGTAACTGTGTATATATAGACACAGATTAGGGTTACTCTATAGGAGTTGAGTTATTGAGTATATTTTAAAGAACCCTAGCAGCTCTTAGTGATAACATATAAATCACTAAGAGAGTTTTTGTAACCTACTGAGCATTGTGAATAAGAGTTTATTTTGGTTAATCTCTTATATTGTCGTACTGTGTTAATTGATTGTGTTCAATATATTAATCTATATAGTGAGTTTAAAGGACCTAACAAGTGGTATCAGAGCGAGCTCTGTTAAGATAACTACAGTGAGATATTATTCACAATCATGTCTGAAAAATCACAAGCTTCGTCTTTTAGAGTTCCAGTCCTTAAGGCATCTGAATATCCAGTCTGGAAAGAGAGAATGATTATATTTCTAGACTCTGTCGATCCAGAATACCTTGACAGGATCTATGATGGACCACATATGCCCACCAAGCTCTCTGTTGGGATTGCAGATGTACCTCAGAAGATGGTTCCAAAAGACAAGAAAGATTATACCCCTGAGGACATCTTGTCAATTGGTAAAGACTCAAAGGTGAAACACCTTCTGCACAGTGCCCTTGATAATGCAATGTCTAATAGGGTGATTGGGTGCAAAACTGCTAAACAAATCTGGGATGCTCTGGAAACCAGATGTCAGGGAACTCAAGCCATCAAGAAGAATAGAAAAACCATCCTTACACAGGAGTATGAGCACTTTGACCCAAAATCTGGTGAGTCCTTGACAGATCTGTATGACAGATTTGTCAAACTGTTGAATGACTTATCTCTGGTGAACAAGGAATATGATCTTGAAGACTCAAACCTCAAATTCCTTCTGGCTCTTCCTGAAAAATGGGATTTGAAAGTCACTACAATAAGAGACAATCTTGATCTTGGAGAAATGTCTCTTGATGATGTTTTTGGAAGACTGAAGACTCATGAACTTGAGATGGAGCAGAGGAGCAAACGTCATGGAGGCAAATCAAAGTCTGTTGCTCTAAAAGTTCAAGAGGAAGCTGCTAAGAGCAAAGGAAAAGCTCATGTCACAAAGTCTGACATTGAGTCATCAAACTCTGATGACTCAAACTCTGATGTTCCCTCAGACTCTAAAGACAGTGATGATGAGATGATGCAGTTAGCAGCATTGATGGTGAAAAGCTTCAAGAAGTTAGCTTACAAAAAGTTCAACAAAGGCAAAAGTTTCTCAAGGAAAGACAGAAACTCTGACAGAGTTTATAATAAGAAGAACTTCAGGAAGAATGAGGGCAAGGAAGGAAAAGCTGGAAAAGCTGACAAGTATACCTGTTTCAACTGTGGTGAAAAGGGTCACTTTGCATCTGAATGCAAGAAAGCCAAGAAAGAAAAGGAAAAAGCCTTTATCACCAAGAAAGGAAACTGGACAGATACATCTGATTCAGAAGAAGAAGTCAATTATGCTCTGATGGCAAACACTGACAACAACTCTGAATCTACTGCTAAGGTACCTCATTCTACTCTTGCCTTTGATACTGAAGATATAACTGAGTTAAGATTGTTCCTTAAAACTTTGCATATCAGCTTTAGAGATCAGACTTTAGAGAATGAAAAATTAAAATCTGAAACTCTAAGTGTAAAGAAAAGGAATGATTATCTAGAAAAAGAATTAGTTCAGATGTTAGAAGTTCAGAAAGAGAGAGATGATGCTGTCATTGTCAAAGATGAACTATTAAAGAGGTATGCATCTCTTCAATCAGAACTTGCTAAGGAAAGGGATATTATAAAGACATGGACTAATTCAGGCAAAACTACTCAGGATATCTTAGGTAGTGGAAACTGGAAGAAGGGACTAGGTTACACTGATAACTCAGAAGCTGAGTCATCAAAAACAGAGTTTGTTAAAACTGAAAAACCTAAGGTTAAACCTGTTAAATTTGTTGCTGAAACCTCTAAGTCTAAACAGAGTAGACCAGAATCAGAGATTAACAACAATTTAAAATCTGATAAGCCCAAACAGGTTAACATAGGACTGATGACTCAGAAACAGCTTAAGCATAAGCTTAAAGAGGTAAAGTCTGAAAACAAAGACAAGGAGCCTAGGAAAAATAGAAATGGCAAGGTTGGAATAGACAAGAGTAATAACTACATGCCTATTCCAAATGCACCTAGGAAGACATGCCATAACTGTGGAAATACTAATCATCTTGCTAATTTTTGCAGGAAGAACAAGGACATTAACTCCTTACCTACAAAGTCTGGAGTTAGAAAAAGTAGTATTAGATATAAACCACAAGATCCATGTTTTCATTGTGGTAGTTTATGGCATTCTATTTATACTTGCAAAGAATATCATAGTTTGTATTATGATTATTATCAATTGAAACCTTCTTTGAAAAAGGTTAATAAAAACTCTGCAAGTACAAAATCTGTTTCTAGTACAAACTCTGTTCCAAAGTCTGTTAGCTCAAACTCTGATCATAATAATTCCGCTGCAAAAGTTAACAAACTTAATAAGGCCAAGGGATCCAAGCAAGTCTGGGTCCTTAAAACTAACAATTAGTGGTCTTTGTGATTGCAGGGCAACATGAAGAATATCCTAGTCTTGGACAGTGGATGTTCAGGACACATGACTGGAAATAAGGCCCTGCTGTCAGAGTTTGTGGAGAAAGCTGGCCCAAGTGTTTCTTATGGAGATGGCAACATAGGAAGGACTCTGGGATATGGCAACATCAATCTTGGAAATGTCATCATCTCAAATGTAGCTCTAGTTCAAGGGCTAAAACACAATTTACTCTCTGTCAGTCAGATCTGTGACAGAGGATATCATGTTGATTTCTATGAAGAACACAGTGAGATAGTAAGCAAGTCAACAGGCAAGGTGGCAGTGATTGCTCACAGACATGGAAACATTTATGAAATCAACTTGCCTACAAACTCTGAAGGAAAAGCAATTTGCTTATCTACAAGAATCTCTGCAGAAGAAAGTTGGAAGTGGCACAAGAAGCTCTCACATCTCAATTTCAACTCCATAAATGAGCTTATAAAGAAAAAGCTTGTGAGAGGACTCCCTGAATCACTACTCACTTCAGATGGTCTATGTGATTCATGTCAAAAGGCCAAGCAGAGAAAGACATCCTTCAAGAGTAAGACTGAATTCTCAATAAAGCAGCCATATCATCTTCTACATGTTGATCTATTTGGACTAGTTAATGTACCATCCATTGCAAGGAAGAAATATGCTCTTGTCATTGTTGATGAGTATACTAGATACACTTGGGTATATTTTTTTCACTCTAAGGATGAAACAGCTTTGCATCTGATGGATCATGTGAAGCAACTGGACCATGGATCTGAAGACAAAGTAAAGATCATTAGAAGTGATAATGGAACTGAGTTCAGAAATTCAACAATGGAAGAGTTCTGCAAAGAAAGAGGTGTAGTGCAACAATTTTCTGCACCTGGAACACCACAGCAAAATGGTGTAGTTGAAAGGAAAAACAGGACTCTAATAGAAGCTGCCAGAACTATGCTTGATGAGGCTAAATTACCTACTTATTTCTGGGCAGAAGCTGTTCAAACAACTTGTTTCACTCAAAATGCAACACTGATTAATAAGCATGGCAAGACCCCATATGAGATGGTGAAGAAAAAGAAGCCAGATCTGAAGTACTTTCATGTATTTGGGTGCAAATGCTTTGTATTGAAGACTCATCCAGAACAGCTTACCAAGTTTGATTTAAAAGCTGATGAAGGCATTTTTGTAGGTTATCCTCTGACAACAAAGGCCTTCAGAGTCTATAATCTAAGAACCAAGGTGATCATGGAATCCATACATGTGTCATTTGATGACAAGAAAATTATGGGTCTAGCAGATATGGATGATCATGAAGAACTGCATTTTGAAAATGAAGAAATATTCTCTGATTCGACAAACTCTGATGAATAGTCAAACTCTGACTGTGAGCAAAATACAGCAAACTCTGGTGAAAATTTACAAGTTCATGATGATGAAGCATATGTTGAGGGGGAGCATCAGAATGTTTCAGACTCTACCCAAGACTCAAACTCATCAGAGAATGCTGACTCAAACTCATCAGAGAATACTGATTCAAACTCTGATAGCACAAATTCAGGGGGAGCTACAGAGAAAGATCAACAGAATCAAGAGAGCATGGATCAGGGGGGAGGATCCAATGATGAAAGTAGCCAACTTCCACATGCTAGGAAGTGGACAAAATCTCATACACCTGATTTGATAATTGGAAATCCAGAAGCAGGTGTGCAAACAAGGACAGATACAGCAAATGAGTGTTTACATCATTGCTTTCTGTCACAAACAGAACCTAAAAAGGTGGAGGAAGCTCTTCAAGATGCTGACTGGATTCAAGCAATGCAAGAAGAGCTAAATGAGTTTGAGAGAAATAAAGTCTGGACCCTAATACCAAGACCTAAAGATAGATCCATAGTTGGTACAAAATGGGTTTTCAGAAACAAAACTGATAGTGAAGGTGTCATTACAATGAATAAAGCAAGACTTGTGGCAAAAGGGTATTCACAACAGGAAGGTATTGATTATGATGAGACATTTGCTCCAGTTGCAAGATTGGAGGCAATTAGAATCTTTCTGGCCTATGCTGAACACAAGAAATTCAAGGTATTCCAGATGGATGTCAAGAGTGCTTTTCTTAATGGGAAACTGGATGAAGAGGTATATGTTGAACAACCTCCAGGATTTGTGGATCCAAAGCATCCAGACTATGTCTACAGATTGGACAAAGCTCTCTATGGACTAAAGCAGGCTCCAAGGGCATGGTATGAAACTCTAGCTCAATTTCTTATTGAAAGTGGATTCACTAGAGGTACCATAGACAAAACCTTGTTTTATTTGAATCATGGTAATGATCTGCTTTTAGTTCAAATCTATGTTGATGATATCATTTTTGGTTCCACTAATGCTAAACTCTGTCAAAGATTTGCCAAGCTCATGCAGTCTAAGTACCAAATGAGCATGATGGGGGAACTCAGTTATTTTCTGGGTTTACAAGTTAAACAGACTGATGATGGGATTTTTATCAATCAAGCCAAGTATACCAGAAATCTCTTGAAGAAATTTGGTATGCAAGACAGTTCAGCTGCAACTACTCCTATGGCAACAGCAACCAAGCTAGACAAAGATACTGGTGCATCAGTGGATATCACAAACTATAGAGGAATGATTGGATCTTTGCTTTATCTGACTGCAAGTAGACCAGACATAATGTATGCCACATGTCTATGTGCAAGATTTCAGGCAGATCCAAGAGAGCCTCATCTGATTGCAGTAAAGAGGATATTCAGATATCTCAAGGGAACCACATCATTGGGATTATGGTATCCTAGAGAATCAGATTTTAGTCTAATTGGATACTCTGATGCAGATTTTGCAGGTTGCAAAATTGACAGGAAAAGCACAAGTGGGAGTTGTCAATTTCTGGGTGGAAGACTTGTTTCTTGGTACAGCAAGAAGCAAAAGTCAATATCAACATCAACAGCAGAGTCAGAGTATATAGCTGCAGGCAGCTGCTGTGCTCAAATTCTTTGGATGAAGAATCAATTGTTGGACTATGGGTTATCCTTTTCTAAAATTCCTATTTATTGTGATAACCAAAGTGCTATTGCTATGACAGGAAACCCAGTTCAACATTCTCTGACAAAGCACATCAGTATAAGATATCATTTTATAAGGGAGCATGTGCTGGAAGGAACCATTGAACTTCACTTTGTTCCCACTGAACAGCAGCTAGCAGACATATTCACCAAACCACTATGTGAAGCAACCTTTACTAGGCTGGTGAATGAGCTAGGAATGATATCAGGAACTGAGTAAACATAATGGTCAGATCTTTTAAGTTTAAATTGTCAAATTACCATATGTGTTGCTCACAAATCTGCCATGATATACTCTGATTGTTAAACTCTGATGACATTCTCTGATGATATACTCTGTTTGTTATACTCTGATTGTCATTCTCTGACAATATTCTTTGATGTTTGTAAACTCTGAATCTTGATGAATGATCTCATTTTATTTCTCTGAGACAAATAACTTGTGAAGATACTATGAAGCATGATCTGAATTAGTAATCATGAATCTCAGTTAAGTTCTTCAATCCTGATCTCAATTTTGTGCAACTGTATTTCACTAGAAGCATGTTAATATCATTGAGACTCTTTTACTTCACATATCTTAATTATAAGTGAGACTGATTAATTTGAATTTTCTCTCATTAAATTAGAGATGCACAGTGGTTATAAACTCTGATGACTTTATATCTAAGCCAATACACCCCAGATGATAATCATGGTACTCCTTTGAGATCTTAGATGTCTATATGACAGTGACTGGGAAGACCCAAACATTTGCTAGTATTAAGTAATTGCTAAGATTTTATAATCTATGGTGACCAGTCACAATCTCTGATTACTGGAGAAATACTGATGCAATATAATATTTAAAGGTCGTGCCTCATTTGCCCTGAGAAGCGTCCTTTAAAAAAAAAAAAGGGTATTTAATTGCATAATTCTTCATCAGAGTATGTCACTTCTCTATGTCTTGAGAGTTTGAACAGATTATATTTGTCTTCCTTATTCTTAGGAAATTATGAAATTCTTTAGTCTCTGATTTAATATGTTAAATCACACACATTATTTCACAAGCACATTATTGAGCTATGGATTTTATGACAAAATCTGATTTTTGATGAATTTTCTAAACATCATGTCTTATTCTGAGGTACTTAGAAATTTATTTTCTTTGTTTTAAATCTCAGAGTTTAAAATTCGAGGGATTTGATCTTGATTTTTTTTTTAAAATCTTGTACATCTCAAGAGTTTAAATATTCAGAGAATGTCAAGAGAGTGTTCCAAACGGCTGTATTGTTAGTGGGCTTACATGTGAAACTTTTTAATAGGAGAACGTGTAATCAGCATTTATAACTGCACAAGTTTTACTGCGCTCATGATTACTATTTTCTTTTCTCCATGCCACTAACACTCATCTACCAGTTAAAATCTGACAGGTGTACAGCTGAACAATAGTCCAAGCGTGTACAGCTAAACAAAATCTGAAGAGTTTATCAAATCAGATTTTATTGCTTGTTATTCACTTATACACTTCATCTTTACACACACTCTCTCAACAAACTCTTAAGCTTTTCTCTCTGCAACTCAAATCTTATCTTACACACTTTCTCAAACACCTTTCTTCCTTTACAAACTCTGTTCTAATGGCGACTTCAGCGTTTACTCATGCAGGTGTGGAATTTGTTCCCAACAACCACGCTGCCATTCTTAACACAGCAGGTGCTCCAAGGGATTATCATCCAATCCAGCAATTCCTAGCACAGAGTGCCCTGGCTATTGCTCTTACCGCTCCTGCCAGACTCTCTAGAAGCCAAATCATCACTTTTTGGAGGACAGGGCAATATGATAATGGTGGTACAGATGGATCACCATCTATTGTGTTCGAATATGAAGGGGAGGAGTATGCTGTTACTCCAGCCACAGTTCGTCAAGCATTCAACATACCAGAGAATGCAGCTTACATCACAAATGGAGATACTAATCTCAGGGGCATGATGAATGCTCTGGGCTACAGTGAATCGCTTGATAAATTGGGACAATTAAAGCGTCCAGGACTAAGAAGGGAATGGAGCTTCTTCTTTGACTGTATCACAAGGGCTTTCCAGAAGAAAAGCACCAACTGGGATGCTATACCCATGGATATGCTACAAATTGGGTATTCTCTGATCTACTCTACTAATTTTGATTTTGGTAGATTAGTTCTTAGAAATATTGGTGAAAGAATGCATGAAAATAAACAAATCATATATTTCTCAAGATTTTGTCAATTACTATTTAATGCCACTGTTGGTGAGGTGGATTTTGCTGTTGATGATGAGATCAAGCCCTTTAGGCTTCATAAAAGGGTGTTCAAGGACCTCATCTCAAAAGATGAGAAGTATCCAATCCAGAGGCCTCTCCTAATTCCAGCTCCAGTTAGAGCTAGGATGGATTTGCCCCCAGTCCAACAACAACAACCCCAACAACAACAACCTCAATCTTCCAAACCTCCAACAGCAAGAAGATCTTCTGCATCCAAGTCAACAAGGGCTACAAAGTCTGATGCAGCCCCTTCCACTGTGAAGACTAGAACCTCTGTTGCTACACAAGTTCTGAAGACAAAGTCTGATGTGCCAACAAACTCTGATATAGTTCCTACTGTAAACTCTGATACAGTCTCTAAGACTTTAAACTCTGAAGCTGCTTCTCCACAAAAGCAGAAAAGAAGGAGACTTGTTGCAGCTTATGACTATGATGATCTGGAAACCTCTCATGCAACAAACTCTGAACCTCCTCAGGCCAGCCCTCAGTCAAGAAAAGTTAGTTTAAAGCAAGGGCAAACAAGCCTAAGAAGGCAAAGGTACTCATTACTGAGATCACTGATTTCACCATTGAGGAAGAGCAAGCACCATCTACTACACCTCCTGATTCTTCTCAAGCTCTGATGGTGCATCCTCTTCAAGCTGTTCCACTCTCTACTGCTACAGCATCTTCTACTTCATCTGAAGTAGATGAGGAAATAATCTGCAAGGAACCAGTTACAACTGAAGCTGGGACAACAATGTCTGATCCTCACACTCCAATCTCTGATCATGGACCCTCCACTCCAATTCCTCAATCTCCATTGAAATTTCCTGAGGGTGCCATAATTCATGATACAGCTCCAGAAAATTACAAGTCAGATGCTGTGATTGCAGACTCTGACAAGGTAGTATTGGAAGCATTGCAGTCACTTGCTAAGGCTGATGAAGAGCCCAGAAAATCAAAATCTGCAGATCAAGAGAATGTTGTTCCAGATCCTGTTGAAGATGATGTTGATCCTGCATCTGATGATGATGAGGATGATGAAAATGAAGATGATGAAAATGAGGATGAAGTCCCCATGTCTCTTCAACAACAGAAGTGGGAGTCTACCAGTCAATACAATGCCAGACTACAGACTCTGAAGACAAACTCTGAGCCTCTTCCCAGGGATCTTCAGGTTGATCCACCTAATGAAGTATAGGATAAACTCTGGCTGAGTCACCAGCATTCTCTGGAGCCAGCAAAAGCTGAAGAATTCTTATCTCTAGCAGAGGCCAAGATTACAAACTCTGATGTAATGTTTAGTCTCAAAGCCACAGTCCTGTATTTAAAGACATTCCATACAGCTCACGCTCAAACATCAAAGTCTGTAAATAATCTTAGAACCGAGGTAGCAAACCTGGCTGAAACTCAAAACATGGACAAGAAAAGAAATTTACTACCTCTGAAGGAAGATATGAAAAAGCTGGTGTCTGCTCAACAAACTCTGGAGCAAAGGATGACTTCAATTGAGACCACCCAATCTACAATGACCACACAGCTGGAAGCCATCCAATCCTCTCTTTCTTTACTCACATCTGTACTGATTCCTGATGAGGATGATGTCAAAAAGGGGGAGAGAGTAGCAAAAGTCAAATGCAAGTCTACTTCTCAAACTCTGAAAAGAAAGAAAAATGATGATGATGATGATGTGGATGACTTCACAAAGAACAAGAGATTTCAAGCTGCAACTGGTGGAAGAGTTTCAAACTCTGACAGTGCAAAACAGTCTAAGCAAAGTTCAAAGTCTGCTCCAACTCCAACACACAATGTCACATCTGGATCAAAGCAAAGACCAGTGGCTGGATCAGATAAACCAATGACTGATGAAGAATATGCTAGACTGATATTTGAACAAGAAAATCCAGAAGCTAAATTGGATTTGGAGTTGATTGCTGCAGAGGAAGCTGAACTGAAGAAAGAATATGTTGAAGCTATAAACTCAGGTCAAATTCAGAAACCTGCAAAATCAACTGCCAGACCAAAGGAAAAAGGAATAATGATCAAGGAAACTACTATTGCTGATCAGAGTTTACCAATCAAAAAGGTATACTCTGAAGATGAATATACAAGCAAAGGCAAAAGCATAGTAGATGATTGCCTTGAGAAAGGCTGGATTCAGAAGAAGCCTACAACCTCTGACAGAGATCAAGTTGTAAAAGGAAAGAAATCAGAAGCTGCAATCTCTGACAAAGCTCATATTGCAGAATCACAAGAAGAAAAATTAACCTCTGACACAGCTCAAGTTAATGAGGAAGCAAAGAAAGATACAACCTCTGACAAGGCTCAAGTTGTGTTTAAACCAACTATCACTCCTTTATCAGGATTTGTAAAGGCTAGTTTGATGACTGAGATAAAATTTGACAAGGGTTCAATTCAACCAATCTCTCATCAAAAAGCAGGAAGAAATAAAGGAGGGTTAGGATCAAAATATGAAGTATTTGAGCAGAGCATAGCATCAATGCCTAATGATCCCTCATCCCTCTGTGCACCAAAGACTGGAGCTTTGCAAGAAAGAATGGACAAGCTTGATTCAGTTCAACTGGTGAAGAATGACAGAGGTGATAATGTTTTCATATACTTTATGTCTGATGGAACAGTGTTTAGAGTTATTGAAGCTGATCTTTATGCTAAACACTGGGAAGAGTTGAGATATGTTCAGAACATATTTCAAGTGAAGAACAAATCATGTCAGCACATCTCAAATCTGATCAAGGATCAAATCAAGAGAAAGATGGGTATAACAGGAAACAAGAATGCTGGACCTTTTATTCCTAAGTACTTCAGTGATCAAGGTCAGCTAGTTGAGATGAAGAAGAATTCAGCAAAAATAGAAACAGTAGCTGGAATCAGTGCTCTTACATTCAATGAAGAGTCTTATAAAGCTTACTACATCAGGCTGGATAAAGACATGAGAAGAAACAAGATCTATGATCTTAGAGCTGCAATCTATCAAACTGGAGTTTCAGATCCAGAACTAAGAGAGATCAAGAGACAGATGATCACAGCACTTGCAGAAGCTGAAAGAGAACTCCTCAAGGAATATTTAAAGACAGCTCATGGTGTCTATGAAGCTAAGGAGTAAAGTATCTGTAAGTTTAAAAAGTTTTCTGTTATGGTTATATAGCTAAACTCTGTTGCATTTGACTTATTTGTTTTGACATCATCAAATATCTGTTAACTTGCACATAACACATTTATGCACAAGTTGGGGGAGATTGTTAGATATAATTGATGATTACTAATGTTCTTAAAGTTTGTGTTAGAACAGGAGTGATCAGAGTTTAAGGTGGAAGCTGATCAGAGTTTGATAAAGTCTGATCAGAGTTTACATAGTCAAGACTCGTCAGAGTTTACACGTGGAAAGAGCTCAGAAGCGGATATACTTCAAGGAAGGATAGAAGCGGAGGAGTGATTTGCTGACTATGGAAACCAAACAGAAAACAGTAGCAATCTTTGATTGATAGAATACATAGCTGATTTATAGGATATCAAATCAGAGATTGATTTTGTAACTGTGTATATATAGACACAGATTAGGGTTACTCTATAGGAGTTGAGTTATTGAGTATATTTTAAAGAACCCTAGCAGCTCTTAGTGATAACATATAAATCACTAAGAGAGTTTTTGTAACCTACTCAGCATTGTGAATAAGAGTTTATTTTGGTTAATCTCTTATATTGTCGTACTGTGTTAATTGATTGTGTTCACTATATTAATCTATATAGTGAGTTTAAAGGACCTAACAAGTGGTATCAGAGCGAGCTCTGTTAAGATAACTACAGTGAGATCTTATTCACAATCATGTCTGAAAAATCACAAGCTTCGTCTTTTAGAGTTCCAGTCCTTAAGGCATCTGAATATCCAGTCTGGAAAGAGAGAATGATTATATTTCTAGACTCTGTCGATCCAGAATACCTTGACAGGATCTATGATGGACCACATATGCCCACCAAGCTCTCTGTTGGGATTGCAGATGTACCTCAGAAGATGGTTCCAAAAGACAAGAAAGATTATACCCCTGAGGACATCTTGTCAATTGGTAAAGACTCAAAGGTGAAACACCTTCTGCACAGTGCCCTTGATAATGCAATGTCTAATAGGGTGATTGGGTGCAAAACTGCTAAACAAATCTGGGATGCTCTGGAAACCAGATGTCAGGGAACTCAAGCCATCAAGAAGAATAGAAAAACCATCCTTACACAGGAGTATGAGCACTTTGACTCAAAATCTGGTGAGTCCTTGACAGATCTGTATGACAGATCTGTCAAACTGTTGAATGACTTATCTCTGGTGAACAAGGAATATGATCTTGAAGACTCAAACCTCAAATTCCTTCTGGCTCTTCCTGACAAATGGGATTTGAAAGTCACTACAATAAGAGACAATCTTGATCTTGGAGAAATGTCTCTTGATGATGTTTTTGGAAGACTGAAGACTCATGAACTTGAGATGGAGCAGAGGAGCAAACGTCATGGAGGCAAATCAAAGTCTGTTGCTCTAAAAGTTCAAGAGGAAGCTGCTAAGAGCAAAGGAAAAGCTCATGTCACAAAGTCTGACATTGAGTCATCAAACTCTGATGACTCAAACTCTGATGTTCCCTCAGACTCTAAAGACAGTGATGATGAGATGATGCAGTTAGCAGCATTGATGGTGAAAAGCTTCAAGAAGTTAGCTTACAAAAAGTTCAACAAAGGCAAAAGTTTCTCAAGGAAAGACAGAAACTCTGACAGAGTTTATGATAAGAAGAACTTCAGGAAGAATGAGGGCAAGGAAGGAAAAGCTGGAAAAGCTGACAAGTATACCTGTTTCAACTGTGGTGAAAAGGGTCACTTTGCATCTGAATGCAAGAAAGCCAAGAAAGAAAAGGAAAAAGCCTTTATCACCAAGAAAGGAAACTGGACAGATACATCTGATTCAGAAGAAGAAGTCAATTATGCTCTGATGGCAAACACTGACAACAACTCTGAATCTACTGCTAAGGTACCTCATTCTACTCTTGCCTTTGATACTGAAGATATAACTGAGTTAAGATTGTTCCTTAAAACTTTGCATATCAGCTTTAGAGATCAGACTTTAGAGAATGAAAAATTAAAATCTGAAACTCTAAGTGTAAAGAAAAGGAATGATTATCTAGAAAAAGAATTAGTTCAGATGTTAGAAGTTCAGAAAGAGAGAGATGATGCTGTCATTTTCAATCAGAACTTGCTAAGGAAAGGGATATTATAAAGACATGGACTAATTCAGGCAAAACTACTCAGGATATCTTAGGTAGTGGAAACTGGAAGAAGGGACTAGGTTACACTGATAACTCAGAAGCTGAGTCATCAAAAACAGAGTTTGTTAAAACTGAAAAACCTAAGGTTAAACCTGTTAAATTTGTTGCTGAAACCTCTAAGTCTAAACAGAGTAGACCAGAATCAGAGATTAACAACAATTCAAAATCTGATAAGCCCAAACAGGTTAACATAGGACTGATGACTCAGAAACAGCTTAAGCATAAGCTTAAAGAGGTAAAGTCTGAAAACAAAGACAAGGAGCCTAGGAAAAATAGAAATGGCAAGGTTGGAATAGACAAGAGTAATAACTACATGCCTATTCCAAATGCACCTAGGAAGACATGCCATAACTGTGGAAATACTAATCATCTTGCTAATTTTTGTAGGAAGAACAAGGACATTAACTCCTTACCTACAAAGTCTGGAGTTAGAAAAAGTAGTATTAGATATAAACCACAAGATCCATGTTTTCATTGTGGTAGTTTATGGCATTCTATTTATACTTGCAAAGAATATCATAGTTTGTATTATGATTATTATCAATTGAAACCTTCTTTGAAAAAGGTTAATAAAAACTCTGCAAGTACGAAATCTGTTTCTAGTACAAACTCTGTTCCAAAGTTTGTTAGCTCAAACTCTGATCATAATAATTCCGCTGCAAAAGTTAACAAACTTAATAAGGCCAAGGGATCCAAGCAAGTCTGGGTCCTTAAAACTAACAATTAGTGGTCTTTGTGATTGCAGGGCAACATGAAGAATATCCTAGTCTTGGACAGTGGATGTTCAGGACACATGACTGGAAATAAGGCCCTGCTGTCAGAGTTTGTGGAGAAAGCTGGCCCAAGTGTTTCTTATGGAGATGGCAACATAGGAAGGACTCTGGGATATGGCAACATCAATCTTGGAAATGTCATCATCTCAAATGTAGCTCTTGTTCAAGGGCTAAAACACAATTTACTCTCTGTCAGTCAGATCTGTGACAGAGGATATCATGTTGATTTCTATGAAGAACACAGTGAGATAGTAAGCAAGTCAACAGGCAAGGTGGCAGTGATTGCTCACAGACATGGAAACATTTATGAAATCAACTTGCCTACAAACTCTGAAGGAAAAGCAATTTGCTTATCTACAAGAATCTCTGCAGAAGAAAGTTGGAAGTGGCACAAGAAGCTCTCACATCTCAATTTCAACTCCATAAATGAGCTTATAAAGAAAAAGCTTGTGAGAGGACTCCCTGAATCACTACTCACTTCAGATGGTCTATGTGATTCATGTCAAAAGGCCAAGCAGAGAAAGACATCCTTCAAGAGTAAGACTGAATTCTCAATAAAGCAGCCATATCATCTTCTACATGTTGATCTATTTGGACTAGTTAATGTACCATCCATTGCAAGGAAGAAATATGCTCTTGTCATTGTTGATAAGTATACTAGATACACTTGGGTATATTTTTTTCACTCTAAGGATGAAACAGCTTTGCATCTGATGGATCATGTGAAGCAACTGGACCATGGATCTGAAGACAAAGTAAAGATCATTAGAAGTGATAATGGAACTGAGTTCAGAAATTCAACAATGGAAGAGTTCTGCAAAGAAAGAGGTGTAGTGCAACAATTTTCTGCACCTGGAACACCACAGCAAAATGGTGTAGTTGAAAGGAAAAACAGGACTCTAATAGAAGCTGCCAGAACTATGCTTGATGAGGCTAAATTACCTACTTATTTCTGGGCAGAAGCTGTTCAAACAACTTGTTTCACTCAAAATGCAACACTGATTAATAAGCATGGCAAGACCCCATATGAGATGGTGAAGAAAAAGAAGCCAGATCTGAAGTACTTTCATGTATTTGGGTGCAAATGCTTTGTATTGAAGACTCATCCAGAACAGCTTACCAAGTTTGATTTAAAAGCTGATGAAGGCATTTTTGTAGGTTATCCTCTGACAACAAAGGCCTTCAGAGTCTATAATCTAAGAACCAAGGTGATCATGGAATCCATACATGTGTCATTTGATGACAAGAAAATTATGGGTCTAGCAGATATGGATGATCATGAAGAACTGCATTTTGAAAATGAAGAAATATTCTCTGATTCGACAAACTCTGATGAATAGTCAAACTCTGACTGTGAGCAAAATACAGCAAACTCTGGTGAAAATTTACAAGTTCATGATGATGAAGCATATGTTGAGGGGGAGCATCAGAATGTTTCAGACTCTACCCAAGACTCAAACTCATCAGAGAATGCTGACTCAAACTCATCAGAGAATACTGATTCAAACTCTGATAGCACAAATTCAGGGGGAGCTACAGAGAAAGATCAACAGAATCAAGAGAGCATGGATCAGGGGGGAGGATCCAATGATGAAAGTAGCCAACTTCCACATGCTAGGAAGTGGACAAAATCTCAAACACCTGATTTGATAATTGGAAATCCAGAACCAGGTGTGCAAACAAGGACAGCTACAGCAAATGAGTGTTTACATCATTGCTTTCTGTCACAAACAGAACCTAAAAAGGTGGAGGAAGCTCTTCAAGATGCTGACTGGATTCAAGCAATGCAAGAAGAGCTAAATGAGTTTGAGAGAAATAAAGTCTGGACCCTAGTACCAAGACCTAAAGATAGATCCATAGTTGGTACAAAATGGGTTTTCAGAAACAAAACTGATAGTGAAGGTGTCATTACAATGAATAAAGCAAGACTTGTGGCAAAAGGGTATTCACAACAGGAAGGTATTGATTATGATGAGACATTTGCTCCAGTTGCAAGATTGGAGGCAATTAGAATCTTTCTGGCCTATGCTGAACACAAGAAATTCAAGGTATTCCAGATGATGAGACATTTGCTCCAGTTGCAAGATTGGAGGCTGCTGTTGTTCGCGCGCGGGCGCCCCGTCCCGGCGCGGTCGCCCCGCTCGCGCGGGCGCCCTAGCCGTGGCGCGGGGGCCCCGGATCGACAGTGCGTTTTTCGATTTTTTTTTTTGAACAGAAGTAAAACAGGAATTGCTTGAAAAAGCGTGGGTTGCCTCCCACGAAGCGCTTGTTTAACGTCCTTAGCTTGACGTGAAACTCCAAGAATTAGACAGTAGTGAGGATTGTGCTTACCGACTCGCGGTTCACCGGTCCTTCGAAATATGGCTTCACTCTTTGTCCATTCACTTTAAATGATTCCTCCGGTGTTGTTTCATAAATTTCTATGGCACCATGTGGAAATACCGTCTTTACTGTGAAAGGACCCGACCATCTTGATTTCAACTTCCCAGGAAACAGTCTGAGATGAGAATTAAACAGCAACACTTGTTGGCCAATGAAGAACTCCTTTTGCACCAACTTCCTATCATGCCATCTCTTGACTTTTTCCTTGTAAAGCTTGTTGTTCTCATACGCCTGAAGCCTAAACTCGTCGAGTTCATTAATTTGAAGCATTCTTTTCTCACCAGCAGTTGTCATATCAAAGTTCAATTTCTTCAAAGCCCAATATGCTTTATGCTCTAACTCCGCAGGCAAATGACACGCTTTACCATAGACCAACGGAAAAGGAGACATTCCTCATGGAGTTTTATAAGCCGTTCTATAGGCCCAAACGGCCTCATCAAGCTTCAACGCCCAATCTTTCCTTGAAGGACTCACAACTTTCTCTAGGTTTCGCTTGATTTCCCGATTAGATACCTCAGCTTGCCCATTTGCTTGAGGATGATAAGCAGTGGCAACTCTATGATTAATACCAAACCGTTCCATCAGCGTTGTGAACTTTCGATTGCAAAAGTGTGAGCCTTCATCACTAATTATAACTCGCGGAGTACCAAAGCGAGTGAATATGTTCTTCTGAAGAAAATTGATGACTACCGCAGCAGTGTTGGTTGGTAAAGCCTTGACTTCAACCCATTTAGACACGTAATCCACAGCAAGAAGAATGTAAAAATTATTGCAAGATGAGATAAAGGGTCCCATGAAGTCAATACCCCACACATCAAAGATTTCAACCTCAAAGAGTACATTGAGGGGCATTTCGTCACTTCTAGAGATATTACCAGCCCTTTGACAACGATCACACTTCAACACAAACTGATGAGCGTCCTTAAAGAGCGTAGGCCAAAAGAAACCCGCCTGCAGGATACGAGCAGCTGTCTTCTGTCCTCCATAGTGTCCTCCATAAGTAGAGTCGTGGTAAGCTTGCAAGATTCCTTCAATCTCACTGTATGGAATACACCTTCTAATAATTTGATCGGAACCTTGACGAAACAAGAATGGCTCATCCCAATGATACCACTTCGCCTCATGAAGGAACTTTTTCTTTTGAGCATAAGACAAATCAGGGGGAATGACATTACTCACCAGATAATTCACTATATCCGCAAACCATGGCTCTTCCTCTTGGACCCCAAATAATTGTTCATCTAGAAAAGACTCATTGATCAAGGTGGTGTCTTTGTATGCTCGTGCTTGATCTTCCAACCGAGAGAGATGATCAGCCACCTGATTTTCAGTCCCCTTTCTATCCTTGATCTCCAACTCGAATTCCTGAAGCCAAAGAACCCATCGAATCAACCGAGGTTTCGAGTCTTTCTTCGATACCAGATACCGAATAGCAGCATGATCAGTGTAAACAAACACCTTTGTCCCAAGCAAATAAGATCTGAATTTCTCGAATCCATAAACAATAGCCAGTAGTTCCTTCTCCGTGGTAGTGTAATTCAACTGAGCACCATTAAGAGTCTTACTAGCATAGTAAATCACATGAAAGATGTTATTCTTTCTCTGACCAAGCACAGCTCCCACCGCATAGTCACTAGCATCACACATCATCTCGAAAGGCTCATTCCAATCAGGTGCAGTAATAACAGGTGCTGTGGTTAATTTCTTCTTGAGAGTTTCAAACGCAGCCAAGCACTCTCCATCAATTTTGAAAGGCACATCCTTCTCTAACAAGTTGCATAAGGGTTTGGTGATTTTAGAGAAATCCTTGATGAACCGTCGGTAGAAGCCCGCGTGACCAAGAAAACTCCGAATCCCCTTTACTGAGATTGGTGGAGGGAGATTTTCAATTGTATCCACCTTAGCTTTATCCACCTCAAGACCCTTGTTCGAAACTTTATGCCCAAGGATTATGCCTTCTTGAACCATGAAGTGGCATTTTTCCCAATTAAGAACGAGATTAGTTTCCACACATATTTTTAGCACCATCGTCAAGTTGCTCAAGCATTCATCATAAGAAGTACCGAACACAGAAAAATCATCCATGAACACCTCAACATTGATACCAATCATCTCGGAGAAAATAGCCATCATGCATCTCTGAAAAGTTGCTGGTGCACCACAAAGTCCAAAAGAAAGACGACGGAAAGCAAATGTGCCAAAAGGGCAAGTGAAAGTGGTCTTCTCCTGATCCTCTGGTGCGATACAAATCTGATTGTACCCTGAATACCCATCAAGAAGACAATAGTACTCGTGACCGGCCAACCTATCAAGCATCTGATCAATGAAAGGCAATGGAAAGTGATCTTTTCTGGTGGCTTTATTGAGCTTTCGATAATCCATGCATATTCTCCAACCTGTGACTGTTCGCGTCGGAATGAGCTCATTCTTTTCATTAGCTACCACGGTCATGCCTCCTTTCTTAGGCACACATTGAACAGGGCTCACCCAAGAACTATCCGAGATTGGATAAATAATGCCGGCATCAAGCCACTTAAGAATCTCCTTCTTCACCACTTCTTTCATTATTGGATTAAGTCTTCTTTGATGCTCAACAGTGGGTTTACTACCCTCCTTGATCAGAATTTTATGTTGACAATAAGAAGGGCTGATTCCCTTGATATCTGCAATAGTCCATCCGATGGCTGATTTGAACTCCCTAAGAATTCTCAAAAGCTTTTCTTCCTCAATATCTGAAAGGTTAGATGCAATAATTACAGGTAATGTAGAAGATTCACCAAGAAAGGCATACCTTAGGTGTTCGGGAAGTTGCTTAAGCTCAAGTTTAGGAGCTTCAACAATAGAGGGTTTCAGTCGTTCATGAGATTCCTTCAATTCCGATAACCCAAGAGATTCAATTGGAGGTTCCATCCTTCTTCTTCAAGGAGAAGCATTCAAGTATTGAAGGTGTTCTTCTTCCTCCTCACCACCGAATTCTGAGTCACCTGATAGAACCCTTTCCAAGATGTCAGTTTTCAGCCTGTTATCGATTTCCGAATGAGCTGTAGCTTCGAGCATATCCACTTTAAAGCATTCCTCCTAATCTGATGGAAGTTTTATGGCATTGAACACGTTGAAAGTGACCATCTGATCTTGAACTCTCATTGTGAGTTCACCCTTTTGAACATCAATCAAAGTCCGCCCTGTCGCAAGGAATGGTCTCCCCAAGATGATGGGAATCTTCTTATCTTCCTCAAAATCGAGAATGACAAAATCAGCAGGGAAGATTAGCTTATCTACCTTTACCAACACATCTTCAACTATCCCCCTTGGGTATGTAATCGAACGATCAGCCAGTTGCAAAGACATATTAATAGGTTTCAGCTCCGGAAGACCAAGGTGCAAGAAAATAGACAAGGGCATCAGATTGATGCTAGCTCCCAAATCACATAAACACTTGTCGAATGACAATTGCCCAATAGTACACGGGATTGTGAAGCTTCCCGGATCTTTTAGCTTTGGGGGCAATTTCTGTTGCAACACAGCACTACACTCCTCGGTCAATAAAGCCACAGTTTCCAATTCCTCAAGTTTGAGTTTTTGAGATAGAATTACCTTTCATGAATTTAGCATAACTCGGCATTTGTTCCAGAGCCTCCGCAAAAGGTATGTTGATTTGTAATTTCTTGAAGACCTCTAGAAATTTTGTGAATTGTTTGTCGAGCTTATGCTTTTGAAGTCTCTTCGGAAAAGGTGGAGGTGGATATACTTGCTTGACCCCAGTATCAGTTTTCGGGCTAGACTTTTCTGCTGAATCCTTGCTTGCTTCCTCGTTGATTTTATTCTTGTCAGCTTCAACAACAGTTTTTGCACTATCAGACTCAGATGAGAGCATGGGTGTTTCAACCTGTTGATCACTCTCTTCCTTGTTGCGCTCTGTTGCTGATTCTTTATCGTTCGTAACCTTTCCGGACCTTAAGGTGACAGCCTGTACCTGTTCCTTCACTTCCTTCTTACCCGGATTGGCCTCAGTATCACTAGGAAGAGTTCCTTGTGGTCTATTAATCAACGCATTAGCAATTTGCCCAATCTGATTCTCCAAAGTCTTGATTGACACTGATTGGCTTTTTACCATTAGTCTTAATTCTTCCAATTCTGATCTTTCATTGGAAGACTTTCCAGCCACCCCATGATTTTGTTGCTGGAATCCGGGTGGATGGAATTGCTTCCTCGGTGCAAACTGTTGTTGAAAACCAGAAGGGTTAAAAGGTCTAGATCCTTGCTGCTGAAACTGTTGCTGTTGTTGTGGCATGTAATTCTGATTGTTGCTCCAGCTGAAATTCGGATGATTCCGATTATTAGGATGATAAGTGGCCGGAGCTGGCTGTTGTGACCTCTGAAAGTTGCTCACAAACTGAGTGGATTCGCTCGATATAGCACACTGATCCGAAGAATGTGCTCCAGCACAGAGCTCGCAAACTGAAGGTGGTTGCTGATTTCCTAGATTTGCCAAAGAATCCACCTTCATAGTAAGAGCCTTAAGCTGAGCAGCTATGGCTGAAGTAGCATCAACATCCAGAATCCCTGCTACCTTGCCCTGATGAAGACGCTGAGTAGGATTCTGATATTCATTCGCGGCCATCATCTCGATCAACTCATAAGCCTCATCATAGCTCTTAGCCCATAGAGCTCCACCTGATGCAGCATCTAGCATTGGCCTCGATTGAGGACCCAAGCCATTATAAAAACAATTTATCACCATCCAATCAGGCATCCCATGATGTGGGCACTTTCGAAGCATCTCCTTGTAGCGTTCCCAAGCTTCACATAAAGTTTCACCAGACAACTGAGAGAATTGAGTGATAGCATTCCTGATTGCAGCGGTTTTAGCCATAGGGAAGAACTTAGTAAGAAATTTCTGAGCCGGATCCTCCCATGTCATAATAGATCCTGCAGGAAGAGAATGCAACCATCCTTTAGCTTTATCCCTCAGAGAGAATGGGAACAACCTCACTCTGATGGCATCGTCAGTAACACCATTGAACTTGAAAGTGTCGCGGATCTCAATGAAGTCCCGAATATGAGTATTAGGATCCTCAGTCGGAGAACCCCCAAACTGTACTGAGTTTTGCACCATCTGAATAGTGTTCGGTTTGATCTCGAAAGTGGTGGCCTGAATTGCTGGCCTGACAATGCTCGACTGAATGTCATTGATTTTAGGCTCAGAGAAAGCCTTCAGAGCCTTAGTATCATTCACAGCTGGTGGTTGATCAACCATCGTATCACTTACTATCGTTTCTTCCTTAATTAATGCTTCCTTACGAGCCTGAGAACGTGTTCGAATACACGTCACTCAAGTACCTGAAACACACACAATGAACTAAAGTGAGAAAAGAATCCAAGTCACTGAACTTTAACGACCACTAATGACAAGCACATAAACTAAAGTAAAACACCGAGTCCCCGGCAGCGGCGCCAAAAACTTGTTTGCACAAAATCACGCAAGTGTACGTGGTCACAAGTAATATAGAATATAATTCAAGTTCATTCCCACAGAGACTGGTGTATTCATAAATATGCACTTATGCACCAATGTATGATTATTATTCAATGCTTAGACAAATATCAAATTGGGTTTTGGTTTTCTACTTAACTAATCCTATTTGAATTATGAAACTAAGAATTATCAACTAAGAGAATAACGATTTACTAATGAGAATAAACATGGGATTCTAGCTTCATTAGCAACTTCATTCAGAGTTCTACCTTTATTCAATTGTAATGGTTGATAACTAATCAGATAACACGAGACTGATACACGCTAACTGTCGTTATACGTGCACCATACTGCTACACATCCACAATTAAGATAGAAGGTAAACAGACACCAATTATGCTTAGATCCTATATGTCTATAGAATTTGAAAATACATAGGGCGATGCAAGATGGGTAAAATCACATCACAAGTCATGTTATCGAACACGAAACCTATGCTCGCATGGCAAGTTCTAAATCAATATATTCACTGACGCTTCAATAAAGATTAACAAGCAATCTTAGATGTTAGCTACGCATCCAAGACGAATAAGCACAACCAATACGAGGAAATCAAACCATCACATATGAACAAGACAAATTAACTACTGAAATTCATCGATAAATCCGCTAAAATCCCATGACAATGATTAGTTCATAATCGAACTTCTCATCATCATGGGTTCGAATGTAAACATGGTACTGAATAGGAAAAACAAAGTCAAAGTACTAGAATAAGAGTTAAGAAACAAATCCGAAACGACCATCCAAAGTTACGCCTACTTCGAAGAATTACAAAAGTGAAAAGTATGAAATTGATCTTGATCTTCTCCGTAGCCGTCACGTGCTCCTTAGAATGTTTCTAGGTTGTGTTTTAAGTCCCCCAAGCCTTCCTTTTAGTTTCCCAGCAAACTGGCCTTCAAACGGATCAAAAACGGGCAAAACGGGCCAAAATTCCCGCTCAGGTCGTGGGGCGGCCGCGCCAACGGGGCGGCCGCGCCAAAGTTGGGCCGGCCGCGCCAAAGTGGCAGCCCTGACGTCCAACCTTTACGGGTCCGTATCTTTCTCCTCGAGCATCCGATTGCTTCACCGTTTTTTTTCAATTAAAGCTATGATTCTCCTCTTCGATCTCCTTCCAAGAAACCTACACAACACAACACTAAAACATATCAAAAACATCAAAAGCTTGAGGCCATTCCATCAATTTAAGTCAAAACGAAGGCTTCCAAGTGGATATAAATCCACTTATCAATATATATATATATATGAATGTGTGTATGTATGTATGTACGTATGTATGTATGTAGTACGTATGTACGTAAGTATGTATATCATTTTGTTAATATTTTTGCACTTTTAGGCCCATTTAAAATAATTTGAATATAAATTATAGACAATTTTGGATTTATTATAAAGAATTTTATAAAAATAGAAGATCTTAAAATTTGTACGAGAGTATAATGTATTGTTGTTAGTTCTTATACTTATTAAAACTAGAAATACTAATTAAAAATATTGAGATATATAAAGGTATTAATCATAATTGTTCATTCCATAAATAAAATATCTTCAGAGATTAAAAAAATATATACGGAAAAGAACATGGTTGTAGTAACAAACACTTATGAACATGATTCAAGAAATTGTCCAACAAAATTAACGACAAAAGGCTAATTTATTATAATTATGGAATTTCCCTTATTTTGATTAGTTTTAGGTGTTTTTGATTTTGTCACATTTTTGGTGTAAAAATTGGATTTTAATTAGTGTTGTTCATTTTTTTATTTTGGACCATGATTTTGATTTTGATTTGATCTATAGTGTTTATTTTCATCTGAGTCATGTTATGTCGATTTTAAGCCATTGTGTTCATTTTGATTTTGAGCCATGTTATTTATTTTGGATGGATTTGTTAGATTTTAGGGCAAAGTTTTTTAAATATCGTCTCTGCATATATTTTCAACTGAACACGGTCATAATTTATAACTTTTATCCCGCGCCTACGTTCCCCATCATTTTTGTACCCTCCAAGGTTTGAGCGGGAGTTTTCCAGCCTACGTTCCCAGTCGTAAATAATTTGACGGCCGAAATTTTGCCGCCTTTTGGTTGGGGGAAAAATCTAGCACAAAATTGTTTTTCAACCAAATTAAATATGCTTGATTATATAATTTTGATTGGATGTCATTGCAGTTAATTTTGTCGATTGATCGAGTCGCTATATATATATTCGATTTAATATGGTCGAAGTTGTCGAATACACACACACACACATATATTTGACCATCTCAGGCGAAATTAGCCGCCTAATTAATCAAAACATAGCGCGCTCAGTGGCGGATACATGATTTTATATATGGTGTGTCACAAGCTCGATATATCTCGTGTATTCGACATTTTCATTTCGTCACCACGCAATAAACAAGAATAATAATGAATTTTATCAAATAATTCTCTGCGACATTTTCACAAACACCTCGTAGCTCAACTTTTTCTTTGTCAAATTGCATATTTTTTCAAATTTGAGAAACCCAAAAATTAGCAACACAAATTCGAAGATGTATGTGTAATGTGTGGAGTTTCAAAGGTGAATAGATAAATTTCAAATTTAGAAGATGAATGTGTGAAGTTTGGAGAGAAGAGCACTCGAGCCCAACAGAAGCATTGAATGACACAAAACCAGGTTGTCTGCACAGACATGAAACACATACGGCATATACATATAAACTTTTTTTTTTAAATATTGGCGTGTCACGTGACACACTAGGACACACTGTACATCGGCCCCTGAGCGCGCTTTCCTTTTACACTAGACGTCTCTTTACTTTCTTCTTGTACAAAACCTAGCCTCATTTTCCATATTTTGCTTCTATCACACCCACAAGTTCATACTTTTCAAATGTGATCTTCAAAACTCATCAAGTAACTTTTTATTCGTTATTAATGTATATATAAACTTGTTTGTCTTAATTATTAGAATTGTAGCAATTATTACAATATTTATGATTTACCATGTGTGCATAATTGTGATACTAGCGTCAGTGTGATTTAAAAAAGCAATTGTTATGCATGTTGATTACGTTGTAGAACATATCTTTCATTAGATTGTCGAATGTGTAAAAATATTTTACAACCAATTTTTTTAAAATAACTAGATTATATTTTTTCGAATTTCGAATAATGAGGACTCCAAGACTCTACTGAAATGAGGACTCCAGGAAACTTAACTCTCTCTTTCTCTCTCATATATATATACCACTCAATTAAATAGAAACCAATTATATACAAACTAAACATAAAGGGAATGGGAAGGGTAGTGTGGCCCGAGCATAGACCCCAAGATGGGCCTTGTTGCCGCATGGATGGGCCAAACAATTGATTGGGTGGGGGGTCCCGTGGAACTGAGATGGAGCCTAGCTGGTGTAGGCTCTTGGGCATGCATGGATCTTGTTTAAGGCATGTTCATATAATGCATGACGCCGGATTTAGGTTCGGGCTTGAGGAGGAGTTAAGTTTGGGCAGGAGGATGTCATATTAGGGGTGGGTGATGATAATTGAGCAGTTCGGTCAGTAAATAAGTAATCAGTCTATTCGATCACTAGGTATGATTTTGAGGAATATGTTAACTCGAAATGAGAATATGATACTTAATATTCTCGAGTTAAGACAACTTTGCTCAAAATACCTCCCGTATACATAGGTGATTTGGTATGGGCGTTACTCCTTTTTAACTCCTTTTTTTTCTAGTTGAACCTCATAATAAAAGCCTATTAATGCACATGTCTAGTAGATCTTTAGAGATTGTAAGATTAGAAAGAGATATAGTATTAAATGCCTTTCAGCTGGTTGCAATTTGTAGATAACATGGAGAGTCAACAACTTTTACTATAATCTTATCTTTTGGTCGAGTATATAATTAAAGAATAGGCTATTAACCATTCTTCATCAAACTTGTGCTTGTACTCTGTCTAGCTATGGCTTCTTCCTCACATCTTAAAGAAAAATCGGTGGAAGAAATCCTTCCTCACACTCAACTAGTAATTTTTAAACCACATGAGGTGAATAAATGTGATTCTCTTTTGAATTTATTTGGAGATCTATATTGGCCACATGTATGTGATTACAATACAATACCAAGTTATTATATGAGTTTATAATTTAAATTTTACGTGTGTGCACAATGAACATGATCACAGTCATGACCGAGCAATGGACACTCATGATAATGATGCTCATGATCGCAAAGAGAAGATTATGCACAAGTTACTGGATTTGGTTTGTAAAAAAAACATATGCAAATTCATAAAAGCATTATTATTTTATTGGTCTTGAAAAAGCATTTATCAACCGAATCTTACCAATTTTGAAGCAGATGCATGAAACCAGAAGTCTATGTTGCCAGCTTCACAAGCAATTTATGATATCAATTTTTTTTTTTTTTTTGCAATGGGATGGACTTGTAATTTCTTAGTTTTCTTTTGTCTTATGAAACTTATTATTATTGGATTTATAATTTTCTTTACAAGTTCTTATATTTTTAAAAAAATTAATAATTTTAATTTTTGACAAATGTTCATATCAATGGCCTTGATTTGAGATGTTTGGCCATGGCTTGTTATTCGTTTCCATATGTACAAAGAAAGCTCTTTAGTTGATACATGGAGATTTGTTTGGCAACCAACTCAATATGGAAGTTGGTTCTTTCTACTTTTGGAATATAATTTGAGTTGAATAATGCGGGTTTTTACGCTAAGAACTAAAGATGAGACTCTAGTAGATTTGTGGATGTTTCTAAAACTATGGTGAATGGAGTGTATGGATTTATTACAATTTCACTAGAGTTTTGTGAATTTTGATTGTTACTCAATTTCAAGTTCCACAATATTAATTACTTTTCATTATTTCACATTAATTTTATTTATTAATTAATTTTATTTATTGTAAATTTTCTTTTGTAACCCGCATCTCTCCTCTTTTACTTTGATTTCACTAGTATAAAATTATAAGAGAACTAGAAAATTTAAAAATTCAATAAAAAAAAAAATTAAAAAAAACCAAAGTCTAAAAAAATAGTAAGAATAATAACATAATTGTGCATCATGCATTCATCATCATATATAGTATAAAATTATAAGAGAATTTGAAATTTAAAAATTCAATAAAAATACTAAAAAACTAAAATCTAAAAAAATTATTAAGAATAACATAATTGTGCATCATGCATTCATCATCATAATTTCTCTAACTCTTCCATTACTATTTTCTTAACTGTGCCAGATATTTGAATTGTATTGTTTAATCTTGACAGTATTATGGTGTGCCCACGCACCAGGGGTTGGTTTTAGGGAGTCGGTTCGTAATTCTTTTTAAGCATCAATTTTCAGATACCTCAAATTAGCTCGACACCAATTTCGAAAACTTAGATGATGTAAACGGCAGTGTATCTCATAGATTATAGAATTAGACAATGTATAATTGACAATGATATAAATAGCTTGATTTTGGGGTTGTACTCAATATCAATCAATTAATAACAAACAAATTATAAAATAATCAAGCAACAATTTGGCTAGCTTCCTCAACTAAAAAATCAGGTCTCACATCTCCTAGAGTACATAATTTTTCGGTGTGGAACATATATGTTTATTATGTTGAAACTGATGTAGTTGTAGCTCGAATTCCAGGAGCTCAACTACAGTTTATTAAGCCTAGAGTCCTTCCCTTTCTCCATCTCAGTCATCCATATCCATCCTTGCCCTCCTTTCTCTCCTTCTTTGCATCCTTTCCCTCCTGCAAAATTTGATGATCTCATGAATTGCAAACTTTAATTATCTAATGAATTAGCACCTTGATTTCTTAAAAAGAACCGTTGACAAATTTTATAGGTTTAATTTATCATAAAAGTAGGATGACATGGCTTTATTATATAAACCCTAGCTTAGAAACAATCACAATTTCACCTCATTTCTCCTCTTGCCTGTTTCCCTTCTCTTCTAAGCTTCTTAAGGTCTCTGACTAAAAATTAAAACAAGAGAATTAGCCATGAGTAAAAAAGAGAATGTTTATTAAACCAAAAAATTAGGGGAAGAGAATTAATTCTACCTGGGTACTGAATTAGATTATGGTATCAGTTCATGAAGACATTTTGCAAGCAGATTCATCAATACTCCTATAATTTTAAGTGTAAAAGCATAAAAGAGAAACCATGCTAAAATAGCCTCTTCTGGGTCAATCTTGTTCAGAGGCTCCTGGAGCATAATCTCCTGCCGGCCACAAAATCAATTAAAGAACAAAAATTGTTAAAGTATAAATGAAGCCAGAGTTTGGACATTTACACACCTCCCTAAATTCTATCTCACAATTTTTGCTGGGAATGTAGATCATCCTCGTCCGAGGACCAGTTGAGCTATAGTCAATATATACAAGAAATTCGAATCAGGAAGAGGTTATCTACAAATATATATATAATACATAACATGATAAGAATACTATAAATGTGTATAGACCTCTCAAAGTTGGACGGACATGAGGGATTGAATGCTTGTACACGAACCATAGGAGCTACAGCTTCCTCAATATATGCAGGCAAAAAAAGTGTATAGGGAGATATGCAAGACTTGTTTTCTTTCTTGTTGTGCTTATAAAGGAGAAAACCAGAGTTTAATTTATAAGCTCAGCAAAATGTATTCTCTCAATTTTGTCGTACTTGGGTCTTGTTATCAAATAATATTTGGGTCTTGTTATCAAAAATGTATTGTATCTCAATCTCATATTGGTATATATTGAGAAATGTAGATATTACACAGAAAATTCAGATATTTCATAGAATAGTTTTTCCAAATTTGCACCAATATATACATATATTCACCCACAGTAAATGATGATCTATATCTATGTGTACAACCCTTTTATTATTGGATATTTAAGAATATTTTGGAGTATATATACTTTTTTAATTATCTTATTACCAACCAACCAAGTATTCCTTATAAATATAATTTTAGTTATATATTTCTCAATATTTTATCATAAACTAATTATTCTTTTTTTGAATATATTCTTAGCTTTGTTTACCTAAAATTGACTGGTATATCACACCTGAATATAGTTAACCAGCTTATTACTCACCGTTAAGAAAAATTATTTGAGAGTGCGAATATATACAAAATAAAAGAACTACCAAATTACATATTACCAAGAGTTTTAGTTAAAATAATTTAATCATGTATATTTTGGATAATGATTAATTTTCTTAATAATTAAATTTTTTTGGTTATATTAAATATTCTCTATTATGCAATTATATATGTTTTATTGCTGCATACAAAACTGTGTTACACATGTCAATACAATTTTAAAAAAATTCTACTTTATGTTTTGAAATTATTATAAAATTATAAAGGGAATTGGTAAGATACTTGTTTAAAAATATACACATATTTTACTTGTTGGTAAAAAAAATTAATACACAAGATGTATTTTAAAATGGAATATCTTTCATTGTGGAAATGACCCTGTTTAACCTCGTATAAACATTTGTTTTAATGAAAATTATATTTGAGAAAAAATTCAACGAGGTTATTTAAAAATCAAAATATTGATATTTAAGATAATTATAGTACTTTATCACATATTTTTTTCAAAATAAGAATCAAGAACCCTTGTAAAAATGAAATTTTTGACTTCTTAATGAAGAAAATATTTTGAATATGCATCCGAATGTTTATTACAGGTTGTGAATGTGACTAAGTTTTGTTAATGTACATTCATGCCTTAGATAAAAAAGTGGTATAAAGTATTAGATCTTCGTCACTTAAGAAAGTGTGACACAAAAAAAAATAGATGGAGTCACTTTGACATAAGTATGACTTAGGATTTTCGGAATAAAAATAAGGATACAATGCTAAGATATTTTTATTGATTAAGAATTTTTACTTTGTGAATTACATTTTATATCATGTAGATTATTCGGATATTTTTTATGGAATATATTTTGTGTATATGTGCTCTAACTATAATCAAGCATGATGTGGGACTTTAATTATGTGATAAAAATTATGTGTTACATTGTTAAATTGTGTTTTTGAAAAAGATAAAAAACAAATTATTTTGAGCCGTCATAGTTACTTTCTGTGTTTCGCGGCTCATTCGTTTAATATTTGAGGTTTGGTGTACGAGTCAGTTGATGTGCATCGTAGTTGAGAATATTAGAATTGCAGAAAATTAATAATCGGATATCATAGATGTGGGGTGCCGCTTTGTAATAGGTATTTTTGTCATAGATTTTTGGATTAATAAATTATATTATATTTTAGTTTTGAATTTAGAATTGATATTTCGAAAAGTGAGGATGTTTACAATGAACATGAGGAAAAAAAAATGCTTGTAAGATGTTATATCACTAAAACGTACAATTTCTTCCGTCAAAGTATTCTAATTTCTCAAGTGTTACAATTTATATCGTTTAATTAAGCTCCACTGTTGCAATACCTACAGATAAATAAAACTCAAACTCATCTAATATATTAATTAGATATCTGGATAAGGTTTTGAGCAGATTATATTAGAGCTGTTAGAGAACATAGCTGTTCGCGAACAAGCTCGAGCTCGACTCGATAAAAGCTCGGTTCGGCTCAGTTCATTAAGAACTCGAGCTCGAGCTCGAACACATAAATGTGTTCGTTAAGAAAACGAGCTCGAGCCGAGCTTTTAGTGTGTTTGGCTCGAGCTCGGCTGGAACTCGTTCGGCTCGAGCTCGGCTCGTTAAAGCTCGAAAAAATACAATATTTTCATGATAATTTCGTAATATATATGTTATTGAACGCCGAATTCAACACATAATATATCAAATCGATCAGAAGAATATTAACTATAATATGGTACAATCCAAACACACTAAAAATTTTATTTGCACTACAGGAAAAGCGGTCATTTTCGACCGTCCAATTCTGGTCGAAAATGACTAATTTCGACCGTACGGTCGAAATTAGTCATTTTCGACCAGAACTGACGCGGTCGAAGTTAGCCTTGTCGAAATTAATTCCCGGTCGAAAATATTTAATTTCGACCGCTATTTTCGACCGTCCTTTTCAGCCCAAAAAATTGTTTTCAGTGAAAATTCGAACTTCCCGCCCAAGTTTTTTAAAAAAAACTGAAAATTTCATTTTCACGCCATATATAATATTTTCGACCGATGACGGTCGAATTTATTAAACCTTCAAATAAAATTTTTGGTCGAAATAAACATACCATTGCGGTCGAACTTATTAAACCAAAAAATTGGTGGTCGAAATTAATAGACCATTATTTTGGTGCGGTCGAAATTAATAGACCATAATATAAATTTAACAGTTTCAGTGGATTCTGCTTACCTGTTCAAACCCAAAATACCAAACGACATCCAAAATAACAATAAAAAAAACTTAAATATTTAAAGCCAAATTGCCAACAAAAAAATACTCCCTCCGTCCCATTTAATTGTATACGTTTCTTTTCAACTGCTCGACACGCATTTCAATGCTCTTATAAAACATAGTTCTGTAACTTATTTTTGAGATTTTCTTTTTCTGAATAAAAATATAACATCCAAACTTTAATTCAGAAAAAGAAAATTTCAAAAATAAATTACACAACTACACTTTACAAGAGCATTAAAGTCCGTGTCGCGTCCCCGTCCCCCAATGTATACTACTCAGGGGGACGGAGGGAGTACCAAACTATTCAACTTAACTACAAATAATATACTTAAATATTTAAACCATCCACCAAAAGTTAGAAATTCATCCATCCACCAAAAGTTAGAATATTCACTGGCTTACTAAACCATCAACCAAAAGTATGAAATTCCAAATTACCACCAGTACTGCTGCTAATCTAACAGAGGGTATAAAAACGCATTTACATCATAGTCATCTTCATACGGATTTTTCTCTGTGCTAGCAGCCTCCTTCCCCTTCCCCTCTGGCTGCCCCTCTGGCTGCTGCTCCTGCTCCTTCCCATTCCCCTCTAACTGCTGCTGCTGACTGACCTGAGGATGACATAAAATCCGTATCAATACTAATCAACACAAAATCAAAAAAATCAACACAAGTTTACATAGATTACAGTAATAAATCAAAAACTAAGCTAAAGTTTCAATCTTTAAATCAATATCAACACAAACTGCACTAATTAACACAGGATCAAAAATAACCAACACAACTCCACATGAACTACAGTACCTAACCGAAAACTAAGCTACAGTTCCAATTTCTACAAAAATCAAATTAATCAAAGACAATTATGAATCATACCTCTACAATGACTTTGTCATTGTTCTTGAGGATTTGACTAAGTAATCCCTTCGCTGCACGCACATAATCAGTCCGGAATAACTCCTGGACTGGGTCTGGAAAAGTGGCAGCAGCCAACTTGCTCAGTTCCTAATCCACTACGGGCTGCGTGACCTCACGAGTAGGCAGAGAGCGCACCATTTCATCCACCTCGCACAATATAGTGGACATCATCCCAAAGATATGACCTGAAATGTCCTGGCTTGCTTCGCGCGATCCTTTAGCAAATTGTGAAGCTTCTGATCTATCTAGAAGATCTGACAAGCTTTGTCGCGGGCGAAGAATTGCTTTCCCTTTTCTCGGAGGTTTGGCCTTCAGTGTCGCCAATATATCTTGCCTCGGCTTCAGTTTTTTTATCATTTTATCGGCGTAATCAGCAGACAAACCAGCAGTCAAAGCGGCATCTTCAGGCAAAGCAGGCTGAGAAGACTTCGCTTGCTTTATCTTCTCCTACAATGTCAATGATTATGTCAGATCCCTCTTACAAAATACAAAAAACCATTTAAGAAATACAAAATGCAGATGGTGGCCATTAGATTTTATGCGTTCTCCAAACTCACAAAAAATTCACATTCACAAACAAGAAAATGTACTATTGATTATAAGTCGAGGTGTGCCAGAGTTTTGCTCAACGCTGAGTCTGTTAACAAACTGGAGCACATGCGGGGTTTTGATGAGCTTAAACGAGAAGTTAATCATAAATCAGAAACAATTTATCCGTATAATTTTTATTATTCAACACCTTTTCTTCTGATAATATGCTCTAATAATATGATATTGATGTTCTGGAAGCTGTTTATGCTTAATAAACTTGAAATCATATTCTTATTTATGAATTAAACATCTTTATTAGTCTCATATCGAATTATTGGTGACTATACATAGTTAGCAGCAAGAAACAACACCGTATTAACTTAATTAGTAGAAAACTAAAGAATATTACCTAGCTTTATTTCCTGAAAAGTTTAAAAATACATGTAATTCCGAGAACAATTAGGGTCAGAGGAAAAGACACTCGTGAAAATGATTATTGCTGTCATTCTATTTCAAGAATATTAAATTCACGAGTTTACTACTTGCAATTTCACTGACTTGACTAACTACACTGCGTTTTATGATTAAAACCTCCTCTTGTCATAGTCCTTTTCTTATATTATATATAAGAATATTTTTCTATTATAGAATTATAAACTATGTTACATGTACACTCTATTAATAGCCGACAAAAATAAAAGTGCTGATGCTAAACTAGAGACAAGTATTGCAAATTCATATTTATAATTTTATTTACACTATTTAATTTACATTCTTTTCAAATAACAAACGGCTCCAATATATGTGCATTACAGGATACATTTTTCCTTTCATTACATTTCGAATCCATCAGTGGAAAGGCCGAGTCTCACATTTCGAATCTCTTTTGAAAAGGCCGAGTCTCACATTTCGAATCTCTTTTGAAAATTTTGGAAACCGATGATCAAATTGTTTCTACTCATCTCCATCCGCCGGGTGACTTAATTCACCTTCAACCACGTTTCTATCATGATGACATCTCATACATTTTGCAGTCTTTCCAGCCATGAACAAACGTTGTAGTCTCGGGGTGAGAGGAAAATAACGCAAGACCTTTCGTGAGATCTTTTTTTTGTTAAGATCTTTTGGTTCTTTGTATCGGCTTTCATTGCATATATCACAACGCGTCTTCTCGCTATTTTCCTTGTAAAATAACATACAATCATTCTCACAAGCATCAATCTTTTCATATCCCAAATTCAATCCTTTAAGCATATTTTTCACAGCATAGTAGGTTTGGGGCAGTTTATGATTGTCAGGAAAGACTGATCCAATGAGCTTAAGCAACTCATCAAAGCCATTGTTACTACAATTATGCTTGTTCTTGAAATGAAGTAACTCATTCACGAACTCAAAGGTTGTATAGTTGACATTGCTTGGATAAATTGGTTCCGAAGCACTGTGCAGCATCTTATAAAATTCTTTTGCCGCTGGATTCGGTTCATCATCCATTTTCTCACAATACCTATTTGCCTCCCCAATATCCCTTAACATATCGTCGGCGTCATAATACATATCAACATCCCCATCACCAACATTTCTAGTACTCGTCCCGATATTTTCTTCCGGCATTTTCTCCCCATGTGCCGTCCATATGGTATACCATTGCATTATACCATACCGATACAAATCAAGTTTAACGGCAATAGGATTCTTGTAATGCTTATTTTTACAATTTCCACACGGACACCTAATAAGCCCATCACTTCCTCCGCGAAGATTTTCACAAGCAAATTTAATAAAATCATCAACACCATTTTTGTATTCAACCGTTAAATATCTTGACTCATTATATCGACTACGACGAATCCAACTACGATCGGAAGCCATCTACAATAAAAACATACATCGAATTAATTTTAGCTCATTTCAACACAAATACACTAATTAAAACATGCTATATCTATGTGCAAATATATCACAACTATAGAAACATGGAAATGTCATAAATATATGGGGATTAAAAATACTACTATTACAATAATTAACAAAGACAAGCAAATATAGATTATTAATAACATAAAAGAATGACTTACTTGATGATTTATGAAGATTTCATATGAAATGCTTGAGTTTGGAGAGCAAAAAAGAGAAACAATGGAGGTAAGCAAAGAAAGAAACGGCTACTGGAAAGGAAAGGGGAAAGGCAACTTATTTTTTTTGGGCGGCTAAATTCGACCGACTCTGGTCGAAATTAGGTTTCGACCAGAAACAGTCGAAATTATTATTTTCGACTAACACCGGTCGAAAATATAACTGCGACCAAATCTGGTCGAGATTACTAGGTCGACCGTAAACGGTCGAAATTATATTTTCGACTAGAAACGGTCGAATGTTTATTTCCGACCAGAACCCCCTTAAAATATTCAAAAAACAAAGTGCGGGAAAATTCCCGCCACATGGATATTTTCGACCGGCAATTATTTTCGACCAAGTCCATGGGCGGGAAAAAGTTGGAGGGTTATTTTCGACCAAATAATTTCGACGGGCCTTAATTTCGACGGGTTTCGGTCGAATTTATTAAGTTCGACCGTTAACGGTCGAAATTAATCTGCGGTCGAAAATAATCGGTCGTAGCCGCTTTTCTTGTAGTGTTGGCTTGCTATTTTAAGAGTAAAGTAGCGGTTTGACCTTATTCTTCTCTGGCTCGGCTCAACTCGGCTCGACTCGGCTCGTATTTGTTCGTGAACAAGCTCGTGTTCGGCTCGTTAGTTAACGAGCTCGAGCTCGAACACACTTTTTTGTTCGATAAGAAAGCTCGGCTCGGCTCGGTTCGATAGGAAAAAATTTAAAGCTCGGCTCGGCTCGGCTCGGTCAAAACTCGGCTCGGCTCTGTTCGTAAACAGCCCTAGATTATATATTCAGCTTAGCTTTTTCCTTCACTGTACCCCCACAGATTGAAAACAAGACCTTTGACTACATATACTTGAGAGAAGCTGTAGCTGCTTCATAATGGTTATTTTAGGAGAAGTACATTCCTCATCTCACTACCAAAGGTGTGGAGATATATATATCATACGGATTGTTCTTGCAGGGTTGAAGGAGGTCAGGTTCAGCCAGCGGCCAGAAAAATGGGGAGTAATACACCAAATCCACCAAATATTATTGTACCAGCTCCAGATCCAACAAAGCAATGTGCTGAGAAATCAGTTAAACCTATCAGTGAGGTGAGCATGAAAATTTTCTACACAAGCTTTCTTATTTTTCTTCCACCTTAATTATCAAGAAAACCTTACTTATCCGGGTACCATGATTTGCATGACCAGGCACCATTTAAAGCCCACCCATCCTGGATTAAGAAGATGCAAGATACTGCACAATGGGAATGGGATCATCTATACATGGAATGGGATCTTAGGGAATTGCTGAACATAGGGAAATTCACTATCATGGAATAGCTTTCTGTTATCATGCGTTACCACATATAGATAACCGCTAGGAGTACTAATCATAAGAATTTTAGTTTTTTGTTCTTGGAGGGGAAGAAGATGGGACAAAAACTTAAGATGCTTATGTATAATTTATAAAATAAGGAGATTTGAGGTCATCGATGTTTTGACATTTTTTAATAAGCAAAGAAATTGGAAACTTAGTTTCATTCATGCATTGGCCTTACATTTTTGTTTCCTTCATGTACAACTTACTTGTTATTGATTGGTGTTGCAATGATATATGTTTTATGTCATATATACATTTTACATGTTTGATTGTACTTTATATTATTTAATTATTTATTTCTTTAATTTTACTGATTTATATTTGATGTGTTAATTTTTTTCATTTAACCTTGGATTTTAAAATGGACTTTCCTGTAGAAAGAAAAGATTTGTGGATGTTTCTAAAACTATGTGAATGGAGTGTAGGGGGACTTATTACAATTCTACAGTAGCTTTGTGAATTTTGATTGTTACCCCATTTCAAGTTCCACATAATATTAATTGCTTTTCATTATTTTCACATTAAATTTTATTTGTCAATTATTTTATTTATTGTAAATTTCTTTCGTAACCAGCATCTCTCCTCTTTTAGTCCTATTTCACTAGTATAAAATTATAAGAGAACTAGAAAACTCATAAATTCAATATAAAAACTAAAAAACTACAATCCAAAAAAAAAAAAAAACAATAACATAATTGTGCATCATCATAAATAGTATAAAATTATAAGAGAACTTGAAAATTCAATAAAAAACTAAAAATTTAAAATTTTAAAAAATTTAGGAAGAATAAGCATCATGCATTCATCATCATAATTTCTCTTTAGCCCTTCCTTTTCTATTTTCATAATTGTGCCAAATATTTGATTTGTATTGTTGAATGTGTATGCTTCACCGTATTATGGTGCCCTTGCACCGGAGGTTGATTTTGGAGAGTCAGGTTGGTAATACTTTTTAAACATCAATTTTCAAATACCTCAAATAAGCTCAACACCACCCCGTGTATCTCATAGATTATGGAATTAGCTAATTAGACAATATATTATTGACAATGGTATAAATAGCTTGATTTTGGGGTTGTATTGGATATCAATCAATTAATAACAAACAAATTATAAAATAATTAAGCAACAATTTGGATAGCTTCCTCGACTAAAAACACTCAGGCCTTACATCTCCTACCGTACATAATTTTTCCCTGTGGAATATATATGTATATTGTGTTGAAACTGATGTAGTTTGTAGCTTGAATTCCATGAGTTCAACTACAGTTTATTAAGCCTAGAGTCCTTCCCTTTCTCCGTCTCCATCATCCATATCCATCATTTCCATCATTTCCCTCCTTTCCCTCCTTTCTCTCCTTCTTTGCCTCCTTTCCCTCCTGCAAAATTTGATGATCTCATGAATTGCAAACTTTAATCATCTAATGAATAGCACCTTGATTTCTTAAAAGAACAGTTGACAAATTTTATAACTTTATCATAAAAGTAGGACGACATGGTTTTATTATATAAACCCTTAGAAACAAACACAATTTCACCTCCTTTCTCTTCTTGCCTGTTTCCCTTCTCTTCGAAGCTTCTTAAGGTCTCTTAAGATAGACTACAAATGAAAACAAGAGAATTAGCCATAAGTAATAAAGAAGAGAATGTTTATTAAACCAAAAAATTAGGGGAAGAGAATTTCTACCTGGGTACTGAATTAGATTATGGTATCCGTTCATGAAGACATTTTGCAAGATTCATACGAACAAGAATAAGATAACATATGTTAGTTAATTTGTATGAATAGACAATATAATCCAATACTCTAATTTTAAGTGTAAAAGAATAAAAGAGAACCATGCTAAATTAGCCTCTTCTGGGTCGATCCTGTTCAGAGACTCCTGGAACATAATCTCCTGCCAGCCACAAAATTAATTAAAGAACAAAAAATGTTAAAAGTATAAATGAAGCCAGAGTTTGAACATTTACACACCTCCCTAAATTCTACCTCATAATTTGTGCTGCGAATGTAGATCATCCTCGTCTGATGACCAGTTGAGCTATAGTCATTATATACAAGAAATTCTAATCAGAAAGAGGTTATCAACAAATATATATAATACATAACATGATAAGAAGGCTATAAATATATATAGACCTCTCAAAGTTGGACGGAAATGTGGGATTGAATGCTTGTACACGAACCATAGGAGCTACAGCTTCCTCAATATATGCAGGGAAATAAGGTGTATAAAGAGATATGAAGACTTCTTTTTTTCTTTGTTGTGCTAAAGAAGAAAACTAGAGTTTAATTTATAAGCTCCTCAGTACCTAATGTATCCTCTCAATTTAGTCATACTTGGGTCTTGTTACCAAAAGTATGTTGTTGTAATTGCATCTCATATTCCTTATATAATCAAATGTGTTGAGAAATGTAGATATTACACAAAATATTCAGATATTTCATAGAACTTTTTTTCCAAATTCGCAGAGTACTTTCCATCTTCCCTTATTTGCACCAATACATATAATCAAATGTGTTGAGAAATCTAGATATTACACAAAATATTCAGATATTTCATAGAACTTTTTTTCCAAATTGGCAGAGTACTTTTGATCTTCCCTTATTTGCACCAATACATATAATCAAATGTGTTGAGAAATGTAGATATTACACAAAATATTCTGATATTTTATAGAACTTTTTTTCCAAATTTGCAGAGTACTTTGGATCTTCCCTTATTTGCACCAATACATATATTCGCCAACACTAAATGATGATCTGTATCTGTATGTACAACCCTTTTATCAATGGATATTTAAGAATATTTAGAATATATGTACTTTTTTAATGATCTTATTACCAACCAACCAAGTACAGTATTCCTTATAAATATAATTTTAGTTATATATTTCTCAATATTTTATTATAAACTAATTATTATTTTTGAATATATTTCTAGCATTGTTTAACTAAAATTGACATGTATATTACACCTAAATATGGTTAACCTTATTAGTCACTATTAAGAAAAATTATTTGAAAGAGGCAATATATATAAAATTAAAAAACTACCAAATTACATATTACCAAGAGTTAGTTAAAATAATTTATCATGTATATTTTGGTTGATGTATTTTTTTTAATAATTAAAAGTTTTTGGATATACTAAAATATTATATATTATGCTATTATATATGTTTTATTGCATACAAATCTGTATTGTGTTGTGCGTGTCAATACAGCAATTTAAAAAAATTCTACTCCATGCTTTGAAATTATTATAAAGTTATATAGGAAATTGGTAAGATACTTATTTAAAAAAGAGTTAATTGCAATTGGCACCCCTTTCACATTGCACATTGCACCTAATATACACCTATTCTACCTGTTGGTAAAAAAATTTAATACACGAGGTGCGTTTTAAGATGGAATATCCTTCATAGTGAAAATGATCATGTTTAACATGCATATAAACTTTTTTTTAATGAAATGGATACTTAAGAAAAAATCAACCATGTTATTTAAAAATTAATTTTTGGTATTAATTAAGAGAATTATAGCACCTTATCACATATTTTTCAAAGTAAGAATCAAAAACCCTTGTAAAATTAAAATTTTTGTTCTTGTAGATGAAGAAAATAAATTCTTTGTCATCGAGTATTTTTCTATTTATTTTCATTTTCCTCTTTTGTTTTTCATCTATGCAATATATATATATATATATATATATATATATATATATATATATATATATATATATATATATATTATATGTAATAAGGGGTATAATTTGTCGTCGTACGTCATGTTGGTTTGGTGATTCAATTTATAACTAAAAGTCTCCCACACGTAGGGATCTCATAGTCTTACATCTAGAAACAGTTTGATATACTACAAGATAAAAACTCGCTATTTTTCGTTTAAATATAATTTATAATTATTTAAAAAATAAAACAAGTAAATTTACTATCATTAATATATATTACTATTATATAATAATTATTAATAGATGCATAACTTATAAATACATTTGTTCAGATGTCTTCTACTCCAAAATAATAATATATTTTTTTATAAACATAAAAAATGAAAAAAATAAAAATAAACTTTATAATTAGTTAAAAAAAGGAAAAAACTATATATAATCCCCCATGCCTCACTCGGGTTCAAGGTTATAACACAAGAGTCCATTATTTTTCTTTTAAATATAATTTATAATTAGTTAAAAAAAGAAATAAGACTAATATCAATAAAAAAAGAAATAAGACTAATATCAATAATTAGTTTTAAAAGAAATTAAAACTACCATTAATAACACATTCTATCATCAACATTCTATCGGCTTCCATCCTCTCGTTACGTATGTCCAAACTAGGCCTTGGTATAGACCCCTCAGCTTGAGATTTGCCAAACACGCTTCCACGTACTTTCTTCTTAAGCAAGGTACCCCTGAAACAATTCCTAGAGCTTTGCAGCTATCCCCATCATCATCAATTGTTACAAATGCGGGATTCTTCTTCGCCCAATTGTACACCCACGAGCTTTCTATAAGTCTACTGCTTCTCTTTCGCCCTACGAGCATCAGTTTGAATGTTTTAGCATAACTTTGCAATACACATCTTAGGGAACAAACTATGCATCCAAAAAATAGAAATATCATTACGTGTGCACCAACCACGAAAAGCATGACCACTTATTAACATGGGAATGTCATGCTGACGACTATCAGCAAAAACATGTTTAGACACACATAACAATAAAACCTAGAACATTATGACTTAGACTACACCTTAAATTACAAACCAAGTAATATAAATAAAGAACATGGCCAAATAATGCAACTACAAAGCGTAGCAACTTACCAAACAACGCATACCCGTAAATCTAAATTAACGTTCTGCAGTGTACTAAGACATAAAAAAATGAAATATGCGGGACATGTATGCTGGACATATCAATCTTCTCTTTAAACTTCCCAAAATCAGTCAATATCTTTGCAACATCAACTGCAGAACACAAACATTGCTTCCAAATATTGTGTGGCAAAAAAGAAAAATCCCCCTAGCCAACAAATGCAGAACATGACACGTGTTCATCAGAGAGCTAGTCTCAACTTCTATTTCCCAAAATCACTAAATATATTAGCAACATCAAATGCAGAACAAACTTATGGTCATATTAACTATTTTGCACAAACAATAATACCATTCGGCCCCTACTGTTAATAGGAACAAGCTTAAATTCCCAAATAAAAAACTAGTATGCGGTACAAACAATAATACTCTAATCATCTGTGGACAGAGGTATGTCATGCACAAGTGTATCACGCGGCACCTTTATAACTTAAAATTCAGTACACAAACATTTTACTTCATTAACACACACTCTGAAACTTCAACTAGAAAACAACATATATAACACATAACTTGTCCAACGTGCAGAACACGAGTAACCCAATAAATCAAAAAAACTACCATACTTAGATCCATATTTTACAAACCCCACTAAAAAATTACAGAGCTACTCCCCAAAGCATAAAAAACAATTGTTCCAAAACCCATTAAACACCCAGATGAAGTGTAATCGAAGCATTAAAGTCATGCCGGTTACAAAGTTGCAAGACACACGCAAAAAACCAATATTTGTCTCCCAAATAAAAAACTAAATGCAGTATCACCGAATCTGCAGCATCATGATCAAAAAAGCCCAAAATTGAATATCTTAACAACAAAATGAATTTAAAATATAAAGAAACTAATACAAAACTAAACACCCAAATGTCACCGATATCAAATGCATTGACCTAAAATAATAGACATTATCCAATTAGCAATTGACAGTCGTAGAAGTCTCAAACAATTTATATATGCTTGCAGTGTCAATTAAAATCACACACCCAGTTCGATTTCTAACTAAGCCCCAAAAAACTACAAGAGGGCAACGATTGTTTCGAGGCGAAAAATGTAGGACGACCCATTGAAGTAGAGTGCCACGGTTCTAAGATTGAAGAACAAAAAATGGAGAATGTGGGGATTACCTGAACTCATAATGTCGTAACCAAGAATCGTCCTGCAGACAACTACTGATTCAGTGAATTAAGTCTGTGAAGTCCCGCACCTCGGTTTAATTACACCAAAATTCAATCCCTGCTGATAACGGACGTACGTAGTTTGGAGCGGATGATGCGGGATATGCATTTGATTTGGAGTTAAAATTGATAAAAACTGATCCTGCATTAAATCTCAACCGTAGGATTTTTTTTAAAATCTAACGGTAGATTTTAGGGACTCCAATTTATAACTAAATCTAGTATCCCATAGATCCCAACTCTCTCTGTATATATAGAGTCATGCTCCAGTGAGAACAAATCTTATGGTGAGATATGAGATCCAATCTTATCCACTCATTTAAATACATTATATTCATCTCTCACCATTCATTTAATATTTTATCATCTTCTAATTCAACTACCTATCACCTTCAACCACCGTTGACCACCACCACCAGCTCCGGCGACCACCAGAAAATCACCACCGGCAAACATAAAATCACCACCGGAAAACATAAAATCACCACTGGAAAACTAAAAATCACCGTTAGAAAACAAAAAATCAACGCCAGAAAATGAAAATCACCACACTTCCACCATCTACAAGCCACCACCACCACCCCCAAATCCTAAAAATCAAAGCCAAAAAATGAAAATCACCACACTTCCACCATCTACAAACCACCACCACCAGCCCCAAATCCGAAAAACCACCAACTATAAAATAAAATCACCATCGGAAAACTTAAAATCACCGCCAAAAAACCAAAAGTCAACGTTAGAAAATTAAAATTACCATACCACCATCATCTACAAACCACCTCCACCACCCCTCGAATTCGAAAAATCACCAACTACAAAACAAAATCACCATTGGAAAATCAAAAACACCACGAAAACCCCCCAACTAATCTCAGCCATACATACATCCTCCATACAAAATATCTCAGATTTGCTACATACATGTCAGAGGGAATGGAGGATGGATATTGAAGGTCGGAGTGGAGAATGGAAAGCATATGAGGCTGGAGTCGGGGGATAAGCGAGAACCTCCGCGGTGCATGTACGGGGGAGGAGGTCAGAGACGAAGGTCGCGGTGGCGGCGGAGCTCGCGACAACAGATATGGTGTTTGACGGTGGGGGGCGGCTGTGCGTGATGGTGGTGGGTGGTGGGTGGGTGGGAGGGCGGCCGGCGGTGGGAGGTGGTGGAGGGGAGACAATCGAGAGAGAGAGAGGAGGCAATGGGTGGGTTATAAAATGTGTTGATGTGATTTAATTTAGGGATAAAAATGTGGGGTTTAGATTAGATCTCATATCTCACATTAGTTGGGGTTCTCATTTGAGCACTAGCCTATATACATATATATAAACATATATATATATATATATTCGATTTAATATGGTCGAAGTTGTCGAATATATACATTTGACCATCTCTAGGCGAAATTAGCCGCCTAATTAATCAAAACCTAGCGCGCTAAGTGGCGGATACAGGATTTTATATATGGTGTGTCACAAACTCGATATATCTTGTGTATTCGACATTTTCATTTCGTCACCACCCAATAAACAAGAATAATAATGAATTTTATCAAATAATTTTCTGCGACATTTTCACAAACACCTCGTAAGCTCAACTTTCTTTGTCAAATTGCATATTTTTTCAAATTTGAGAAACCGAAAAATTAGCAAGACAAATTGGAAGATGTATGTGTAATGTGTGGAGTTTGAAAGGTGAATAGATAGGTTTCAAATTTACTAGATGAATGTGTGAAGTTTGGAGAGCAAAGCACTCGAGCCTAACAGAAGCATTGAATGACACAAAACCAGGTTGTCTGCACAGACATGAAACATATACTACTGCATATACATATAAACTTCTATTTTTTTTTAAAAAAAATAATAGCGTGTCACGTGACACACTAGGACACACTGTACATCCGCCTCTGAGCGCGCTTTCCTTTTACACTAGACGTCTCTTTACTTTCTTCTTGTACAAAACCTAGCCTCACTTTCCATATTTTGCTTCTATCACACCCACAACTTCATACTTTTCAAATGTGATCTTCAAAACTCATCAAGTAAGTAACTTTTTATTCGTTATTAATGTATATATAAACTTGTTTGTCTTAATTATTAGAATTGTAGCAATTATTACAATATTTATGATTTACTATGTGTGCATAATTGTGATACTAGCGTCAGTGTGATTTAAAAAAGCAATTGTTATGCATGTTGATTACGTTGTAGAACATATCCTTCATTAGCTTGTCGAATGTTTAAAAATATTTTAGAACCAATTTTTTTAAATCACTAGATTATATTTATTCCAATTTCGAAGAATGAGGAAATGAGGACTCCAGGAAACTTAACTCTCTCTTTCTCTCATATATATATATATACCACTCAATCAAATAGAAGCCAATTATATACAAACTAAATATAAAGGGAATGGGAAGGGTAGTGTGGCCCGAGCATAGACCCCAAGATGGGCCTTGTTGCCGCATGGATGGGCCAAACAATTGATTGGGTGGGGGGTCTAGTGGAACTGAGATGGAGCCTAGCTGGTGTAGGCTCTTGGGCATGCGTGGATCTTGTTTAAGGCATGTTCCTAGCATATATGATGCATGACGCCGGATTTAGGTTCGGGCTTGGGGATGAGTTAAGTTTGGGCAGGAGAATGTCATATAAGGGGTGGGTGATGATAATTTAGCAGTTCGGTCAGTAAATAAGTTATCAGTCTATTCCATCACTAGGTATGATTTTGAGGAATATGTTAACTGGAAATGAGAATATATCATACTTAATATTCTCGAGTTAAGTCAACTTTGCTCAAAATACCTCCCGTATACATAGGTGATTTGGTATGGGCGTTACTCCTTTTTAACTCCCTTTTTTTCTAGTTGAACCTCATAATAACTGCCTATTAATGCACCTGTCTAGTAGTTTTTTAGAGATTGTAAGATTAGAAAAGAGATATAGTATTAAATGCCTTTCAGCTGGTTGCAATTTGTAGAATAACATGGAGAGTCAACAACTTTTACTATAATCTTATCTTTTGGTCGATTATATAATTAAAGAATAGGCTATTAACCATTCTTCATCAAACTTGTGCTTGTACTCTGTCTAGCTATGGCTTCTTCCTCACATCTTAAAGAAAAATCGGTGGAAGAAATCCTTTCTCACACTGAACTAGAAATGTTTAATCCACATGAGGTGAATAAATGTGATTCTTTTTTGAGTTTATTTCGATATCTATATTGGCCACATGTATGTGATTAAAATACAATACCAAGTTATTATATGAGTTTATAATTTAAATTTTATGTGTGTGCACAATGAACATGATCACAATCATGACCGAGCAATGGACACTCATGATAATGATGCTCATGATCGCAAAGAGAAGATTATTCACAAGTTATTGGATTTGGTTTGTAAAAAAAACATATGCAAATTCATAAAAGCATTATAATTTTATTGGTCTTGAAAAAGCATTTATCAACCGAATGCAACTAGATTAAATTATTAATAGTTCATAATTTTAATTTTTAGATCTGTTTTTTTGATATAATTATGTAACTTTTTTTTAATATCCAAGTGTTAAACAATTTTATAGGTCCAATAATATATATAAATATACATATAAATTAATGTATGTATGTATCTCTGTGTGTGTATTTATATATACCTTTTAGTGATGGAACAGGAAGGTGAAACAATTCAAGCTTCCAAAGTACCAACTGAGAAGATCAGCACATCAAAGGGTTATTACAAACTTTCAGCAAATGATGTTAAAGAAATTGAAGAGAGGGATGAGGTGAGTTATCTTGTACATGCTACTGTATAGCTTAGTTTTTCTTATAGATGTATTGATAGGGATGAGGTCACTTATGCAGTAAATTGCAGAGTGTCTTAGTTTTTCTTATACACATCTTTCTACTAATTCTAGTACAAATCCTAATTGGACATAGGTATTCATAGCTTGTCCTCGTTTTGCAAAATATAAGAACACCTGGATCCCAGTTTCATTCAGGTTAAAAGGATGGACACCTTATTTTTACTATATATTTGTGATTAAATGACATCGCTGTCCTTCCACTTTCTCTCTTCAGATAGTATTAGCTATCCTATTAACCCCATCACCTTTCCCCCCAAAATATATGTAATTGTAAGTTTATTGTTGCTTATGTATGTCGAATGAGTGGTAAAAACATATGGTTCAATCTCCTTGTTAGTTCTATAAACACTACATCTTCCGAAGGCAGCTTCGTTCAAAGAAGGAGGTCTATCAGTACATTAGATATGGCTTTGTTTCAAAGAATTCCAAGGAACCAAGTTCATCACAGGCCCCTCTCAACATTGTTGTAAGTTACATGCTCTAACATAAACATACTTATATATAGTAGTATATATACATACTGCATAATATATATGATAAACCTTGCACCCAGCCAAATCCGAGAAGGGAAATGAGTCAGAAAGAAGAGGTGGAAGCATTTCTTGCTGACTCGTGGGAGAATCTTACCAATTTTGAAGCAGATGCATGAAACCAGAAGTCTATGTTGCCAGCTTCACAAGCAATTTATGATATCAATGTTGTTTTTTTTTTTTTGCAATGGGATGGACTTGTAATTTCTTAGTTTTCTTTTGTCTTATGAAACTTATTATTATTGGATTTATAATTTTCTTTACAAGTTCTTATATTTTTAAAAAGATTAATAATTTTAATTTTTGACAAATGTTCATATCAATGGCCTTACACATCCGAATGTTTATTACAGGTTGTGAATGTGACTAAGTTTTGTTAATGTACATTCATGCCTTGATAAAAAAATGGTATAAAGTATTAGATCCTCGTCACTTAAGAAAGTGTGACATAAAAAAAATAGATGCAGTCACTTTGACATAAGTATGACTTAGGATTTTCGGAATAAAAATAAGGATACAATGCTAAGATATCTTTATTGATTAAGAATTTTTAATTTGTGAATTACATTTTATATCATGTAGATTATTCGGATATTTTTTATGGAATATATTTTGTGTATCTGTGCTCTAACTATAATCGAGCATGATGTGGGACTTTAATTATGTGATAAAAATTATGTGTTACATTGTTAAGTTGTGTTTTTGAAAAAGATAAAAAAAATATTATTATGAGCCGTCATAGTTACTTTTTGTGTTTCGCGGCTCATTCGTTTAATATTTGAGGTTTGGTGTACGAGTCAGTTGATGTGCATCGTAGTTGAGAATATTAGAATTGCAGAAAATTAATAATCGGATATCATAGATGTGGGGTGCCCCTTTGTAATAGGTATTTTTGTCATAGATTTTTGGATTAATAAATTATATTATATTTTAGTTTTGAATTTAGAATTGATATTTCGAAAAGTGAGGATGTTTACAATGAACATGGGGAAAAAAATGCTTGTAAGATGTTATATCACTAAAACGTACAATTTCTTCGGTAAAAGTATTCTAATTTCTCAAGTGTTACAATTTATATCGTTTAATTAAGTTCCACGGTTACAATACCAACAGATAAATAAAACTCAAACTCATCTAATATATTAATTAGATATCTGGATAAGGTTTTGAGCAGATTATATTAGAGCTGTTAGCGAATTCGCGAACAAGCTCGAACTCGGTTCGATAAAAGCTCAGTTCGTTAAGAACTCGAGCTCGAACACATAAATGTGTTCGTTAAGAAAATGAGCTCGAGCCGAACACACTAAAAGCTCGTTAAAGCTCGAAAAAATACAATATTTTCATGATAATTTCTTAATATATATATGTTATTGAACGCCGAATTCAACACATAATATATCAAATCCATCAGAAGAATATTAACTATAATATGGTACCATCCACACACACTAAAAAAATTTTTTGGCTTGCTATTTTAAGAGTAAAGTAGCGGTTTGACCTTATTTTTCTCTGGCTCGGCTCGGTTCGACTCGGCTCGTGTTTGTTCGTGAACAAGCTCGTGTTCGGCTCGTTAGTTAACAAGCTCGAGCTCGAACACACTTTTTTGTTCGATAAGAAAACTCGGCTCGGCTCGGTTCGATAGGAAAAAATTTAAAGCTCGGCTCGGCTCGATCAAAACTCGGCTCGGCTCTGTTCGTAAACAGCCCTAGATTATATATTCAGCTTAGCTTTTTCCTTCACTGTACTCCCACAGATTGAAAACAAGACCTTTGACTACATATACTTGAGAGAAGCTGTAGCTGCTTCATAATGGTTATTTTAGGAGAACTACATTCCTCATCTCACTACCAAAGGTGTGGAGATATATATATCATACGGATTGTTCTTGCAGGGTTGAAGGAGGTCAGGTTCAGCCAGCGGCCAGAAAAATGGGGAGTAATACACCAAATCCACCAAATATTATTGTACCAGCTCCAGATCCAACAAAGCAATGTGCTGAGAAATCAGTTAAACCTATCATTGAGGTGAGCATGAAAATTTTCTACACAAGCTTTCTTATTTTTCTTCCACCTTAATTATCAAGAAAACCTTACTTATCCGGGTACCATGATTTGCATGACCAGGCACCATTTAAAGGCTTACTTATCCAGCAGTGAACCAACCGACTGGTTAAGAAAACGAACGGGGTATTTTTAGACAATAGGACAAACAACCATATGATAAGACTTAAAATGAAATTTAAAGAGTTGAGCGAAGGTGTGACTAGACGAGTGAAGTTTAGGGATCGATGCATCTATAGTGAACATCGAAGAGAAGGGCTTCGTCGCTTTTATGTGCAAAAATGGTGAAGAAAATAATTCTTAAAAAGGTTTATTTTATTCCCACATCAGGAAATAAAATAATAAGTTTAGTCAAGTATTTAATGAAATTCAAGAAGTCTATGATTCGATTTATATGAAATATTGAAGAAATCAGGATTCTATTCTTGTTGAAAAAGGAAGAGGAAGTTTCATGGTTTTGGCACTCTCGACTCGGGATGTAAATTTTCAAGCAATGCAGTTTATGTGTAGTAATAGAATTGTACATGGTTTGCAAAATCTTATGTATCATAAAGAAGTCTGTAAAGGATGCCTCCTGTCAAAGCAAATACGGAAGCCGTTTCTTGTAAAATTAGTTTTCATTACAAAGAAAGCTCTATAGTTAATACATAGAGATTTGTTTGGCCAATTATGTCACCAACCCCAGTTTGAAGTAGGTTCTTTCAACCTTTTTAAGATAATCTTAGTTGAATGATGTTGACTTTTACACTAAAAACGAAAGATGAGACTCTAGTGCTTTCCATAGGTTTAAGTCAATGGTTCGGAATAGAAAAAAAATAGAGTATCCAGGCGTTTTGCATGGATAGAGGGCAATTTAACTAACGAGATTTTTCATTATTTTGTGAGGATATCACCGTAGAAAGATTGTAGTGGCCATGGCGATAAGTTTGTTGAAATATTGGAGGAAAACGCCACCAGCTTTCTGGGGTGAGACTATCAGATAGACTATCTATATGTTAAATATACTCGAGTGTGAAGATCCAATTGTGTAAACCTATAACTGTGTTTATATATTACACAATTGTTATGTCAAGATATGTTTTATCAATAACTATCATAGTTTCATGTCTATTTTGATAACTATGATCCTATAGTTCAGTAACTGATAAATCAATTTTCACTACTTTCTAGGAATAAAAGATATCTCCAAGATACTAATGATTTTTCCAATACTAATATCTTCTCTTACTGACCAGTTTCAGATAATAATGAATTAGTGAATCCTTATCATTCTTCAAATCCTGACAAGTATTAATATGGGAAAATTAATTCTAAAAGCATCTCCAACCATACAAACCCCTTAGCTAAAAAATGAGTTGTCATTCTAAATATAAAAAATTTAGCCAACCTGTTGAAAAAATCATACTCCAACCACGTGAACCTGTTGTCTATAATTTTAGCCAACCTCTTATGGATGACTATATTTGTCGAACTTCTACACGTCTGTAAGAAATTTGTAGGATGATTGCACATCATTTATTACCATATTAAACTGATATATTCTATTTTAACAAACTAAAATATTAATAACATTCTATTTTAAATTATAGCCAACCAATATAGCTAATAGCATTGAAGTACAATGTCTTACAGGTTCAGCAAATTTTACATTATGTCTTACAGGTTCAATTTAGCCAACGATTATAGCCAACACCGTTGGAGATGCTCTAACATCCCTGAACTATTGGCACTTTTTTTTCTAGGTCTCTAAACTATAAATAAAAATGGATAAGTAACTGAACTTTCAAATATTTCCTATCGCCATCCTTCGGTTAAATTTTAGTAAACATCTGTTACATTTTGCTGATGTGGCAATTTGAAAAATAAATCAAAAATATCTCAGTAAATTAGGGTTTCTCAGTAAACTAGGGTTCTTGGTATAAGATTGGGGTTTTTATAATTGTTGTGTCGGATTGTTTAATTGGGTGGTAAATGGGTCAGGGGAAAGGATTGGAGGCTTTAATTAAGCCAAGAGGCTGTCAGAGCGCCGCCAGGCGACACCCGTGGCCGACTACTTGCGGTGGCGATCAGAGAGGATTAAGAGCGGCCAGAGCATATTGTGGGTATGATAGTATGTATCATATATGGGTGTTTTATGGCAGAGAGGGTCACGAGATAGAAGGAAAATGAGTGATATAAAGAAAAGAAAGGAGGGAGACTGGCAGAGAAGGTGCATGATGGTGAAGAACCGCCCGGAATGTTTTCACATCAGCAAGATGTAACGGACGTTAACAAAAATTTAACGGAAGGACTATGATAGTAAAAAATCAAAAGTTCAATTTCTTATTCATTTTTATTTATAATTGAGGGATCTATAAAAAAAAGTGTAATTTTCCCTATTAATATTGATGACATCACTCGTAAAATCATGAATCATTATTTCTAGAAATCTCCCTCAATTTATAGTTTGTAATATAAAGCATAAATTACTTGATTTAATGATGCCAAAATATTCTATCAAAATATTGCAAAGAACATATCATGCACTTACAACATAGAAACGACGGCTCATCCTCAGGAATAAGGCTAGTCTCTCCTCCTTAGCATAAAGAATCAATATATTCTAAAATTGTGCTAGCATTAGGTTATCTTCTTCCTCTTCAAAATGAATAATCTTGCCCTTCTTAATTTTTACTTACTATTAGCCTACATGTACAATTTAGACATTTTACTTATTCTTGGATCAGTTGTTTTTAGCGCTTAAATTGGATTATCCATGGCCATACAGGTTTGAACTGATTTGTCTCAACTGCCTCCCTCCACTCACAGGAATATTATCTTACCATCAGTTTGAAATTCAAATGCCTTGATTCGTGGAGGCCTGATTTTGACACATTTCAATCCTATACTCGGTTGCAACACATTCCGGTGGCGTCCTTGATCAAACACAGGTCCCTTCTGGCTTCTTCGTCGACATGCCCGGTAGGTTATCTGCCTTCCACGGTTCACGCTTATGTCTTCTTCCTCCACGAACTGATAGTCATATTTTGCAGGCAGTGAAGTGTGAACGCACTCTGAACGGTCCTGTGTCTCCTCCTTCCGTCAGTAATGGTATGCCTACTATATGCGATCTTCGTTACAGTAATTATGGGACGTGTTTTTGTCTGATATCTTTCCTCTCGCAGGATGTAAGCGGGTTCCTCTGGGACTTTTCTCGCCTAATTCAAAACAAACTGGAAGTGTTTGGCATCCTCCCTCGCATAGAAGATAGTTGTATATAAATCTTCTAATTATTAAAATACAAACCCACAGGTATGTATAATTGTATTATCAATTTTCAACTTGCTTCAATCTCCTCCTTTATGTAATATTATTATTATTATTATTATTATTATTATTATTATTATTATTATTATTATTATTATTATTATTATTATTATTATTATTATTATTATTATTATGAATGTTGATTGCTAAATTTTCTTCCGTTTATGATTTGATATGCACTATTCCATCTTAGTGTTTGATAAAATGCACCAATGAAGAAATTTACTTCCGCATTCAAAATATCTTCGAACAAATGTGCTCGATCAGATTTATTAGCAGGTATACATGTTTGTTTCTCAAAATTTTTTCTTCACTTGATTATTCACGGTCTTAAGTATTTATATCACTGAGCTTTCTTGGGTTTTTCACAGTATTTAACATGGATTTGCACCAATGGTCAACCGTGCGATTGATGTTTCAATGAGATATTCTATGTTTTGCTTTCCTGAGGTTTTCTAGGATACAGTATAATGTGGCATTCTGGCTTACTGTTTGTTCATTTACAGATATCATCTGGTGTTAATGGATGCAACAGGTCAATTAAACTATGGATAGCTGCTTACTGTTTGGTCACAAGATCTGGATGGAAGAGGACAGTGCTTGGACCTTAATGAGAGAAAGAAAAAGATGGAAGGAGAAGAAACATGATCTCTCTGGCTTTGCAAATCATTCTACAATATTTCAGGTATGGAGCTTTTAATTCACATCTTTCTCTTCTCTTTATGTTCATTTGTTTTTATCTTTATGCTCAACTTATTAGCATTCTTATTGTTCAACTTTCTATCATTCTAATATGAGGCAAATTAATGAAATTGATATTGTCATTTGTTGTCCATAATGAATGGTTCAATTGCCTGTTCTATGAGTTGTTAAAAAGTTGTTTATTTAAATGGGAGTTGCTGGATGTGTAGAGAAAGTCCTGTATTAATGTTTAGAGGAATGTCTTTATTTGTAGACAGTTATTATCCCAAGACTAAGAAAGCAAGATATGATTGAACTGGGGAGATGTTTCAGGTTGCTGTGAGTTGTAGTGATTGGGAATACATGGCTTGCTGTCTGATATTCACACAAGGTGAGTGTGTATTTCTGCTTGATCATCCTTACATTATTAAATTCTGAATTTTTGGGCCATGGTTGTCCATGTCCTTCCATTACCGGAAGTGCTACAGCTACAACATACATGTCAAGAGTTGATGCAAGTTACTCAAATTTTATCTTAGTGCATTCGAATCCCGACATTCGAATGACAGGTTTTACGGTCAAGCTTTCTATCTCTTGACAAATTATAATGTGTCTCATTAGTATGTCATGCAAGTTATAATGTTGATCAGCTTTGTTATGAAATTCTCTGTATAGACATGTAATGTACTTGCCATTGACAAGGCTGTCGCGTGCCTATCAAATAATAAATATCTAACAAAACCTCCTAACTATGTAGTAGGGTAAGTCAGAGTCGTTCCCACAGAGACAAACGTATCAAACACTAGTTATTCTCGATTCAATCCAACTAACAAGTAACACAATAAAATATTGAGAGATAATAAACTAATACAAATAAAATCTAGAAAACAATTAACTAAAAAGATCTAGAATCAAGTATCCCCACTAGCATGAATTAATGCAATTATGATTTTCTCCCCCAATCAATCTGATAAATTACCCAAGAGGAAAGATGCGCCCTATAAAATACCAATAACCTCTTCCGAGTATTATTGGCTTCTCCAAAATACAATCAAGCCTATTTCCATGGTATCATGCAGTTTAGAGACATTAAACACAGCATCCTAACTTCCAAACAATTCCTTCTACCTATTTCCATGGAGAAGTTCATGTCCTTATTGGATAAATCACAACCATCTAAAATCCAACTTCCGATGGTAGATAGATATCGGTTCAAACAATACACAAAATCACGTCTGACCTGTTATTGTTAATTAGCACAACTCAATAAGCAAGAGCAAATAACTAATCGACTAGAGATCATCGAAAATCATGCATCAACCACAACTAGGGTTCAACTCAATTCTAGAATAAAATCTACTCTAGCATAATAGATATATAAAAGAAAATAAAGATGGATTATACAATGGATTCTTCAATCCCGAAGTCTTGAAGAAGAAGAAACAAAAGTGTTTTTAACCTAAAACTAATTATACAATACCCTCTAATGTCTATTCTCCTAATATATATATGATTTTAATGCTTACAAGGAAATACAAAACAGTTTCCCAAACGGAATTGGTTTTTTTCCAATGAAAATTCGCAGCAGATTATTCTGTCCTTTTTCTGGGCTGATTCTGTTGGATTTTGGATATTGGACCACCTCTGAATTAAAGAAAATTCTCTAAGCTTTGCGTCGGCTGTAAGATCACCCAATTCTGACTTCTAGAACTCAAAATATGTCCCAACAGTGAGTCATGTGCAAGCAATCCAATAAATCCGAATTTTCTTCAAATTAATCTCCAAATTAAGCTCTTTATTCCAGTTCCTTCCAACTTTAGGAACTCCTTGCATCCTACAATAAAACATTAAAATCTATTAAATAAATATCCAATTAAATGCAAAATACAATTAAATATGAGAATAAAATCATCTAGAATATATGTAAATATATACCCTATCAGCCATCAGTACTGTTTTGACATCCTCTGTATAGGCAGGTAATGTACTTGCCATATTATTGTTTCTTGGACGTGCATTGTGTGTTTTACAGGTTCCTCGGGCATTAAAACACCAATATAACTTAGCTCTTCTTCTACATATGCATATACTCATTCTTCCTATCATACCAATCGAGTCCTCTTTCAAGTACATAAATATTTTCTTTGTAGGTTATGTATTTAGGTTTCAGAGCGGGTCGGAATACAATAAAGTTTGTACATTCTTATATAAAAATATACTCCCTCCATCCCATTTTAAGTGTCCACTTTGCCAAAAAAAAAATTCCCAAAATATGTGTCATACTCTTTAACCCATGCAATTTTTCACTAGTTTCAATATAGTATTAAATACAACCAGCTAATTCCAATATGAAGAAAGGTCAAATACACACTAGGAGTGGTGCTATACGTAATTAATATTTATAAAAACCAAGGTGAATAGGTGTGTGAAGATAATAATAAAAGCATTACATTAATTGTTTCTTAAGATGTGTGAAATTTGCAAAGTGGACACTTAAAATGGGATGGAGGGAGTATAATTTAATGGGTGTTCAGATTCTCACCAACCATTTATTAAGTTGTTAGTAGATGAGTAGTGTCAGGACATGAAATTAAAGCTGTTGGCCAAGGCAAGTTAGTTTTTGTTAAGATTTAAATGGAAAAAAAATTGCGGTCATGTCACAAGTTTTAGCCAATTAAGTAAATATTAGTTATGAGGGGTATGAGCAGCAAGTAGAATTTGAGATATAATAGGAAGTCGAAAATAACTTCCATCTTGAAACTCATTTGGTTAGTGGCTTCAAAGATTTGAATTCCAGGATATGTAACTTTGCCATGATGCCTTAAAAGATTTGAATTCGGAGACATGTTTTTGCCAGTCTGGACAAGGAGGCATCTTTATTTGCTTTTATTAGTTTTCCTAAAATATTATCATCTTTTTATTCAACAGGCATGCTGATCTTGCAGAGTAGCCAGGCAGACATCAGGGAAGTAAACCAGCGGCCATGAAATCTTGACAATATCCACGGTTTATGATTTAGCTATGCATAAAAAGTAGGCTTAATGACCTTTTAACCCTCGAAGTATGGGTGGAAGTTCCAATGCAGCCTCGAAGTTTAAAAACGTACCTTTCGACCCTCAAAGTATCTTTGTCGTACGTTTTAGCCCTTTTTAAAAATACCGGTATAAATCGGGGGATAAAGTTGACAATTCATATTCGGGGTAAAGTTTGGGCGTACCTTTTAACCCTTAAAGTATACATCTCGTTCCTTTTAACTCCTAAAGAATACATTAAAATACATTAAATGTTTCTTTTAACCCTTAATGTTTAATGTCCCTTTTAACCCTCACGTGTGAAATGTCAATTTTGTCCACCCCGTTATATACCGGTATACGTCATAAGGGCTAAAAGGTACGACAAAGATACTTTGAGGGTCGAAAGGTACATTTTTAAACTTCGAGGCCGCATCGGAACTTCCACCCAAACTTTAAGGGCTAAAAGGTCGTTAAGCCTAAAAAGTACTTCTTGAATTGCATTTTCAATGAGGCCAGTTTCAACACTTAAGGTGCTGATAGTTCTTTAAATGTCATTGTCATCTTGCTGTCACATGTTTCTACATACTGTATACGCTGTTAGAAAAGTTTATAGATGAAGGTTGGAAACTAAAATAAGTCTCAGCTCTCAAGATTATTGGCCATGATTTCTGCTCTATTACTTAAGTTGGATTTCAGGAAACGTGTTATTCTTTAGTGCCAAAGATTTGCTTATAGTTTCTTATATTGGTAGAACTCTAAGATGATCGAGATCATGCTTGGACTTGGATTTGGGCTTTCTCTACTCAAATCTATGTGAACATGTAGAAATCTAAGCAAACACGGATGACTTGGATGATGCAGGCATGGGAATGAAGACATTGTTGGGGTGAACCATGGTGCTCAAGGAAAAGGAAGGTAGAAGATTTTGAAAATTCATTATATGATTATAATGTATGATTTCATTTTACTTTTATTTTGTTATGGACAAATCACAAAAGGCAAGCAAAACAATGAATAAACAGAGTGTTTCTTTTTTTTGCTAAATTAAATCAAAGCTGTGTTGACTGTAGTAGAATCATATGTTTATGCATGTTAAGGTGCCAATTAATATTAAGCTGCTAATGTGATAGTATAATCTAATAGTCAAGTTATTTGAATTGTCAAATTCAGATTTTTAAATTTTGAGTACTTCACAGAAAGTAATTTTGAATCGTCAACTTAGAATTTTTAAGCAAATAGGGATTGACAAGTGTTTCAATACTCTTATAAAATATAGTTTAACAAATCATTTTAAAAAAATTCTGAATAAAATTTAATATTTAAAATTTCTATACAAAAAAGTAAAATTTAAAATATAAGTTATAAATCTATTTCAAGATTTTAAAATAAAGCAATTTTAACGAAAAAGAAATTGAATTTCTCATGACAAATGGATTTTTCAATTAACAATGGTAATAAAATGTAAATAAAGTCAATTTTAATTTTGTAAAGTTTGGAGGTCATAATTTACTACATAATTTATTCAAAAAAAGTTTAAAAATTTTAACATTCATAAAGGTTTTTAATTTCACCCGAAAATAAAATTTATTATATTAGTTTAACAACGAGAATTATACAATATTTTTGAGGTTTCATGTATGCCTTTTAGAAAATAATATTTAGATATAAAAAGTTATTTGATAATGATTAAAATCAAATATGAATTTATGTATATTTGACAAGGCTGTCGCGTGCCTATCAAATAATAAATATCTAACAAAACCTCCTAACTATGTAGTAGGGTAAGTCAGAGTCGTTCCCACAGAGACAAACGTATCAAACACTAGTTATTCTCGATTCAATCCAACTAACAAGTAACACAATAAAATATTGAGAGATAATAAACTAATACAAATAAAATCTAGAATACAATTAACTAAAAATATCTAGAATCAAGTATCCCACTCGCATGAATCAATGCAATTATGATTTTCTCCCCCAATTAATCAGATAAATCACCCAAGAGGAAAGATGCGCCCTATAAAATACCAATAACCTCTTCCGAGTATTAGTGGCTTCTCTAAATTACAATCAAGCCTATTTCCATGGTCTCATGCAATTCAGAGACATTAAACACAACATCCTAACTTCCAAACAATTCCTTCTACCTATTTCCATGGAGAAGTTCATGTCCTTATTGGATAAATCACAACCATCTATATCCAACTTCCGATGGTAGATAGATATCGGTTCAAACAATATACATAATCACGTCTGACCTGTTATTGTTAATTAGCACAACTCAATAAGCAAGAGCAAATAACTAATCGACTAGAGATCATCGAAAATCATGCATCAACCACAACTAGGGTTCAACTCAACTCTAGAATAAAATCTACTCTAGCATAATAAATTAATAAAAGAAAATAAAGATGGGTTATACAATGGATTCTTCAATCCCGAAGTCTTAAAGAAGAAGACAAAGGTGTTTTTAACCTAAACTAATTATACAATAAATCCGAATTTCCTTCAATTTAATCTCCAAATTAAGCTTTTTATTCCAATTCCCTACAAGTTTAGGAACTTCTTGCTTCCTACAATAAAACATTAAAATCTATTAAATGAATATCCAATTAAATGCAAAATACAATAAATATGAGGAATAAAATCATATAAAATATATATAAATATATACCCTATCAATATTAATAATTATTTATATATATATATATATATATATATATATATATATATATATATATATATATATATATATATATAGTATGCAATAAATATTGATATAATTTTTGAATTTTTTTAGAAAGCACCAAATATTAAAAAGATGAAAAAGTTATATATAACGAATCATATAAACAAAATTCTTCTCACACAATTTAAAAAGTTATTCATTATTTTATAATTAAAATTTGATAACATTATCATACATAGTTATATATTCAAACTAGGCATTAACATAAATAAACGATAAACACCGAAATATAATGAAAAATACAAGGTCGCGTTAACTGAAATAAGATAATAATAAAATTAATTTATAAAAAAGCATAACAAAATTACTGTGTGCGAAGCATGGGCAATATTAATATGTGATCGAGTCAGCAAGGAATCTTCATGTTTGATTAATATAGACAACCGGTTATGATTTGAAAAAATTAAATGGAACATAGAGAATCTCCGTGTGCGAAGCACAGGCATAAAGCTAGTCTTGATTAGTTTTTCCTTTCCCAAGCTCATCGACTATCTCAATAGTCTAAACTACATTCCTTTTATATATGAGAAATTTTATGAGAGTTCAATTATGTCATTATCTATGAAATGCTTCATTATCTATGAAATGCTTCATATAATTATTATTGCTGATATTTATTTAAAAATCATGAATTCAGAATTTCGAGATAATTCAAAATTATCTTTTAAATTTAGAATTTTAGTTGGTAATTGTTATATTGTTCGCACATTATCTGAATTATAAAAATATCTATCTCATGATATTTTATGTTGTTGAATTATTAAGAAATGTTCCAAAATATGCAAATGATTATATTTTTAATTTCAAAGAAAATCAATTTTCAAACAATTGTGAAATTTTATTGATTATATGAATTTTCTGAATTATGTAATTAATTGTAACATTATATGATATTGGTGCCATTATTTGATTATTTGTCATATACGAGTTTCTTGTCAGTATTATATCACTATTTTTAACTATAAAAATTACTAATTTGTACATAACATATCACTAATTTATATATAGCATATCTCAAGAATACATACACACACACACACACACACATATGGTTGGGTTCTAGAGAGAATGGTTCTATATGGGAGATCGAGAGTATAGTGATCTTAACTGTTGATCTGTTTTTAATTCAACGTATATAATCAACTTTACCTGTACTACAATAAGAGACCTCCGAACATTACCAACACTTTTTATAATTGGGCACCACCGACTACCATCACTAATATTCATCGCCGCTTGCCACCATAACTTAGCACAATTAGTGACAACTTACCCCCATCCCATGCTTACTTTCCTCACTTACTAACATCATGGACCTTGTATTACCGTAATTGATCATTAACAATCGACAACTAATAGTTAAGATAACTAGATTTTCTCAACTATGAAAAATAAAAGTTGTAGATTTTACTATATAAAAGAGTGATTATTATTTATGTGCATGGTGCGGTTTGGTGCGGTTTGTACCTAAAACCGCAACCGGAACCACAAGATGCGGCTTCTAAAATTGAAAATCGAAATCGCACCAGATAACATTGGTGCGGTTCGGTTTATAAAATAAGCAGTTTCGGTTTTATATGGTGCACTACAAGAAAACTGGGTTTTTACGATGGAAGTTAAGGCCCAAGTCTGTCGTAAGTTCCTACTTTACGACGGACTTTTTCCGTCGTTTTTGTCAAGTCGAAAGTTGCAAAATACGTCACAATTCCCAACATGCGTCGTAAGTATTAAAACCGTCGTAAGCTGCATAATTTACGACGGAATTTTCCGTCGCAAGTATGTTGTGGGCCCCAGATCCTTGTGTGGATAAATTTTAGCTTACGACGCACTGTCCGTCGTAGGTTAACTAACTTACGACGGAAGTTTCCGTCGCATGTCTGTTGTGGATCCTGGTTTTCCTTTTGAACAAAGTTGAACTTGCGACGGAACATCCGTCGGTAGTTATGTTACGACAGAAGTTATGTATGAACATCAGTCCCATCACCAGTTCCACTCCCTCCACCACCAGTCCCATCAATGTCTCCCTGGCCACCATGGCCTCGTCTAGTACCACTTGTGCCCCGACCCTTTAAACATTCTGGGCCTCCCTGACCACCAGTTCTTCGGCCACTACCAGCACCCCTGCCTTCCAAACCTACATTTCCCCGCCCACCACGATAACCCCCCTTTGCATTCACAACCCTTCTCCTGGCCATCACTCCTATGACACTGAAATGAAAACAACAAGATATTAGATCCCTAAAATTTATATACAAGAGCATAAAAGACGTACACATATATACATACACTGAGACCAGTAAAATGAATCTAAGAATTAAATAAACTAGGATATATAAAATCAATAATAATCTGTAGAATGGCACATAAATGTGTGTACTCGGCCTAAATATGCACATAAATCTGTAGAGAGATTCAGTAATATCTATCTCTCTCTCTCCCCCTTCTCTCTCTATCTCTCCCTCTCTCCCCATTCATGCACGATCATATCACTGTAAATATGCACATAAATAGCTACCCACTCAAGGATACAACATATATATATACAATAACATCAGTTTTTGATTCATAATATACAGATACCAAGCAGAAATAGTGGTGATTAATAGACAATCATATATATACATGCATGTGATCGAAAGTAAAAATAAAAGAGGTTCATACCTAGCAATCAGCGCGACCCATTCAAGAATCATTGCGACGACAGCTTAAGAGTAGAGAGATGTGACCCACAGCTTAACCGTACTTCAGAGAGTAACCGCTAGAGAGAGATGAGAGAGATAAGGAAGAAAGAATGAAATGAAAAGACGAGCTCTGTTAGGGTTTTGAGTAAAAATCCCCCCACCGCGTCGTTTTGGGTGTTGTAAGGCGGTCAATTTCAACTTTTTCCCCAAATTATTACCGCCAAGGCATACACAGAAAGCTGAGTAATATTTTATTAATATTTCTACATTTATATTATATATCGAGATTTAATTGTTATTTAACTTATCAATAATTATATATATATATATATATATATATATATATATATATATATATATATATATATAATAAGAATGCAATTATGCATTATTTTATGCTATTACCTACCAACTATATTTATTCAATATATTATATATTTTAAGTTTTTTTAATTATTTTATAGTTTTAATAACAAATATAAAAATATTAATTTTTTAGAACATAAGAAAAGATGCATACAAATATTAAATATTTATAAATTTCACATTTAACTAAATTTTAAAAATTATTATATTGGGATTACATATATCTCATTGCCCATTAAGCGAATTTAACTTTTTTTTTTACTCAAATCATAACAGTATTTACGCAATAAACCCACAGTTCATTTAGTTACACGGATATCACACAGTTATATGAAAATCAATATAATATTAATGTTGTAAGTACACAGCTATCATACAGACATCACACAACTATCAAACAACACATATAATATTAATGTTGTATGTACACAGTTATAACACACAGATATATAATATTAGTATGTACTTGAACACGTGCATCTACCAAAATATTAATACTGTTGTAATGATTTTTTTATTACTAATAAGTTGTTAATGTCTAAAAACAATATTATTAAATTCATCGTCCAAAATACAAAACAATCGTTTATACCATAGTTGATATAACTTGTTTAAATCCGAAATTACATGATTAATCGTTGTTAATTAATTTTGATACTCGTATTTGCTATTGTTAAATTTAAGTTTTATGTAATAAAGTTTATTTGATTACAAAGGGACAATCCTAACAACTTAAATAATAGCTTTCATCATTAAAAATAAAGTTTATATGAATAAACTTACTACGGACACCATAAGTCCGTCGTAAGAACACCAGAATTTACGACTAAAGATGAACATCCGTCATAAATAACTCAGAACTTACGACCGACATCAAAAGTCTGTCGTATCTAAGCCAGAACTTACGACTGAACTCATAAGTCCGTCGTAAGTAACCCAGAAAAATATTGCAGACTGCAGCGCTTTCCACACACACTGCCTTAATCAAACTCCATATTTAAATCCTAACTCATCCTGTACATTGATATAACCTTTATTTAAACATAAACTAGATAACATTAGAGCAAAAATAAAAATCAATTACAAGCTTATCATGCAAATTTTGAAAAATTGACCAAAAATGAATTTTAATTCGATTAAATTAGAAATCTGCCTCTAGTACTAAAATGCTTCAATTTTTTCTCACAAATACATCATATTTGACTGACTGAAAATATAAATGCTTTCAAATTGACAAACATGAAAAAATTCTGAGAAAACATAGTTCATCTACTTAAAAATAGACGAAAATTCATTTAAATTATATTAAATTAGAGATCTGCTTAACAATATCGATATCCCGCATTTCTTTTTATACGAACACATCATATTGGGCTTCATTAAGATATACAAACCTTTAAATTCACTAAAAAATCATAGTTGTCAAAAAACTTAATTTCAAGTATCTTAAATAAGCTAAAATTTTATTTTAATGTGATTAAATTCTAAATTCGCTTAGAATGATAAGATCATCACATTAAATTTCACTAAAAATAATAAGAGTAAGATCTTTTTGACAAAAGTACGTTACATTGGTCTTCACTAAGATGTAAAAATATTTACTTATTTTTTATTCACTTTCCACTTCAATACTATCATAACCATCTTCATCATCTTCTCCTTCTTCACTTTCCGCTTCTTCTTCTTCTTCTTCATCATCACTTTCACCTTCATTTTGTTGTCCTTGTTCTCCTTCCATTTCGTATTGAGAAAAGTCGATAAATAACGACATTGATGAAAAGTCTATCGGCATGGTATTTTATACGTCTTCTTGAAGGGGTTCCATGTTAGCAATATTGGTTTTGCCACTCAATTCTTGAGGTCTACATGTGATGATTGTGTGAATATTACTATCCGGATTTTTCACACTAGGAGCATAGTACACTTGAGTGGCTTGACTTGCTAGAATGTAAACATCATTTCCTTTCAATTTTGAGTTAAGATCAATTAGGAGCACTACATTTTTGTCTTTTTTTACACCCCTAATATGATCATACCAGTGACATTTGAATAAAATCACTTGATTTCCACCACAGTATGTTACTTTTAGAACCTCTTGCAAAGTCCCATAGTAATTACTTTCACTATCTCCGTAACAACGCCTTTGACAAGTACCCCCGAGCTTGATCTTCCTAGGTTGAATGAGTATCCATTAACCTTGCATCTTTTATAAGATATCACATAAGAAGTCGGGCCTTGTAATAAATGTTGTAATTGTTCGTAGTTGTTTGGTACCTGAAATGAAAAAGTCTTGTCAAACACACATATGAAATATTATTAAAAGATCATATAAGCTATTAGACCTTTAATACCTTATTTTGCAACCACGTGACAAAATTATCCTTTAACAATTTATCCATATCTATATCACTCAACAATGGTGCACCAGGACTTCGAATCTCATCTTCAAACATTCTTAAAAGTGATAATTAATTATTGTAGTTATAAATAAAAAAAGTCTCAAATTCTTACGTAATATAAGGTGCCACTTCATGCATATTAGTGAGGATGTAATGTGCTGCAACGCACAAGGAATCCATATCTAAATGATAACCTTTATAAGCTCCCAAAAGCTCTACCGTATATGTGAAGGCTAATAGTTTTTCTGGATCCCGTGAACGATCATCAACCATATTCCTCCCTAACATGTTGTGCACTGTGACAACTTCAGACTCAAAGTACATAGAACAAAAATATGTGAGCTCCTCATATATGTATTTTTCTGCAATGGATCCTTCAACGTGTGCTTTGTTCCCCACCTTTTACTTCATTCTGCGTTGTAGTCTTTCAATATTATACATCCATCGGGATGGGACGGGGCCGCCGAGTATACACTCCTCAACTAAATGAACAAGAAGATGCTCCATTGGATAAAAAAGATCCAGAGGGAATATAGTCTCCATAGTACAAACAATCCCAACTATGTTTTTTTCCATTTTCCTCAAATATGATGCAAGAAGTGTGGTTGAGCACAAGTCTTTGAAAAAATTTGACAAGTCATAAAGTAGTTTGTTCACATCATCTGGAAGAAGTTCACGAAAAGCTGAAGGCAACAACTTCTGCATAAATACGTGACAATCATGTGACTTCATGCCTCGAAATTTCAATTGAGATATCTTACAACATCTCTTCAAGTTTGACGAACAACCATCTGGGAGTTTCAACCCATGCACCCATTTACATAGTTATTTCAACTGATCTCGGGTGAGGTTGTATTTAGCTTTTGGCTTACGTGTACCGTTAAGCCATAACTCGCGCATGATACCCACTGCCTGCAAATCCATTCTTGATCTTATAGTATCCTTTGTTTTGACACTATCAAGAATAGTGTGGAAAATGTTATCAAAGACATTTTTCTCTGTATGCATGACATCAATACAATGCCACAAACGCAAAGAATCCCAATATAGCAGGTCAAAGAAGCTAGTGACATGTGTCCAGTTGTGTGAATCACCAAATCCATGTGCCCTTTCCTTGCTGTGTGGCTTCCCAGGTTGCGGAAAAGTTATACTTGCACACATGTCACGAATGACAATACCTTTCTTTCTTTTTCTGCGCTTTTCTAAGAATCCGTTATGTAATCCATAAAAACTGGATTTCCTACTATGCGGTAGTTGCTTAGCTTTAACCATTCCCAATCCTGAAAAGTCACTGATAGTCCACAACAAAGCTGCTCGCATCATAAAATTAGTCTTTGTAGAAGCATCAAATGTACGTACGCCAACCTGCATTTATAATTAAAAGTAAATAAAAAGTAATATACATTTTTAGTTGAAGAAATAATGGATAAGGAGCATCAAATGTGTGTACACTAACCTGCCATAAATCAATCAACTCATCAATCAATGGTCTAAGATAAACATTTAGATTCTTTCCAGGATCATTTGGCCCAGGTACTAGCAGTGTCATGAACATATATGGATCCTTCATACACATAGTATGTGGAAGGTTATACACAAGTAGTACAACTGGCCACACTGAGTATACTGTAGATGTAGCATTACTGTACGGGGGAAATCCATCAGTTGCAAGACCAAGTCTGACATTATGAAAATTTGCTACAAAATCAGGATGCATCTTGTCAAATTCTTTCCATTCTTTTCCATCTACAGGATGACTAAGAACCCCTTCATCCACAGTTCTGTACTTCTGATATTTCATATGCTCAGCAGTGCGGGTAGACATGTACAAACGTTGCAATCGAGGAGTGATTTTAAAATATCTTAATACCTTCCTCGGAATGGTATTGTTCCCAACATGTGTTGCAGCTTTGTATTAACTCAGATAACAATACTTACAATTTTCCAAATCCTCATCTTCACCATAAACAACATACAATCATTCTCACATGCATGTATTTTTTTCATATCCCAAACTCAGCTTCTTAACTATCTTCTTGACAGCATAATAATTGGAAGGGAGCTTATTCCCCTCCAGAAACACATTCCCAAGTAAAAGGAGCAACTCATCAAAGGCTTTATCACTACATTGGTTATAACTCTTCCAATGTAGTAATCTCGAAATAAACTTCAATTGTGTATACTTTATATTGCCCAGATATATTGGCTCCCCAACATTGTTTACATTGTCTAGAAATTTAGTTGCTTGCTTGTTCGATCCTCGGAAATGTTATTCTCTACTTCCAAAGCTTCCGGCCCAAAAGCATCCCTCAACATCTCATATTCATCATACACATCTTCTTGATCATTCATTTGTTCATTTCTCGACCCGCTAGCTTCGCCATGATAATGCCATGTGGTATAACTCTCGAGAAAACCGGTTGCAATTAAGTGAAGCTCGACATCGGGAATTAGTTGATGTAATTGATTTCTACATGTATTGCAAGGACATCTAATAAGAAGATTTGGATAATGAGGTTTTGTAGAATTGATTCTCGCAAATGCCAAAAAATATTTAACCCCCTCATTATATTCATCCGTAAAACCATAACCACCGGGAATTATTCATCGAGTGATCCAACTTCGGTCATAAGACATCTATATATGCATGAATAATATCCATATCAATTTCAATATGCATATAAACAAAAACACATACCAACACAAATAAAACAAATATAAATATTAAAGAATAAGTAAAGATTCATCATATACTTACATTGATTAGAGTGATAATCGTTGTTGTTATATCATATTTTGTGTGAAATCATAAAAAAAAAATTATGTTGCTTTGTGATTATTGACGCTAACTTACGATGGATAGCAAAAGGACCGTCGTAAGTTCATTTAAATATATTATCTTGCAACGGTCAATTCAAATATGGCGGATGGCATTAATTACAACTGTTGAATTAAAATTTTAAATTAATGAAAGTTACGACGGATATGTTCCGTCCGTCGTAAGTTGTAGCAAAACGACGTCGGCCTAGGCAGGGGCATTTTTTAATTTCTTCTCAAAATTAAGGAAAAAATATTTAAATAATCAATCTTACGAGGGACCTGCTTTTCGTCGTAATTTATTACGACGGATACTATATGTCCGTCGTAAGTTCACGGGCCCAACAGATCCGTCGTAAGTTATCCGTCGTAAATGGCCTAGTTTGTTGTAGTGGTGCGGTTCGGTTTTCAAACCGCGAAGAATCCGAGAAATTCTCGAATGTTAGGTCTTTCATAAATTAATAATTAATATGTCAAAAATAATAATATAATTAAAATATGGAAAAGCTTAACATCTTTGCAAGCTACTAATTTGAGACTACACAATGCTTTCCCCTGGACATAGTAGTAACTCATACATTTATCATATATCAATTAGAATTACAGACCCCCTACACTGAACTCCAGTTCTAATAATACAACTTTTATAACATTGATTCTGTACAGATGGTTAATTGCTTGTGAAATAGAATTGGAAGAAGCAGTATGTAAAGCATAATGTAATGTAAATGTAATTACGATAACTCAACACAACAAAAGACAGGAAACAATACGTAAGTATAATACAGGAATCTACAGGTTGGAGATTCGATACGAACAGACAAAGACAATCAAGATATCTGAGACGAGCATCCGTCCACTGAAAGAAGTTCATTAACATGTTCAAGCCTCAGTGAAGAATAAAGTTCAAATCATTTTCTGCTATCAAGATTGCCTGAAGATCAAGTATCAAAGACCAGAAGATTCCAGTATATTTAATTTGATTATTTATAATCAAATTTATCGAAGCAACATCTAACCCGGAATGACTGATCAAGTATGTTATCAAGCAAAGGATTCAAAGAATTATTTCAGTTCGAGTCGTTCGTGAACCAGACCAGTGCACAGGACGTCAGGATGTACGAAAGTATTCAGTGGATTCGATCAACGAATATTTGACCAAGTCAAAAGAACTATTCCTAAAAGTGACAAAGGAATTTCAAGTTAATATATATATTTATATATTTATATTTATGTGATATTAATTGATTATTACTTGAATAAGAAATTAATTTAAGTGATTATCAAATCAATTAATAAATCATAAATATACATATACATATATATATTATGTAAAATCTCCACGGTCAACCCTCAGTCTTATGAGAGATAACAGGGAAGGACTTTGAAGAGTGGCGCAAGGTTGTCTCATTACTTAGATTTATTCTAAGTAACAAACTTCACTCATCCACTGTACAGGCGCAAGGTTTGACTTTAAGTCAACACTTGCGCCACATACAGTAAAACCTTCATTGCTCACAATTCGTCTAACTCTGCTATTACACTGTGGCACCATCTCCTTTGAAGGGCGCAAGTTTTGACCGTGTCAAAGCGCAAGGTTTGACTTAGTCAAAACTTGCGCTTGACACTAAATCAACTCTGTGGCCAAGTAAAAATTCCATCTCAAGTCACAGAGGTGTACTGATGAGCGCCATGTTTGACTAAGAGGGGCGCCAACTTTGACTTTCACTACAGGCGCAACTTTGGTCCATATTGTGGAGTTAGTTTTATTTTTTATAAAACGAATCCGTCCAGGACGAACTCAAGTCGTCCAGGACGAACTCGTTAACCATGGTTAGTTGTTGGAAAGTCTATAAATAGAGGTTGATGTTTTCATTTGAAAACAACTACACACTTTGTAAGTGCACACACTATACACATTCTCGAGAGTTAAATTAGAAGATCATATTTATCGAGAGTTTGTAATAGAGTGATTGTAGTCTCTGCAGCCGACACTTGTGTTGGAATTTGTAGCACCCGAGGATTATTTCTAATATAAGAATATTCCCCGACTTGCTGGAGTTATTTATTTACGATTGATTTAACATGGACTGAAACAAGATTATCCGCAATTAAATTAAATCGAAGAAATTGGTACGACGTATTCAACCCCCCCCTTCTACGTCTGATTGGACCTAACAATTGGTATCAGAGCATAGCTGATCGATATACAGATCTGAGATCCGTAACCAATCTGAAAAGCTAGCTGTCCGTACAATCGTAATTTTATCTGATAACAATGTCGACACACAAGTTAGGAATCAAAGTACCTCCATTTGACAAGGATGACTACAACAACTGGAAGATGAAGATGTTGCTGTACATCAGAGTTGCTAATCCCATGTTCATTGGGATTCTGGAAAATGGTCCATTTGTGCCTATGAAGATTATTCCTGAATCTGTTGAAAATGGTGTTCGTATTCCACAGAAGTCTGTTCCCAAAGAGAAAAGTGAATACACTGACACTGATAAGGAATATGTTGCACAGGATCATAATCTGCAACTCATAATTGTTGAATCAATGACCAAGACAATGACACATCTGATACTAAGTCTGAAAACTTCAAAGCAGATGTGGGACACTATTGAGGCATTGATGGAGGGATCTGAAGAAGTCAGGGAAAACAGATACGATATGCTAATTGCCAGATATGAAGCATTTCAGGCAATACCTGGAGAGAACATTTCTCAAATCTACGAGAGGTTCATGTTGTTATTGAATGAACTCACCCTGCATGGAAAGACTTATCCACAGAAAGAGATAAACAGAAAGTTCTCATTTGTGATGCCACCCCATCTAGTTGTAAAGACAGAGACCATCCGGGAAAGAAGCGACTTCAGGACTATGACTTTGGAAAAGCTGTTTGGAAAACTGAAGACGTTTGAGATGGAACTTGAACAGAGAAAGATTATATATGGTGGTGGATCAACAGAATCCAAGAGTATGGCCTTACAGAAGACCACTGCACTGATTGCTGATCAACCATACTTTGGTTATCAACAATTAGTTGAATATGGTATCAATGATCACACTGTTGCTCAGAGTGATTGTTCATCCATCAAAGCTGACTATCCTTCTACCATTACTGAGATTGTAGAAGCTGAAGTTGATGAAGTTTCTGAAGAACCGGAGGATGAGTTCTACACTCAAGAAGAGCTGGAGCAGCTGGAAGATAAGTCAATGGCTTATATGGCTGCAAGGTTTAAGCATATCAAGTTCAGAAAGAACCCCCGGTACAAGAAAGCTTCAGGGAACAAGTTTCAGGGTAAAGGAGGATACTCAGGCTCAGGGTCAAAGAGTACTGGCAGTTTCAAACCAAACATGTATGACAAGAGCAAGGTCAGATGCTACAACTGCAATGACTTAGGGCACTTTGCTACAGAGTGCAGGAAACCCAAAGCAGCTCCTGTCAGAAGCAACTCATATGATAAGAAGAATTCTTATGAGGATCTGAAGAAAGAAAATGAGAAGCTAAAAGCTAAGTTGGAAGCAATGGTGGCCAAGCACAAAGGAAGGGCTTACATTGCTGAGGGAAAAAGCTGGGATGACACGGATTCTGTTGATGAACCTGTCCAGAGCAATTATGCTTTTGCATTAATGGCTGACACTGTCGAGGAATCTCCATCTCAGGTATCTCCTGAAATTTCTGTTGATGACATGACTACTGCTGATTATAAAAAGACTATAAATGAACTAGGTCAAGAGATGTATAACTTGCACACTAGTTTATTAGCTTCAGAATCAGATAACAGTAGCCTTTCTCTAAAGATAGCTAAACTTGAAGAAAGAGTAGATGAATTAGCTTTAGAGAAACTCATAAACACTAACCTTAAAGATAGAATTGAATATCTAGAGAATAAGGAGAAGTGTAGTGCAGAAATTGAGGAGTCCCTTAGGTCTCAGATTGCTGACCTAGAAACTAAGCTGAGGGCCTATCAGAATTCTGCCTTTCTACAGAAAGAGATCTTGGATAGTCAAAGGGTTGATAAGAAGGTTGCTATTGGCCTTGACTATAGTTCTTTGGAAAGAGCTAAAAGAAAGAAAAGAAAAGAGAATGAAGGCATATTTGTTTCAGCAGGAACTGAGAATGCTCCTGAAGGAACAAATATACCTAAAATTCTGAAGAACACCAAGACCCCTATCTTTAGAATGGCACAAACAGAACCTCTGATAGAAGAAGACCTTATCATCAAAGAAGAGTTGAAAAATGAGGAAGTTGTTAAGCCTCAAGTAAAACAGGAATCACAAGATGTACCTTCTAATTCCCAAGTCAGAGATGACTCAGATAAAACTGGATTAGGAAGTACTAGTTCCAACAAAAAGAAGAACAACAGGAATGGCAAGTTAGATCCTAAGAACACCAACTCTAGGAATTCTAATGCTAGGAAGGTTTGTAATAACTGCAATTCTACTAATCATCTTACTCATGCATGTAAAGTGATTAAAGTAGATAATTCTGTCTCTAGCATGCCAAACATTGTTAACATGAATGCTGTTCATTTGCCATGTGGTAGAGTAGGTTGCATGCAATGTGCTATGAATATGATGTCTGCATGCTTTACCATGTTGAATGCATCTTTTTCTGCACCATCTGCCATGAATATGAATATGCCTGCACCTTCTGTTGCCCCTGTGGCAAAGACTGCTAGTCCTTCTAAGAAGAAGGAAACTCCCAACTCCAAGTCTAAAAGCACTTCTGCTAAGACTAAAAAGGAGAAGAGTCCAGTCACACCTGAACAAGCACATGTTAGACAAGTTCCTGTTGATAATCCTGTTTCTACTAAACCACCTGGACCCAAGAATGTCTGGGTACCAAAGAAAGTTTAATCCATTTGTGAATGCAGGGCACAGGAAAGAAGAGAAAAGTTGTGTGGGTTCTTGATAGTGGTTGTTCAAGACACATGACTGGAGAAAAGTCCCTGCTCACAGATGTGGTGATGAGAACCGGCCCAATTGTAATCTTTGGAGATGACAGCAAAGGTTTTACAACGGGATATGGTAAGCTGAAAGTTGGAAATGTCATAATTGAAGACATCTCTCTGGTGGAAGGACTCAAGCACAATTTACTGAGTATCAGTCAGTTCTGTGACAAAGGATACGACGTAATCTTTCAGAAGGAAGTTTGCTTAATCCAGAACCGGAAGAACAAGGATCTTACACTCCGTGGTGTAAGAAAATCAAGTTTGTTTATAGCCGACATAGACTCAGCAAGTAAGGGGGAGGTCAAGTGTTTCTACACCAAGGCCTCTGCTGATGATAGTTGGTTATGGCATCGGAAGCTCTCACACTTGAACTTTAAGACTATGAACTCCTTAGTCAAAAGGGAACTTGTGAGAGGATTGCCACAGAAGGAATTCTGTCAAGAAGGACTCTGTGATGCATGTGAAAAAGGGAAGTCAAAGAAAGCATCACACAGGAGCAAAGGCATGACTGATATTGGTTCACCCCTTCAACTGATTCATATGGATCTGTTTGGACCAGTCAACATTCCTTCTATATCAAGGAAAAGATATGCTCTTGTGATCGTCGATGACTACTCAAAATACACATGGGTATTATTCTTACATTCAAAGGATGAAGCAGCACTCGTCATCATTGATCATATTAAGAAGATTGAAAAGGAAGCAGATCTGCCAGTAAGGGCAATCAGATCAGATAATGGAACAGAATTTCGTAATGCTGTTCTTAATGACTTCTGTACTGATAAGGGCATCTCTCGTCAGTATTCAGCTCCAAGGACTCCACAACAAAATGGTGTCGTAGAAAGGAAGAACAGAACCTTGATTGAAGCAGCAAGGACTATGATTAGTCAATCAAGACTTCCAATCTATTTCTGGGCTGAAGCTGTAAGCACTGCTTGCTACACTCAAAATCGAACCCTGATTAACAAGGATTTGGATAAGACTCCTTATGAAGTAATGGCCAACAGAAAACCATCACTGAGTTACTTTCATGTGTTTGGTGCAAAATGCTTTGTGTTAAAAGAAGAGCATTTGGGAAAGTTTGATGCCAAAGCTGAAGAAGGCATATTTCTGGGTTATTCTTTGGAGTCTAAGGCCTACAGGGTTTATCTGATCAATGACGACAAGCTGATTGAAAGCATCAATGTAAGATTTGATGATACCAAACTCCCAAGTCTTCAAAAGGAAAATGAATCTGATTCTCTGGAGTTTGAGAATTTAGAAGACATCTACTTAGGAGAAGATGAACCTGAAGCTGATATAAGAGATCCTAATGCAAATGAAGAGAATGCTGATCCTGAACCATCTGGAGGAAGTATTGGCAACAATACAAATGATCATCATGGTCACAGTGGTCAAAGTGGAGGATCATCAAATAGGATATACATCAGCTCAGGGGGAGTAAGTCAAAGTGGATCTACTAGTCATCACACTCAACACAACTATGATTTTGGTGAATCATCAAGATTGAATCTGCCAAGACAAAGGGTATGGAGTAGAGACCATCCTGTTGAACAAATCATTGGTGATCCAGACACAGGAGTGCAGACTAGAAGAGCAACTCAGAATGAATCCAACTTTGCTGGTTTCTTGTCTCAGATAGAACCAAAGAAAGTTGAAGAAGCTCTAAGTGATCCAGATTGGGTATCTGCAATGCAGGAAGAACTCAATCAATTCGAAAGGCAGAAAGTTTGGAAGCTGGTGCCAAGACCTAAAGGAAAATCTATAGTTGGCACTAGATGGGTTTTTAGAAACAAACTGGATGAAGATGGTATTGTTACGAGGAATAAGGCAAGACTGGTTGCAAAGGGTTATTCACAAGAAGAAGGAATTGATTATGATGAAACCTATGCTCCAGTTGCTAGGCTTGAAGCAATCAGGATGTTCTTAGCATTTGCTGCACACTCCAACTTCAAAGTATATCAGATGGATCTGAAAAGTGCATTCCTGAATGGTGATCTAGAAGAGGAAGTCTATGTTGAACAACCCCCTGGGTTTGAAGACAAAGAATTTGAAGACTTCGTATACTTTCTCTTCAAAGCTCTCTATGGCCTAAAGCAAGCCCCTCGAACCTGGTATGACACTCTTTCCAAGTTCTTACTTGAAAATGGTTTCACCAGAGGTATCATCGATAAAACTCTTTTTCATAAAAAGCATAAGGATGATATAATTCTTGTACAAGTATATGTCGATGACATTATATTTGGTTCTACTAATGATCTTTTGTGCGAGAGATTTGCTAAGTTAATGCAGAGCAAGTATGAGATGAGCATGATGGGAGAATTGTCCTTCTTCCTAGGACTTCAAGTTATTCAGAAGCCTGACGGTATTTTTATCTGCCAATCTAAATACATCAAGGATCTTCTGAAGAAATATAGAATGGAAGAAGCATCTCCTGCCAAAACCCCTATGCCAACTGCTGTCAAACTTGATCAGGACAAATCTGGTAAGTCAGTTGACATCACGAAGTATCGAGGTATGATTGGCTCTCTCTTATACTTAACTGCTAGTAGACCAGATATCATGTTCGCAACTTGTTTATGTGCTAGATTCCAGGCTGATCCTAAAGAGTCACATCTTATAGCTGTTAAGCGTATTTTTAGGTATCTTAAGGGAACCCCCAATCTAGGGATTTGGTACCCTAAAGATACAGGTTTTAATCTAGTTGGCTATACAGATTCTGACTTTGCAGGATGTAAGATTGATAGGAAAAGTACTTCAGGAAGCTGTCAGTTTCTTGGACGAAGATTGGTGTCATGGTATAGCAAGAAGCAACACTCCGTGTCTACGTCTACAGCGGAAGCTGAATACATAGCTGCTGGAAGTTGCTGTGCTCAAATCTTGTGGATGAGGAATCAACTACAAGATTATGGACTCATGTTGGATAAAATTCCGATTCTGTGTGATAACACGAGTGCCATTGCCATTGCCAACAATCCTGTTCAACACTCCCGGACAAAGCATATTGATATCAGGTATCATTTCCTTCGCGAGCATGTCATGAATGGAACAGTAGAGTTACACTTCGTACCTACTGATCAACAAATTGCAGACATCTTCACTAAACCACTAGACGAATCCACTTTCTCTAGACTGGTTGGTGAACTTGGGATGTTAAATATGTCTAATTAATTAGACAAGAAATAACTGCAATTTGTTCATAAGTTCACAAGTTTTAAAATGTACATATTTTCAGGACTTGTGAATTTACAAAGAGCATCCAGTAATTTACATAATTATCTGATAATTAGTTTTAATTATTTGCCATGATTTATATGATTTGCATGATTTTATGTGATTATTTGCTAAATGGTAGATATTTAGAATTAATTTTCTTGAATTATTTAAGTGCTTATATTCAATTAATGAATATTAGTGTTTATTTAATTCATATTTTAATTATATTTGATTAATGGATTTGGAGCAATTCAAGTTATTTTAAGTTGACCATTAATTGAATTGTAATTAAAATACTTGCAGCATAATTATTTAAATATCATTTAACTGAATTTAATTCGGTTTAATTTTATTTGAATAAATTGTGAGTTCTCTTATCAATTTATTAATTCATTTTGATTTGTTCAAAATACTTACTAAACTGATATACTGGCGTTTGGATTTGAAAGAATTTTGTTTTCTAAAAATTCTTCAAGTACAAAGTGGTAACAGAGCGCAACTTTTGACTTTTTCAAGTCAAACGTTGCGCCTCTGTTCAGGAATGTATCTGTGTACATTTCTCTTCTGCCAAGTCAGGAACTCGGCGCAACATTTGACTTTTCAGTCAAACGTTGCGCCACCAGCCTCTGTTACTTGTGTATGTGTTGTATAAGGGACTTAGAATCATTTCTCCGATTAGCAGAGTTGCGCCTCTATACTCCAGTATAGAGGGCAAAACAGTCTTTTCAAAGGTTGCGCTTTGATCATATGTAGCCACTGTAATGACTTAGAATTTTCTAAGTCATGAGTTCGCGCCTCTATACATACATGTATAGAGGGCACGACAGTAAATTTGATTGTTGCGCTTTACCTCGTCCCCTGTACTTAGTATAGAGGGCAAGTTGGTAATTAACCAACTTGCGCCTCAATACTACTGTGTGTATATATAACTCTCCCTTAAACAGTTTTCTTTCATCTTCTCATATATACATACGCATATACACACCACTAAAACCTCTCAGCCGTTTTCAAATTACTCGAAGTCGAGATATTTGATCGAACACCACACCTTGGATTCTTGCCCATTCTGTGATCTGGAACCAGTTTTAGAACCTCTGAGACGAGGGCTTTCATTTGATACCAGAATATTAACAATCCATTAAGATTTTTCGTGAGGGTTTTTCGAAGCTTTTCAACTTCTAGGACAGATTTGTACGTGAGTTTAGCATCGAAAATTTGCGAAGCCGATCCCATAATTCTTAGAATTTCGAGTAGAACAACATACTTGAATTTCATCGAATTCTAAAATTCTTGGAATTAGGGTTTTTCGGAGCGTTATTAATTAATTATTTTCGTGACATAAAGTGAATATTTGTTCGTGTTTATTCGTGAAACGAAATTTATAATCATTTTTAATTCTAATTAAAAATGGCTGCAAATTTTGAGATTCCGAAAACAAACTTCACTATTGTTGAAAATAATAATTTAATTACGCAAGCGAATTATCGACGCTGGGTTCGTTACATGTCAGAATTTTCTTTTGCTAGGTTTGCTATGACTGAGTCTGTATACCTTAACAAATCTCTACTTCGAGATTTTCTGTCCTCTATCTCTGTGGTAAATGAAGAACAGGTATTTGGACTCAAATGCGTTATTCAGGGACGAACACTGACGATCACTGAGAACACCCTGAACACTGCTCTGCAACTTCCAACAGAGAATTTTGAAGATGTTCCAGATAGAGCTGAAAGGACAAACTTCTTCTTTGCTATCCATTGCCAGAGGGAAAATGGTGATCTTCCCAGCAAAATGTACGTGAAGCATTTACCTCGAGAATGGAATTTCTTCTTTAATTCTATTTCTCATGTATTTGCACCAAAGACTGGAGGGTTCCATGGCATCACAACCTTCAACCAGGAGATTGGAATTGCAATAGCTCAGAATTCAAGAATAAATCTGGGACACATGATCATGGGAGCTTTTCAGGACTCCCTAAGGAAAAACAGAAACATACTTCTCTATCCTAGGTTCTTCCAGATTGTGCTGAATCAACTGCTGACTCCTGCTGAGAGAGCTGTCTATCCCAATATAGACAATGTTATATGCTCTTTCATGACTACCAGGGTCATTTCTATGCTGGAAAACCATCAGAACTACACCAACAATGAGGATGTGGTTCTTCCGGAGGCAATGCAAGAATTCTTAAACAACCAGAACTTGCCTCCACCACACATTCAAAATGTTGCTGATCCAGTGGTTCAGGAAGAGGAGGCCCCTGAAACACAAGCTGAAGAAGTCACTGAGTCATCTCATCAAGCTAATATCCCTGAGACTCAAACTTCTCAAATGGAAGAGGAAGTGATAGTGGAAGATGCACAGACATCCTCAGATGACAATGCTCAATCTGAAGGAGAGGATTCACTTCAAGACAACTCCACTGATTCTGAAGATGAAGTGGATACTCCTGTTCAAGTCACTGTAGCTGCACCTTCTAATGATGCAATGGTGGATGTTGATGAACTTTTCACCAACACTTACAATCCACTGCTACAGTCAGGTATTCCTTCTGACTCTGACAACTTGTCCTTTGATGCACCTGATTGGGTTCAGAATCTTTTGGATTCCAATCAGCTTTCACCACTTATCACAAGTGCCAATGAATTTGAAATCCCCCAAATTCATAACCAAGGCACCACTTCCCAAACACCTGAAGCAGAAACATCTCAACCCCTCAGCCAACCACTTCAAATAATTGAGAGCGAGGGAGTAAGTGCCTTTAGTGCACCACATAAGGAGGTTGTTTCTGAATCTGCAGCTCTGTCTCCTAGTCAGGAAAGGAGAATAGAACCTGAGACAACTGCAGATATGTCTATTTCTTCACCACCTCAGCCAAATACTATTCCAATGCACAGTGAGGTTGCACACACAGTTGAGGAATTGACGGTTGCTAACACTTTGTCGTCCATGTCAGGGATAGACACTGTTGTTTCCGATCCTATTCAGGGTCAAGTGCCTTCACAGGCTTCTGGGGGAAACTTGGATGAATTGCCACATTCTACATCCTTGTCTACCCCCCTGGGAGGAACATTCCCAGATCCTTCAAAGGACTCTTCACCTCTCGAAGGTGAACGGCAATCTGTTTCTGAGCCCTTCATTTCAGGAAGTGTGCCAGTTATAGAGGACTTGTCACAAAGTCATTCGCCGTCAAAGGCAGTTGTGGGAAACCAGGGTGCTTCGCCAATTCAAGGATCAAATCCTTCGAGCCCTGTGTCTACCCACCCTGAGATTCCAACTCAGGATCCAACTAAGGACTCACTACCTTCGAGTAGTTGGCAACTTGTTTCTTATGACTCAGATTCATCTGACGAGGAAACTGAGGACGAAGGCTCACGAACCTTCATTGCACCTTCTGTGACCTCTCTAGAAGAGGCTAAGAAGATTTCTTCTGCAGGTACATCTAAGGATGCTGGAATGTCTTTGAGTGAGAGGGAAACACCAACAGAACTTGATATACAGAAACCCTCTGACCCACTGAGTGCTCTAGCTTTGAGTGAAACGAGAGAAACACCTACAGAACGCACTAGTGAGAACCCAACTGCCCAACCTACACCACTTCCAACTGTATCTGTGACAGAATTTGAAGCTCTGAAATTCAAAGTTCAACATCTTGAAGCTGAAAATCTTGTTCTACGGGAGGAGTTGGTGGAGATTAAGTCTACTATGGAACAAAGGTTGGCTGCACTTGAAGCTAAATTGCTGGCATCTCAAACTTCCAGAGAGGATTACTCAACTGAGGGGGAGAGAGCAGCAGAAAAAGCAAAAGGGAAAAGGGTGATCACAGGGGTGTCTGAAGAACTGATTGATTCTGCTCTTAAACATCAATTCAGTTACAATCATGATGAATACATCCCTGAGTTTGTTGATGACAGGGTGATTAGGATGGTTGGTGCTGAGAATGAAGATCTTGAAGAAGGAGAAATCCCAGATGCTGAAGTCTTTGCTGATGAACTTGCATATCACAATGACATCTTTCCTGCTGAAGAGTTTGAAATTGCAAATCCACAAGACATTGCTGATGTTGCTAGGGATTATGCTGAACAAAGGAGAGCAAGGGAGAAGTTAGAAAACCAAAGACGGATTCGAAGGGAAAGGAGACTTGCCAACTTACATAAAGATGGAGCTGAATGGGATGCTGCTAGATCTGTGTTTGACTTTCCAGAGGTCACTCAAGATAATGATGATGACGAAGTAAAAGATATCTTTGACTCCTTCAGAAACAACTACAAAGATTTACATGATTATCACGAGGTGTTGAATGATATCATTTCTACTGTGTCTGTTGCTGTTCTTCCCAGAAGAGGATGGATGGTTAACATATCATTTGAGCTACAAAGAGAAGGCCATGGACTCAAGCATGTGTCAAGTCAGTTTCTCAGAGATCTATCTTTAACTGAGCTGTTTGTGGTAAGAAACAAGATCATCTCTACCGGCAGAAAGCATAATGAAGTATTCAGAGATATGGTGGAAGAATGGATCACTGATATTGGAGTTGAAATTCATGACAAGCCCTCAGTTATTAAGTACTTCAAGGATGGTATGATTCAGAGTATTGGACTCACTGATGAAGCACTATCAACATACAATCCTCGTATACTGAAATATCTGGAAGCTCAAGTCAGGGAGAAGTGCTCAAGGACTAGCAAGGGAAGACTAACTGCTGAACTGCTATATGCCTATCGTCTGAACTTTGCTGCTCTGAGAGACTTAGACTTATCAGCCATCAATCGTCAACCACCATATCCACTGCCTCCACTCAACCCTGAAATTCCTGAAAATCCAAATGCACCTGTTGTCACTTACAATCCTACATCTGTACTATTCAAGAAGAAGAAAGACTCTGAAGTCACTGCTATACCACTCACAGAGATTGGAAAACTCAATTCCAAAAGAATCACTCGTGCAGTTGCAGCTGTTAAGTGGTCAGTGGTAAAAGAAGACAAGAGTGTGCTCAAAGATTTGGTTGATCTTCTGGAGATAAGAAAAGCTGTAGAGACTGTCCACAACACTTCCAGAGTTCGTGCTCATCCATCAAGGATCATTATGAAAATTGAAGGAATGGAGATGAATGTCACTTTTAAGAAGTTGAAGAAGATGGTTCACCTGCAAACCTTAGAAAAGATGAAGAAAAATCTAGAGCAACCTCCACCTGAGAATACACTGGAGCAAGTGGCACTGAGTACCATTACAGCAAGGATTGAAGAGATTGAAAACAAGCTTACTCAGAAGAGAGTAGAGGAAGCTGCAAAGAGGAAAGCTGAGCAAAAGCTGCTTAATGCAAGAGCCAAGAAACCAAGGACAGATTAGTTCAGGCTAGAGGAACAAATGGCTACTTGTGTTTAATTTTGATTTCTGGAAAATGTAAAATATAATCCAGACTGTACTTAGTATTATTTCCTGTTTAAATTAGTATGCTTTTTCATTGTGTCAGTTGAGTTATCCTCTTAAAGGATTTGCTTGTCGAACTCTAACAAACAAATAGGGGGAGATTGTAAAGCATAATGTAATGTAAATGTAATTACGATAACTCAACACAACAAAAGACAGGAAACAATACGTAAGTATAATACAGGAATCTACAGGTCGAAGATTCGATACGAACAGACAAAGACAATCAAGATATCTGAGACGAGCATCCGTCCACTGAAAGAAGTTCATTAACATGTTCAAGCCTCAGTGAAGAATAAAGTTCAAATCATTTTCTGCTATCAAGATTGCCTGAAGATCAAGTATCAAAGACCAGAAGATTCCAGTATATTTAATTTGATTATTTATAATCAAATTTATCGAAGCAACATCTAACCCGGAATGACTGATCAAGTATGTTATCAAGCAAAGGATTCAAAGAATTATTTCAGTTCGAGTCGTTCGTGAACCAGACCAGTGCACAGGACGTCAGGATGTACGAAAGTATTCAGTGGATTCGATCAACGAATATTTGACCAAGTCAAAAGAACTATTCCTAAAAGTGACAAAGGAATTTCAAGTTAATATATATATTTATATATTTATATTTATGTGATATTAATTGATTATTACTTGAATAAGAAATTAATTCAAGTGATTATCAAATCAATTAATAAATCATAAATATACATATACATATATATATTATGTAAAATCTCCACGGTCAACCCTCAGTCTTATGAGAGATAACAGGGAAGGACTTTGAAGAGTGGCGCAAGGTTGTCTCATTACTTAGATTTATTCTAAGTAACAAACTTCACTCATCCACTGTACAGGCGCAAGGTTTGACTTTAAGTCAACACTTGCGCCACATACAGTAAAACCTTCATTGCTCACAATTCGTCTAACTCTGCTATTACACTGTGGCACCATCTCCTTTGAAGGGCGCAAGTTTTGACCGTGTCAAAGCGCAAGGTTTGACTTAGTCAAAACTTGCGCTTGACACTAAATCAACTCTGTGGCCAAGTAAAAATTCCATCTCAAGTCACAGAGGTGTACTGATGAGCGCCATGTTTGACTAAGAGGGGCGCCAACTTTGACTTTCACTACAGGCGCAACTTTGGTCCATATTGTGGAGTTAGTTTTATTTTTTATAAAACGAATCCGTCCAGGACGAACTCAAGTCGTCCAGGACGAACTCGTTAACCATGGTTAGTTGTTGGAAAGTCTATAAATAGAGGTTGATGTTTTCATTTGAAAACAACTACACACTTTGTAAGTGCACACACTATACACATTCTCGAGAGTTAAATTAGAAGATCATATTTATCGAGAGTTTGTAATAGAGTGATTGTAGTCTCTGCAGCCGACACTTGTGTTGGAATTTGTAGCACCCGAGGATTATTTCTAATATAAGAATATTCCCCGACTTGCTGGAGTTATTAATTTACGATTGATTTAACATGGACTGAAACAAGATTATCCGCAATTAAATTAAATCGAAGAAATTGGTACGACGTATTCAACCCCCCCCCCCCCCCTTCTACGTCTGATTGGACCTAACACAGTATACCTTCTCCATAGTATCAGACTCTAGAAAATGAAAATTATACATCTTGGTAGTAGTTTAATAACCATAGGCTCTCAGTAAGATTTTATAAGTTCATACATGATAAATAACTCACAAACATGTATTAGATTTCACCTATTAGATTAATTGTGAATATACATAATTATATATTTTATATTCCATATTATATATATTATATATATATATTATATTTTAATATATATATATATATATACATATATATATATATACAACACATAACTAATTATATAATATTATTGCGGTTCGGTTCGGCTTGTATTCGGTTTTAAAATTTTTGGAAACCAAAACCAAAGTATCGGTGCGGTTTTTATTCGGTTCGGTTTCTATTTGGTGCGGTTTTATTTGGTGCGGTTTCATACGGTTTTTGCGGTTTTTGGTTCGGTTTCGGTTTTCGATTCGGTTTCTGCTCATCTGATTATAATGCAGTATAAAATAATGATTCTTGTAGTTGTAAATAGTAATTTTGAAATAGGTTTTTAGTTTGTATTTGATCACTAGCTTATACTTATATACATATACATATATATATATATAGGAGGAAGATCCTAAGAAAACCCAGCTTATCAAGAAAACCGAGAAACCCATCTAATCACCGTTGATTTTATAATCATGATCTAATCAGTATTTTTTAAAAAGAGCAATTAAATCTAGTTAATAAGGGTCAGTTTAGGCATACAGATTTACACATATTCAATCAAAGATATATTCCATATTTAGAGAGATTTTTATTTTTGTTAAATATTTTTATCTTCAATCAGACATAGAAATAATATGAACAGTGCGTTCCACATTCTATTAAATTCAGTTACAAGCTTAACATCTTCTTCAACCATGGCAGACGAAGATATTGATCTCAATCAAGGTTAGTATTCTCGACATTTTATTTAGTAGAATAGTAGAAGGAATCGGAGAATTTTAAATGAATTTTGAGAATAGTAAAATTTTGTATTGTGCTTAATAGTTATGGTGCTTAAAAGAATCTTGTATGGTGCTTAATATCTTAGAGAGTCTCGTATATATAGTGTAAATGAATTTAATAGAAACAAAGATTCTGGCCAAATAAATAATGCTAATTAGAACTTTTATACAATACTAGTTAATAATGAATAAAAATTATTTATTCATATTTAAATTATAATATAAATATATTTAAATTTATACTAAAGTACTTAGGAGAATCTTGATATAACAAATATTTAATATCACTTAAGAGAATCTTGGTAAAACAAATATTTTATTAAATTTATACTAAAGTACTTAGGAGAATTTTGGTAAAACAAATATTTTATTATTTAGGAGAATCTTGGTAAAACAAATATTTACTATCACTTAGGAGAATCTTGGTGAAACAAATATTTTATTATATTTATATTAAAGTATTTATGAGAATCTTGGTAAAACAAATATTTTATTATTTAAATTTATACTAAAGTACTTAGGAGAATCTTGGTAAAACAAATCTTTTAAAACAAATATTTTAAAAGAATCTTGCATGACACAAATATTTACTATTAAAAATAATAAAATATCTTAGAGAATCTCGTACATATATTCCAAAAAAATCTTGGACGGTCCTGTTAATGATTAGATTTTTAAGATTCGATTAAGTGTTTTAATATCAAAGTACTAAATTAAATATTAAGCATTTATGATACTAAATGCTTTCTATTTAATGTTTTAGTCAATTATTTACTATTGAATAAAAAAAAAAGATTTTGACATTTTAACATCATTAGAAAAATGGTTAATAGAATCTTGATATTTTAACATCATTAGTAAAATGGTTAATAGAATCTTAATACTATATTACTTAGGAGAATCTTGATATAACAAATATTTAATATCACTTAGGAGAATCTTGATAAAATAAATATTTTATTATTTAAGAGAATCTTGGTAAAACAAATATTTATTATCACTTAGGACAATCTTGGTAATACAAATATTTTATTATATTTATATTAAAGTATTTAGGAGAATCTTGGTAAAACAAATATTTTATTATTTAAATTTATACTAAAGTACTTAGGAGAATCTTGGTAAAACAAATATTTTAAAAGAATCTTGCATGACACAAATATTTACTATTAAAAATAATAAAATATCTTAGAGAATCTCGTACATATATTCCAAAAAAATCTTGTACGGTCCTGTTAATGATTAGATTTTTAAGATTCGATTAATTGTTTTAATATCAAAATACTAAATTAAATATTAAGCATTTATGATACTAAATGCTTTCTATTTAATGTTTTAGTCAATTATTTACCATTGAATAAAAAAAATAAGATTTTGACATCTTAACATCATTAGAAAAGTGGTTAATAGAATCTTGATATTTTAACATCATTAGTAAAATGGTTAATAGAATCTTAATACTATATTACTTAAGACAATCTTGATATAACAAATATTTAATATCACTTAAAAGAATCTTGGTAAAACAAATATTTTATTATTTAGGAGAATCTTGGTAAAACGAATATTTACTATCACTTAGGAGAATCTTGGTAAAACAAATATTTTATTATATTTATATTTAAGTATTTAGGAAAATCTTGGTAAAGCAAATATTTTATTATTTAAATTTATACTAAAGTACTTAGGAGAATCTTGGTAAAACAAATCTCTTAAAACAAATATTTTAAAAGAATCTTGCATGACACAAATATTTACTATTAAAAATAATAAAATATATTAGAGAATCTCATACATATATTCCAAAAAAAATCTTGTACGATCCTGCTAATGATTAGATTTTTAAGATTCGATTAAGTGTTTTAATATCAAAGTACTAAATTAAATATTAAGCATTTATGATATTAAATGCCTTCAATTTAATGTTTTAGTCAATTATTTACTATTGAATAAAAAAATAAGATTTTGACATTCTAACATCATTAGAAAAATGGTTAATAGAATCTTGATATTTTAACATAATTAGTAAAATGGTTAATAGAATCTTAATACTATATTACTTAGGAGAATCCTGATATAACAAATATTTAATATCACTTAGAAGAATCTTGCTAAAACAAATATTTTATTATTTAGGAGAATCTTGGTAAAACAAATATTTACTAACACTTAGGAGAATTTTAGTAAAACAAATATTTTATTATATTTATATTAAAGTATTTAGGAGAATCTTGGTAAAACAAATATTTTATTATTTAAATTTATACTAAAGTACTTAGGAGAATCTTGGTAAAACAAATCTTTTAAAACAAATATTTTAAAAGAATCTTGCATGACACAAATATTTACTATTAAAAATAAGAAAATATCTTAGAGAATCTCGTACATATATTCCAAAAAAATCTTGTACGGTCCTGTTAATGATTAGATTTTTAAGATTCGATTAAATGTTTTAATATCAAAAGTACTAAAATAAATATTAAGCATTTATGATACTGAATGCTTTCTATTTAATGTTTTAATCAATTATTTACTGTTGAATAAAAAAAATATGATTTTGACATTTTAACATCATTAGAAAAATGGTTAATAGAATCTTAATATTTTAACATCATTAGTAAAATGGTTAATATAATCTTAATATTTTAACATCATTAGAAACATTATGTGAAACAATTTAACTTCATTAGTAAAATGGTTAATAGAATCTTAACATTAATCTTATACTTATCAAAAACATAAAAAACCTATAATACATCATTTTTTTTGTAAAATAGTTAAAAAATAAATTTAGATTCCGCTAAAAGTTTTATTATCTAGTTTTCTCTGAATAAAAAATTCTGCTAAAAGTTTTCTCAGAATAAACATAACTAGAACACAAGCTAGAACACCCAGAAACTAAAACAACTTTCACAAGAACCTAGTATTCTAAGCAAACATAACTAGAATACAAACTAGAACACCCAAAAATTAACTCAAGATCAACTTAAAGAACCTAGAATTAACTCAAGATCAACTTAAAGAACCTAGTATTCTAAGCAGATCATATAGAATCCTCGAAACTTTCCATCTCCAGGAGATCCTGATCAACATCCATCTAGTAAAAGAATAGATCCAGTGAAGCATTGTCCTGACAGGCTTATAAACCATTGATCAAACTTCTCATCTAAACATTGTAGTAAATAACCATACCAGTTATATTTAAAGCACTGATCCAAATTCCCGGAATACGACAGAATCTTCAAACACACATAAGGTGTTCTGGACCCCTGTATTAGAACATTGGTGAGGACAATGAGAAAATTCAATTTAAATATCAAGGTAACCAATTTCGATGGTTCCATAACATCACATAAACTTTTTGCAGTAATCCTATGAGGACCCTTGTACTCCTTGAACTGTGATCTCTAAACATCTCTATACTCACTGTTGTAAGAATCCTCAAACATTAACTCCCCCTTCGGCAAGCCAAGTATAATCTGGACATCATTTTCCGAAAAATTTATAATATTCTCACCAATTGAAATGCTTGAATCGGTTGATTTGTATGACTTTGCAATCAAAAAACTCAAAGGTTGAGGGTATTCATTGATGTTGAAAACTAGAACCTTTTCAAAACCAGTCTCCACAACCCATTGTCTTTGTACATCCGAAAGATTGTCCACGACTCTCTTTAAGAACATAGGTTTTGCTCGAACCAGCAAACGACCGGTATTCTCATCGAGATTCTTCTCCGCCATCATATCTCTGAAAAAGGAATATGTGGTTGCGGAGATTATACAAAAGTCATAACAGATATATTGGATGAAAAAGTTTTAAGCTCAATGAGAATAACAAGGGTTACAAACCTTCGATCGGTGACTCGCTGTTCTTACACGACCTAGTAACTTTTTCTTTTCTTACAATTGCATATAATCTGCAGGACACTATGTATATGTAATAATTTGAGAGTGTTTTTACGATTTATGATTGGATTCTTGCAAATGCCAAAAATAGAAAATCTTTAATTGATTAAAAACAGATTCGTTACGGTTTTGCCCCTGTGTGTTTTGGATTAGGATATATATTTGATTGATTTTAATTTGGGAAACAATTATATATGCCAAAAAAATGAACGGTATCTAAGTGGGTTCCTCGGTTTTCTTGATAACTTGGTTTTCTCTGGAACCTCACTCATATATATATATATGTGTGTGTGTGTGTATATATGAAATGGTTCCGGTACAAACTTGGAAACTTTTTTTATTCTTCTTATGTGTTGATTATTAGTTATATAAGGTATTCATATTGAAAATACATCACTATGTCATTAGAAAACATATAAATAAACTATGCATTGATCAACACATATATAATTTGATTTCAACATTTTTAACATATTTTATTGAACATCAGTTAAAATTGTGTTGGAGAAGAATATAAACTAATTATTCAAAATAAAAACTAAATTAAACAGATTATATAACTAATATTTATGTTTCTAGACCTTAACCAAACCGTGGATGTATAGTTTAAACATCTCTATAAATATATATTCAACTCAATAATAATTAGTGTTCTACACCCGATGTTGTACCGCAGTTACGAATGTGTTGAATGCACGATTTATTTATGCGTTATTTTTAAAAAATTTGATTTTTTTCAATAATTCTTAACACGAATACTTTCTATAACTAAGGATTAACACGTTAGGAGAATTAAAACCAAAAAAAAAAAAGTTTGTAACTTAAAAAAGTTTTTATTTGATCATATCCATGTGTGTGTGAGTGTGTGTGTGTGGGTGTATAATGTAACTTTATTTGTTTAATTTTGTTATAGCGGGTAGTTCAGAATTTAGAGGTGTTTTATTGTTATTTATAAATTTGAATTTAATTTTGATTTCAAAAGCAAAAATGATTTTATTTGATCCCCAAAAGTTTTATTAAAATAAAATTATCAAAATATTCTGATTTTGGTATTTTTATATTTTTATGGGATTCAAAAATATTTCGAATTCGAAAATGATTATTTTAATCATTTGCAAATAAAAAAGAAATGATAAAACTGTTATTTTTGCAAATATTGAGTATTTGGGATTTTAAAATTTTTAGAAAGTTTTATTTGAAATTTTGGAACCCCTAATTTCAATTAGTGTTAAAACCAACTTTTATTTAAAATTGGGGGCTTACCTTTTTTTAGAGATTATTGCAGTTTGTTACCCTAAATTTTGGATCATTGGCAGATGAGTACTCATACTTTGAAACGTGACAAGTGACACTAAAAGGATATCTTCGATATTAATTTATTTTGGTATTTATAAATAAACGTAAAATTTAAATCACATAGTAATCCTCCCAATAGGACATTAATTTGCATGATTATCTTTAAGTGGAAAAGTTATTTCTAGCAAGTTATTTGAAAAATCATTTTATATTTCTTCGTATCAAAATACCTATTTTTAAGAAATATATTTTCACGCAATATTTATGCTGAGGGATATCGCCACTCTACGATATTTCCCTATCTTCATATTGCAAATTTAAACTCGCATGAAGATCGAAAAAGGATTATCAATATTTGATATTCTTTAGAACCCTCATGTAACATTATTTTTTAAAATCTCTTAATTAGAGAAATTTATTCCATGATTTACCAATTCTGATTTTATGGGATAAATTATCTTTAATTATTCAAAAATAAATCTTTCATTCCATAAATTGTTTTCTATCCAAAAGAAAGATTTACTCTATCAAAACATTAATATTTGGATGGTCAAATATTAATATTCATTTTTCTTGGTTCGTTAAATATTTTCTCCAAGGTCTCTCAATTTACACATTTTTCGGAGAAAAATATTTTAATTCTTAGAATGCACTTTGAAATCATCAAAACCATGATTTATCATGAATCATACTATTCTAAGTATTTTGGTATCAAAAATTAGTCAAGGGTCTACTCATTTTGACCAAATACTAATTTTCTCGGTTTCCGTATATTTCCTTATTTATCGAAGGAAATTAATTTAAATGCTCAAAAATATTTCCATAAACTCCAAACTATTTTAGTCTCAAGGAAATATATTTGTAGTGTTTATCCAAGTCAAAATTCTATCCAAAAACATTTTACAAATCGTCAAAAGGATTTCCGTATTTTATTCAAACCCGAAAAGCGGTTTTTATCGTTTTAAATCTGGATAAAATACTTCCACTTTCTAAAATGACTTGAAACTTTGGGGATATCATTTTTATGATGTGATGTATATTAGGTAAAAGTTTCGTGATTTTTGGAGAATGTTTGTCGGGGTGTGTTTCCGAACGGTTGACCCGAGAAGCTTTGACTGAGCGTTTGACCTAGGAGACTTTGACCAAAAATTACCAAACTTCACACATTTCCATTTTCCAATATTTGAAAAATTTTCATATTTTTGGTTGGATTTATTGGAGATTATTAGAAATAGGCTATTTTTAATTAACGATACTTATTCGTTAATTAATAGTTAATTGGGTTGCATTGGGGTGTGTGCCTTATCCTCTTCCAAGCATTAAGTGCTGAGATAAGGTGTCACATGTTGGTTGTCAAGTTGCTAGGCTAGTGGACAAGAACAATGTAGTCATCCCTTACATCACCTACCCATTTACATCATCCCTTACATCACCTTCCACTACCCACTAACCCAAGTTTTCCCTATAAATACCACCACATCACCATTCATTTTCTACACAAGCTAAAGAGCCAATTAGTTGCTGGGAATTTTAGAAGTATTCTCTCTTTCATCTCTACAAATACTTCTTCTCTAAAACCTCTTTTCTTATACATATATATTTATATGTACGAGGTTTTAGTTATATAAGCTTAGTTCAACCAACCAACTTCTCTCCCAACCCAACTAGCTCAACCACTACTACTTTAGGCTTCCCGTAGGGCTGCCCAAGTTCCGCCACTAAGCCAAAATCCGGCCAAACCTCCGGCAAATTTTTCCAGCGAACTTTCTGATCGTTTTTGTAAGTGGTTATTATGTTAGCTTCGATCCGAGTCTTAACCGACTATTATATATACAAGAGCTCGTTATTATTATCGATCTATTCATCTTAAAGCTCTTCATCTTCCATCTCTTATAATAGAGATTTCTTATTTCGAATTAAATTCAAACACGAACTAACAAAGTCGTGTTATTCGAAATATAAATATATATACACACGAACTAAAGATTCGGTGTATATTTAAACGAACTAAGATTCGTTATATTTGAGTTATATACACAAACAAAGTTTATATCTTTCAAATATACTCAAATATATTTTGATACAAACGAACAACGATTTGTATATTCTTACGAACTAAAGATTCGTAATAAATCTTCAAAACGAGATTAATATTTGACGACAGTCAAAATCAATTTTATTAAGCTTGATTCTATTCCCAACTATCATCGTATTGTTCCGTGGGAAGAAAATCTAAAAAGCTTACTTTAACTCTTTGACTTTACTTAGCACTAACATAGCCAACTAACTTATTTACTTTCCGCTATTTACTTTCTGCACTTTATTGTTATTATTCATTGTTGTTGTAATTGCGGATTTTAGTTCGGCTATATCATTATATTGAGCTAAAGTTAAAGAAGGACTGCACACTCTCTCTCCACACTAAATCGATTATATATAGTCGAAAAAGACTATATCAAGAGAAGAGTTGTATTTAGAAGAGTCCATAGCCAAAGAGCTAAATCAAAAGACTCTCTTAAGTCCGTACTTCGAAAATAGACGTATATTCGAAGTAATATATACTTAGTCAAAAAGACAAGTATTATACAAGTCTTAAGCGAGACTAAAGCTTATAAGACTTTTATTACTCCGACTATATACTCATCTTTAGTATTGGAGTAGAGCATCAAGTATACTTCAATCTTTCTAAATCATTCGGAAAGTATACTTTAAATATATATATATATATATATATATATATATATATATATATATATATCATCAATATATATATCCACTATCGGCCTAGTTGCGTCTAGTCCAAAACCCTTTTTATAAACTAAGGTTATTTGTCGTAGATATTGTTTTCTAAGTTTTGCAGTGAGGTGAAGTGAAGTGAGGTGATCTTCGTTCTAAGACCCAAGTCCTAGACGAGCTAACGGGGAGTTAGTCGTCTTTGCACCGTGAGGAAGAGGAAAGACCCAAGATCTAAGACCTAAGATCCAAGACCCGTAAAAGTTTAGAAGTTCAAAGACTACACCCGGAGTACAATGACTTTGAGGAGGTGACGGGGAGTTACGCTCCAAGACGAGTCTTGTAAATTTACATTTATAGTGAGGAGGTAACGGGAAGTTACGCTCCAAGATATATATTTGTAAAGGCTTCTCCGCCTACTATAAAGGAGTTTCTTTATAGTAGAGAAAATCTCGAGTCCGGGGAGGAGCTCGGGGACTGGAGTAGGGGTGAGTGGACTCCAAGTGTTGAGTTAGCCACCGCGAACCAGGATAAAATCTTGTGTGTCGTATTACTCTTACATTGCTTCCGCACACATTAACTGCATATACTCTCGATAAAAGCTATTCAAAAATGGGATGAATTTTATTACACCACATCAATTTTTAAATTGGTGATTAAGTTATTCAACCCCCCTTCTAGCTTAATTTACACTCTATCGGGACCTTACAATTGGCATCAGAGTAGTTGCTTTTAAAAGTGCTATTTAAATTTCAAGCACAAAGAAAAGTAGATACAAGATGGCATATATAAATGTTATCGGTTGGAGTGAAGGTCTCTTAAATTCTAGACCTCCTCTATTTGATGGCACAAACTTTGCTACTTGGAAAATGAGATTTAGAATATATGCAAGATCTCAAGGAGTCAAAGTTTGGATGGCCATAAAAGATGGTACTATTATACCGACTAAAATGGTCGACGATACCATCATCGAAAAGAAAGTAAGTGAATACACTCACGAAGAAGAAGATAGAACGAATATTGCCGCAAAAGCGGAAATGGTTCTCACAAGTGCACTTGCGGAAAAAGAATATAAATGAGTAAACAATTGCAAGTCGGCACAAGAAATGTGGAACAAATTAGTGGTAACCTATGAAGATACTACTGACATAAAAGATTCTCGAATGGACACGTTGATCAAAGAATACGAGAACTTTAAACTCCAAGATGGAGAAAATATCATCGATGGAAACAAGATTTACTCGATTAATCGATGAACTATCTCAACTCCGAAAGAACTATACACAAAATGCAAAGAATCGTAGAGTTCTTAAATCTCTACCTCCGAGTTGGAAAGTGAAAGTCACTACCATTAAAGAGATGCATAATCTCAATGACTATCACATTGATAACTTATTCGGAAACCTTCGTGCTTACGAAGAAGATAATATTCCGGATGTTGTTGTTCCCAAAGTGGAAGACAAGAAGAAAAATATGGAACTAAAGGCTATATTAATCGATGAAGATGAAAATGACGAAGAACTAAATGAAGAACTTCAAAATCTCGATGATAGCGAAATCGCTCTACTCACGAGACAACTTCGTCGTGTGCTTCAAAGCAAAGCACAAAGGTATGAAAAAGGCTACCTAAAATCGAATAATCAAAAAAGAGTATTTAACTCTAATGGAAGGCCTAATTACTCTCAAAATTATTCTCCAAACTACAGGAGTAATTTTCCTACCAACTCGGGCTATAACAAAGGCAAAACCAATCAAAGCCCAAATAGTTATAATACCAATAATTACACTCCTCCAAAACCAAAAGAACAAACTCTGGAAGAAACACAAGAAGTGTGTTTTGAGTGTAAACAACTGGGTCACTATAAACGAGAATGTCCTAAACTTTCTAAAGGAAGGATTCTCGTGGCCGAAAACGGTTGGGATTTAAGTGAAGATGAGGAACCTCCCGAAGCAAGTGAAGAAGTGGTTAATCTATGTTTGATGGCAATTGAAGATGCTTCTACATCATCGGATCCTTCCACTACTAACCAAGAGGTAAGTATTTCTTCACCAACTTTAGTTGATATTCCTCTTCTTAAACTCTCTAGTTTAAACTTGCTAAATATGGAAAAGGATGAATTGATCAAGTTACTAGTTGAAATAAATACTCGATATGATTATCTTGATCAATTATTTTTATCTACTTGGTCCGAGAAATAAAAACTTGAAGATTTATATCAAACTCAACAAAAAGAGTTTTCTCGGATAAAGGAATCAAATATTAAACTTGAAGAAGAAATGGTATCTCTTCAAGATTCCTTTAATCTTGATAACGACAAGACCAAAACTGAAATTACAAAGTTGGAAATTGAAAATATTTCCTTGTTGCAAACGAAAGAAATGGAAGATGAGAAGCTTAAATTAAATGAAAACATTGGAAAGCCTCATGTTGATTTACTAAATCTTAAAATATTAAATGAGTCAATGACTCAAGAAAAATCAACGACGAGTTATCAAAAAGATAAACTCGAAAAATAATTTGCTTATGTCCTTGAAGTAAAAGATAAAGAGTTCCAAAAAGAAACTCAAAAACTCAAGGATACTCATTCCAACATCTTAGCACAATACATTGATCAAGAAAGAATTCTTAATGCTAAGATTGATGCCTTAATTAATGATAAAGAAGATCTTGAACGAACAATTCAAAGATTTACCAAAGGCAATGAAATGTTGGATAAAATGGTACATTCAAAAATATCTTACAATCGTGAAGGTTTGGGATATGATAAAAATGCTCAAAGAAAGAGCTATGTTCAATCAAAAGTACAACCCTAAAAAATGGCTTCCAAATCACCTACTTTAAAATGCTCATATTGCAACAAAAATTGACATGAAGTTCAGAGTTGCAAATTCAAGAGTGGTGAATTTAAGCGGAAGCATATATGGGTTCGTAAAGGGTCAAATCATTATCCCAAGGTTGAAAAACATGTACCATACAACAAACTTTCTATGATATTGTAACTACGCCATAAGTGGCCAGATGCAATGTTTATTGGAAAGTGTTACAAGCATTTCGTTGCGGTAGGTTATAAATTTCTATGATATTGTAACACTACTAATTTGTTGTTACAATAGCTATAAAGCTAGTGTTGCACTGGAGTGACGATGTTGCACAACATGTAACACTAGCACCGCTGTTACAATAGCTAATTTTCATTTTTAAAATTGATAAAGTGAATATATTTTTATAAACTAGAATTAGAATTGTATTTTATATTATTTATAACTATAAAATGTCTTATAAATATTACAAAAAAATTTCAAAATTTATTATCTTTCCTTTCAGAAATAATTAGTATTATATTTAAATAAAATAAGACATTCAATATATTAAAAATTATAAAAAAAAAAGTTTATTCAAAAAATTAAAAAGAAAATACAGCGTTGTTATCGAGGTGAAATGTCTGAGCGCTCACAATTTCCCCCCTAAACTAAAACACTCAGTATTGTTTCCCCCTTAACCAAAAACACTCCCGATCGACCTCACTCCCTCTGGTCTACAAACACCACGACCTCACCCACTCTGGTCTCTAAACACCACTCTCCAACCACCGCGACCTCACCCACTCTCCTTTCCCGTCTCTCTTCACTTCATCCCTCTCTAGTCTTTGTTCACCCTCACTCTTCAATCTCCCTCTCACCCAGTCTCTCTCTCAATAGCTCCGATTAGGGTTCAAACAATAGCTCTCCCTCACTAGCTTCATATATTGTCTCCGAATGGTAATTGAATACACAAGCACACACAATTTCTCCAATTAGGGTTACTAACTTTCGAATTTTCTCAATTTGCAGGCTGGTTAGGGTTTCATAAATTGGGGCTTTTGTTTGTAAGGTAAATACACACATTAATTGGGGCTTTTGACTCTTTTAGTTTCTATAATCTGTTGTATCTAAGCTCTTTTACTTTTTATTTTAGGTGATTTAAAGTTGTTGAGTTTTAAAGCGGTTTTAAGGTATTTTCTCTGTAAGTTTATGGGTATATGTTTGATTTTATATGAGATTTATTTTTGTGTGTTATTTAGTTATTTGGATGTATTTTCATGTATGCTGTATATGAATCTGACTTTTTTCTGTGTGTTATTTAGTTTTTTGAATGACTCTTGCTGTTTATGGATTTGATTTTTTGTGTTTTGTTTTAAATTGGTGAGGAGCTTAGAATCTGATTTTAAATTTTTTTGTTAAATGTTGTGGAGATTTTCTATGGGTCTGGTGGGCTACAGATACAAGGTAGTAGAAAAGTGATTATATAAAGTTCCATGAAGTTGAGTTTCATAAAGTGATTTTATGGGTCTGGTGAGGTACAGATACAGGGTATTAATATGAGTTTCCTTTTGTTTTTAGCTGTGTACTTTCATGTTTTATAAACTTGGATTCCAGATTGTCTTGTGTTTGATTAGTAACTATCTTTCAGGCGATTTAAAGCTATTGAGGATCTAAGTTGTTGAGGTTTGAAGTGATTAAAGTCGAGTAAAGTTTAAAGCTGTTGAAAATTGAATTAAAGGTACTTTTTTGAATTTTATGTGTATTTGTTTGATTTTATGCATAGGTTTGAAATTCTGCTGATGTAATTGCTTTTAATATGCTTAATTTCTTGCGTATTTGCTGTAGTTGGGGCTTAATTTAAAATTGTTATAATTTAATATGCTTAATTGCTGTAGTTCTCCTATTTAGTTGCACTATTATTTTAACATGCTTAATTAATTGCTTATTTTGTAATTACTTGTGCGTGCCTTGATCATCTTCTTTAAATTGTGTAGGATGGGAGAAAAAGTTGTGACTATTAGATTGAACTATGATGGGATTTTTAAGAAAGACAGTTATGCTGGTGGAAAGTCTTTTGCGGTAAGCAAAGTAGACACAGAAGAGTTTTCATATTCAGTGCTAATGGAATTCATCAAGGATTATCTACACTTGACTGAAATAGGAGGTATATGCATGGGAGATGACAGTGGTTGGAAGCTTTTGACAAACGATAAAGAATTGTTAAAGCTTGTAGATGATGGGTGTGAAAATAAGGGTGAGATAGTTCTGTATGTTGACATGGTGGTGGAAAGAGAAATTGAGCCCTCTGTTCAGATGCAGCCTTGGGTAATTGTACGACCGAGGCCAGACATCACACAAGGTATGCAAATTTTTCACACATAACATAATCATAGTTGTATCCAAAAATATGTTAATATGTTTCTTAATTCTCAATTAGCAATGCTATTCTAGCTGCTTTTGATTCAGCTCCAACATGAACGTTTTGCGCAGGAACTGTAAAAGAACAAGTGAAGCGGAAATTTGTTACTGCACACCAGCTCAAACAGCAGCAACAAAAAAAGATGAAGATGAAGCATAAGCAAACTCGGCCGCCGAGGATGATTTTATCACCTCGACAGTATAAGAAGCCAGTTGCAGGGAATACACCACATGAAGAACCAACTGGTAACAAAGAACCACCTGTTAACAAGGAACCAACTGTTAACAAAGAACCACCCGTTAACAAGAAACCAACTGTCAATAAAAACAGCACGGTGAATATGAGCAAGAAAGGATCAACCGTGTGCTCGAAAACAGGGCAAAGTTTAAAGAACTTGGATTAGATAAATATGTGCCATTGCCTACTCTTAAAACACCAACAATCCGGAAATATAAGAGAAAGGAGCAAGACCAAGAGGAATCTTTTTTTTTTTTTTTGACAGAAAGACCAAGAGGAATCTGATGATGAATATCTCTTGTAAAATGAAAGCGAAGAAGAAAGTGATGATGCATCGAAGGTACACTACATTTTTATTATGCATCTTGTTAAAATTGGAATAAAACTTATATTAATATATTACACACACATGTTTAATTCATAAGATGCATTTAAGTTGAACAAAATAGTGGAATAAATAAATTAAATTACATAAATAACTATTGTAATTCAAGATGACTAGGGATGTATTTTCATGTTTTTATGAGCTGTAAGTTTCAAGTTCTCATACTTTAGTATATCGTATATATTCTGAAATTATGACCTATCCTGTGATCAGTTTAAGTATTTAAAGGAAAAAAAAACTAGTAATGCCACAAGTATGTAAATAATATGTACTAAACTAAAATATATATAATAAGAACTTTGTTTTGTTTTTATTCTATATTAGAACAAAATAATAGTAATGCATGTAATCGGTTAGCATTTTACTTGTATTAAGGCAAAGAAGAAAGAACTTGGGCCCAGAACTCGTTCCTGAGCTAATGATTACGAGAAGAAAGAAAGTAAATATGCCACTGCTGCTAATAAGGGAGTGAAGAGTACATCTTCACGAAAATTCTTAAATCCAACATGTAGTAAGTTGTTAAAACAGTGTGGCAATATTGAAAGTGGTTCAATTGCTGCTTATATGGTGTTGAGGGAACGTCAGGCGCAGAATATTGAACCCGATCCAATTATAGAGGATGTTGGTGAGTCTAGTTTACCAAATGCAGACGAAGAAGAAGTTGAACCAGGTACATATATAAGCACGACTGATTTCCCATCTGAATTATAATTATCAATACTGTAGTAACTAGTATATTGTAATTCCAATATTCTGTTTATACCTGAACAGCTCTTAAAAAATTTAGAGGCCGGTCAAAAATGTTAAAAGTTCATGGTAGGAGTTCTAATGACAAGGTGGTCATTAAATTGAATAAAAGGGGACAACCGATTGGAGATAAGAAGCCTCGAAGAGAGCTAAGTAATTTTCTGGGAACGCTAGTTAAGGATCATGATGTGCTAGAAACAGTACTTTTAAATCGCAAGCGCACGATCACCGTTTTAATATATTTAGATTCGTCCACAGAGATTAAAATTATTTTTTCGCAAATCCTTAACTCTTAACCTAGGCGAATTAGAACAGTTAATTTTGAAATTTTGGGATTTATAGAAATTACTCTAAACTTAAACTAAAATTAAAACTACCAATTCATAATTTAAAAAGAACTAAATTCGTTTATCTCAGATAGAAATTTGTAAATTCGAGCATGATCATTTGTTAATCTACCTGGCCAAATTATAACAAACATCCAAAATAGTTCAACCAAGTAAATCACTTTCAATAAATCATATATTAAACAAAACTAAACGAAACAAAAGTAAACAAAGAAATGACAGCACCTAAACTCGGAAATTCCAAGTACTCGTTTTTGCGACGCAACAAAAGAAAAACAAAGCAGGTGCGAGTGGTTTCTAAACAAAAGAGAAAAAGGGGTAGCAACTCAATACACCAACATGATACAGAACCTACCCAAACTCAAGAACTCAACAGGAAGCAAACAAATCGCAGCAAGGCAATAAAGCAACTCGACAAACAGCAGAAATAACAAAAAGAAAAAACTAAACTGAACAAATGAAAGCATACACGCAGCAAGCTCAAATCACAGCATACTCGGATTCAACGAAAACAAACTCTAACAACATCGACTCAGTGACTCAACAAAACAAAACTCGGACTCAGCAGAAAAACAACTCGGTGAACTCGGACGATTCTATTCAGTGAAGTCCAGTGACAACTCGTTGCTAAACTCAGTAAAAGAAAACACAACCAACAGAGAAATCACGCAAACAAAACTCAGAACAGAAAGCTACAACTCAGCTATCGAACTCTAACAAAACTACAGGAGTCAAACTAAGACCAGACTCCGCAGGCAACTCGGCATCTTGAACTCGTCGATGGCAAAATAAATCACAGCAAGAAATTTAAAAGAAATCAAGGCATCCAGCTACTCGACTCGCTACAAGCTAACTGATGCAAAGAAAACAGAGGTGAGATTTTGATAAAACGAAGAGGGTTTGAATGTTTTAAAAAGAAAAGGAAATGGGTTTGATTAAATAACCACAAAACAGGGGTTTTGTGTTTAACGAAAGCAGGGGAAATTGGGTACTGGGTTTGCTTTAATAAAACGAAACAAAAACATCATAAAATGACTGAATAAATGAAACACAGGGCTGTTGATTGTTTTAATAAACTAGTGGACTGCCGAATTAATACTAGGCTGTAATCTTTGAATCTCAAAACATTAAACCCTCACAGAAATGATTTTTGTGCTAGAGTTCAAGTTTCTTCCATAAGTTAAATCTAAATATAAAGAGTGCTACCAAAGATGGCTCCTTCCAATCTACAAACAACTTTGAACTTTGTGTAGTTAGAGAAAGATTTCATAGCCAAAGGAAACATAAAGAACAAGAATGTAAGAACAAAGATAAAATCTTGCATTAAAATATTAAAGTGTTTACAAAATGAGAAGAGAGCATACAAATTAAAACTAGATCTAGATAAGAAAAAAGAGACTACCCTAAATTTGTGGTGAACTAAAAATAGAAAATCCTAGGTGCTTGAAACATGATGGGGAGATGTGTATTTACTATTTATAGGGGGAAATTAGGGTAGAGGGGGGGTGTAGGTGTCCCATCTAGATCCTTCCTTAAGAATATTCCCCTATGATCCTTTTCTTCCCATCGTTTTCTCCATTTTGCTTTATTCTTTATTTCTGCAAGCATTTGCAATTTTCCTACAAAAAAAGACAAATAAACAAATAAATAAGTGAGAACAAGCAATAATTAGGCACTTAAAATATGAAAAATATGCACTTATCAAACTTCCCCATACCTATATTTTGCTTGTCCTCGAATAAAATCAAAAGAAAGGAAAATAAACTAAGAAAACTAGATGCGATTCCTAGGCTCCTTTTCGTAGGCGTGACGGGTGATTTTAGGTTCACCAACCCGTTAAACTTGTAGACGATCTCTACAAGAGGAGTGTTGTCTCCTAAGGGTTTACAGAAGATATACCCATAAAATTTTCGAGACATTCTAGCAAGTGTCTACTCGACTCTACTCTAATTTCGTTGGTGTTAACAAAAAGTGTTTTTAAGGAAAATATGTTACATATTCGATGATGTCACAGGTATTTAACTTGTTTAGTGTGCAGAAATGAAGATCAGAGTTTAATCTAGGATCAGAGTTTAAGCTGAATCAGAGTTTGTAGGATGATCAGAGTTTGCAGGCGGCTGATTTCTAGGAGAAGATCTGGATAAGCAAGAAAAGAGAATATCAAGGAAGATATGCAAATCAGAACAGGGAAAGGATAGCTACTGATTAGATTATTTTAGGAAGCGGATAAATGTAAATCAATCAGTAGATATCATGTAACTGTGTATATAAACACAGCTTAGGGTTTACTCTAGATGAGTTATCAATTGAATATCATTCGTGTAACCTAGCAGCTCTTAGTGATAAAATATAAATCACTAAGAGATTATTTGTAAGCTACTGTGATTTGTGAATAAGAGTTTAATTGAATTATTCTCTTATACTGGTGTTCTGTTATTGATTGTGTTCACTATATTATCTTATATAGTGAGTTTATTCGGCCTAACAAGTGGTATCAGAGCGAGCTCTGTTGATATACCTACAGTGAGATCTTAATCACACAATCATGTCTGAGAAATCACAAACCAGTAGATATGAGTCACTTAGGGTTCCGATCCTCAAGGCATCTGAGTATCCTATCTGGAAGGTCAGAATGACTATGTTTTTGGAATCTACAGATCCAGAATACCTGGACAGGATTTATGATGGTCCACACATGCCAACAAAGCTTTCTGTTGCAGTTGGAGATGAACCTCAGAAGATGATCCCCAAAGAGAAGAAAGACTATACTCTTGAGGACATCTTATCAATCAGTAAAGATGCAAAAGTGAAGCACTTGTTGCACAGTGCTCTTGATAATGCTATGTCAAATAGGGTGATTGGCTGTAAAACTGCAAAAGAAATATGGGATGCTTTGGAAGTCAGATGTCAGGGAACCAAAGCCATCAAGAAAAACAGAAGAACCATACTTACTCAAGAGTATGAACACTTTGATGCAAAATCTGGTGAATCACTGACTGATCTTTATGACAGATTTGTCAAGCGGCTGAATGATCTGTCTCTAGTGGATAAAGAGTATGATTTAGAAGATTCAAATCTCAAATTTCTGCTTGCTCTTCCTGAAAAGTGGGATTTAAAAGTAACCACTATAAGAGACAATCATGATCTTGAAGACATGTCTCTGGATGATATCTTTGGAAGACTGAAAACTTATGAACTTGAGATGGAGCAAAGGAACAAACGACATGGTGGGAAACCCAAACCAGTTGCTCTAAAAGTTCAAGAAGAAACAGATGTGAAAAGCAAGGGAAAAACACATGTCAAAAAGTCTGAAACTGTGTCATCAAACTCTGATGATGACTCAGACTCTGATATACTGTCAGACTCTGATGACAGTGATACTGAGATGATGCAGCTGGCATCACTGATGGTGAAAAGCTTCAAGAAGATGGCTTATAAGAACTTCAACAAAGGGAAGAAGTTCTCAAAGAAAGATAGAAACTCTGATAGGAAGGTCTTCAAAAGGAATGAAGGCAAAGAAGAAAAATCTGGAAAATCTGATAAGTCTAAATACACATGCTTCAATTGTGGAGAGAAAGGACATTTTGCAACTGAGTGCAAGAAAGCTAAGAAAGAAAAAGAACAAGCCTTTATCACAAAGAAAGGAAGCTGGGCAGACTCATCAGAATCAGAGGAAGAAGTCAACTATGCCTTGATGGCAAACATGGACAACAGCACTGAGACTGTTGAAACTAAGGGCAACAGGGAGAACATCCTAGTTCTGGACAGTGGATGCTCAGGACATATGACAGGAAATAAAGCCCTGCTATCAGACTTTGTGGAGACGGCTGGCCCAAATGTTTCTTATGGAGATGGCAACATAGGAAAAACTTTGGGATATGGCAATATCAATCTTGGAAATGTCATCATTCAATCTGTAGCTCTGGTCTCAGGACTTAAGCACAATCTGCTGAGCATAAGTCAAATCTGTGACAGAGGATATCATGTTGATTTCCTGGAGGAACACTGTGAGGTTATCAGTAAAACCACTGGAAAAGTTGTTCTAAAAGGATATAGACATGGGAACATCTATGAAGCAAAGCTATCTTTAAACTCTGAAAGCTCTGCAATCTGTCTACTTAGCAGAGCCAGTATTGAAGAAAGCTGGAACTGGCACAAGAAATTATCTCACCTGAACTTCAATAATATAAATGAGCTTGTGAAGAAAGATCTTGTGAAAGGACTTCCAAAATCAGTTTTTACTCCAGATGGACTTTGTGATTCCTGTCAGAAAGCAAAACAGAGGAAGTCTTCATTTAAAAGTAAAACTGAGTCCTCAATTCTTAAGCCATATCATCTGCTTCATGTTGATCTTTTTGGACCAGTAAATATAATGTCCATTGCAAAGAAGAGATATACTCTGGTCATTGTTGATGAATTTACCAGATATACATGGGTATATTTTCTACACAGCAAGGATGAGACACCATCTTTATTGATTGAGCATGTCAGACATCTGAACAAAATCTCTAAAGATGCAGTAAAGATCATCAGAAGTGATAATGGCACTGAGTTCAAGAATTTTAAAATGGAGGAGTTCTGTAAAGCAAATGGCATTAAACAGGAATTTTCAGCACCTGGAACACCTCAACAAAATGGTGTTGTAGAAAGAAAGAACAGAACTCTGATTGAAGCTGTTAGAACCATGTTGGAGGAAGCAAAGTTACCAACCTACTTCTGGGCTGAAGCTGTGCAATCTGCCTGTTTCACACAGAATGCAACTCTGATTAACAAGCATGGAAAAACTCCATTTGAAATGGTCAAAGGCAGAAAACCAAATCTCAAATATTTCCATATTTTTGGATGTAAATGTTTTGTTCTGAAAAATCATCCTGAACAGCTAACCAAATTTGATTTAAAAGCTGATGAAGGAATTTTTGTTGGTTATCCTTTATCAACAAAAGCCTTCAGAGTTTACAATCTAAGAACAAGGGTTATCATGGAATCCATTCATGTGTCCTTTGATGATAAGAAAATTACTGGAATGGAAGATTTTGAAGATCATGAGCAACTGAGATTTGAAGATGAAGATGCATTCTCTGATTCCATAAACTCTGACTCTGAGACAACATCAGAACATGTCACTTCAACTCATCAACCTCAAGCACATGTTGAGGGGGAGCACTTTCAAAATGAAAATCTGGATGAAAATGTTGCAGACTCGGTAGAAAACTCAAACTCTGATTCTGACTCCTCAAACTCTGATCATTCTGCATCAGAGAATCATGAGAACACATCTTCAGGGGGAGCATCAGAAACTCAGAATGCTCATGGAGATAGCATGAATTATGGAGGAGAGGCATCAGAGAATCAGAATGATACTGGCATGAATTATGGGGGATGATCTAGTTCCAGAAATCAACTGCCACATGAAAGGAAGTGGACAAAGTCTCACACACCAGATCTGATCATTGGAGATCCAGAGGCTGGAGTACAAACCAGAACTGCAATAGCAAATGAGTGTTTATTCCATTCTTTTTTATCTCAGACAGAACCAAAGAAAGTGGAAGAAGCTTTAAAGGATGCAGACTGGGTAATAGCAATGCAGGAGGAGTTAAATGAATTTGAGAGAAATAAAGTCTGGACACTTGTACCAAGACCAAAGAACAGATCAATAGTTGGTACTAAGTGGGTTTTCAGAAACAAAACAGACAGTGATGGTGTAATTACAAGAAATAAAGCCAGACTGGTAGCTAAGGGATATTCTCAACAAGAAGGAATTGACTATGATGAGACCTTTGCCCCAGTTGCCAGATTGGAAGCAATCAGAATTTTCTTGGCTTATGCAGCACACAAGAAATTCAAAGTTTTTCAGATGGATGTAAAGAGTGCTTTTCTCAATGGGGAGCTGGAGGAAGAGGTATATGTTGAACAACCTCCAGGATTTGTGGACACAAAATTTCCAGATCATGTCTACAGATTGGATAAAGCACTGTATGGACTAAAGCAAGCACCAAGAGCATGGTATGAAACTCTGGCTCAATTTCTTTTGGACAGTGGTTTCAACAGAGGTACAATTGACAAAACTTTATTCTATCTCAACCATGGTAATGATCTGCTTTTAGTTCAACTTTATGTAGATGATATCATTTTTGGATCTACTAATCCTAAACTCTGTGAGAGATTCTCAAAGCTTATGCAGTCCAGATATCAGATGAGCATGATGGGAGAAATGAGCTATTTTCTGGGACTTCAAGTCAAACAGACTGATGAGGGTATTTTCATTAATCAGTCTAAATATACCAGGAACCTGCTAAAGAAATTTGGCATGCAGGATAGCTCAGCTGCTACCACTCCAATGGCAACTGCCACTAAGTTAGATAAAGATACTGGTTCACCAGTAGAAATTACTAACTACAGAGGTATGATAGGATCACTACTATATCTGACTGCTAGCAGACCTGATATCATGTTTGCAACCTGTCTCTGTGCAAGATTTCAAGCAGATCCAAGAGAACCACACCTTGTAGCAGTCAAAAGGATTTTCAAATATCTCAAAGGAACAGTTGAGATGGGACTCTGGTATCCCAGAGAATCAGACTTTACACTTATTGGTTACTCTGATGCAGATTTTGCAGGATGCAAAATAGACAGAAAAAGCACAAGTGGAAGCTGTCAATTTCTTGGAGGAAGACTGGTTTCCTGGTTCAGTAAGAAACAAAAGTCAATTTCTACATCCACTGCAGAAGCAGAGTATATTGCTGCAGGAAGCTGCTGTGCTCAAATTTTATGGATGAAGAATCAACTACTGGACTATGGGTTAACTCTGACTCAAATTCCTATTTATTGTGATAACCAAAGTGCTATTGCTATGACAGGAAATCCAGTACAGCATTCCATGACTAAGCATATCAGCATCAGATATCATTTTATCAGAGAGCATGTGATGGAAGGGACAGTAGAACTTCATTTTGTTCCAACAGATCAGCAGTTGGCAGATATCTTCACCAAACCTCTGGCTGAAGCAACATTTACAAGACTTGTAAACGAATTAGGGATGATTACTGGTCCTCTCTAAACTCTGATACATTGCATGATATTATGCCTGTTAGTAATTGTTGTTAATATCTTGATATACAACTGCCTCTGTTATTCTCTGATCTAAATTCTGATGATTATGCACTGATATGACAAACTCTGATAGTTAATCTCTGACCCGACAAACTCTGATGGTTAGAATTTTTACTGATATGAGATATTCTTGTGCAAAATGCTTTGCAAATATTTGAATTAAATCATGAAAAACTCTGAAGTCTGACTTTTGGAACATTACATATGTGGAAATTCTTGTTACACAAATCATGATTTTAACTTGTTACCTAGACTGCCTTACTTCTTAAATATTAGATAAGTATTCAGAGAAGAACCTGTTTTATTCCTCTTATGAGCTAAGAGTAATCAGGTCTCAAAAATGGATCACATATTGGTTTTCTCTCAGAAAAGAAAAGAAAAGAAAAAGAAAAGAAAAGAAAAATAGAAAAAGAAAGAAATTTTTTTCAGGTACTCCTTTGAGATCTTAGAAATTCTATGAAAGGAAAGAACCATGTGCAATGCTGGTATTAAGCAAAATGCATCAGAAAATTATTTTTCTTGGTGACCTTTTACATTCTCTGATTACTGGAGAAATACTCTGATAAATAAAATCTGATGAAGGTTATAACTCACTTACCCTGAGAAGTTTCCTTTCAGAAGATACTTGTCTTACAAAAGAAGAGAAATCCTAAACTCTGATCCTTATTATGAGACACTCGGCTTATGAGATGGTTAAATCATTTTCTGTACATCTGATTCTTTCTAATTTTATTTGAGAAATTTGTCAATCTCTGTTACAATTAGAATAATCATGACAACACACACCTCTCACTCCACATCTGTGATTAACAAAAATTTATGACATTGAGTGATTTTTTCATTAAATTCAAATAATTGTTTGCAAACTCTGAGGAAAAATTGGTTGCCAGATTTTCCTTATCTCTAATCAGTGCAAAATTTTATGACTAATCGTTGTTTTGTCTCATAATCTGCCATTTATTTAAACTCTGGTCAATAGTCAAATCTCTGATTCAAGTCGGAGTTTAAAATAAATATATTTTGGTCAGATAAATATCAGATTTACTGTCAAACGGTACAAAATCCATTTGAATTCCTGAGTGGAGAAAAACACGGTAAATAATTGTGTTTTATCGGTAATGGTACAAGGTTGTACAGATTCACACGCTGCTCATTATTACTACTCCACTACCATATTTTTTACCGCTCAGAGACTGCCACGTGCACCACTATTGCTTTACTCTCTCACCTGCATGCGTACATACACATATATACTCAGAGAAAGATTATTTTCTTTTTATCTCACACGATATATCTCTCTCTCTCTCTCTGAAATTTTTTCAAAACCTCTTGTGCGCATTTCATCAAACATTTCATCTACACTTCACTATTTCTGTATTTTTCAGAAAATGTCGACAAAAGCTTTTGAATTTGATGGTGCCAAGTTCGTTACCAACAACTATGCTGCAGTTCTGAGCAATGATGAAGCTCCCAGTGAATTCCATCTGATCCAAGATTATCTTGCCCACAGTGAGTTCATGTATGCACTCACTCAACCAGAGGTTATCTCTCCGGCTCAAGTTCTGACTCTCTGGCGTTCAGCAAGATATAATGATGGTGGTGAACATGGATCACCATCCTTAACCTGTATTTATGAGGAACAGGAGTATATTATAACTCCTGAGACGGTTCGAAAGGCCCTTCACCTTCCAAAACACTTCAAGTATCATAGTGCTGTTTCTACTCAAACTCTGAAGGATATGATGCAGTTCTTTGGATACTCTGGTAGCACTGATAAAATGGGGGAACTCAAGCGTCCATGTCTCTGCAAAGAATGGAGCTTTTACTATGACTGCATAACCAGAGCTTTTGGAAATAAATGCAGCAATTTTGATGCTATTCCTCTCTTCAGTCAGCAGATTGGGTATTCTCTTATCCATAATCTCAACTTTGATATTGCTCCATCTATTTTGAGATTTATTGGTGATAGAAAGTTAGAGGATGAGAATACTGTTTACTTTGCTCGATTTTGTCAGCTTATTTTCTCATACTGTTATCCTCTGATACCTATTCCTGATACTGATACTGAACTACCTTTTAAAATCACTAAACGAGCATTCACTGATTTGATGAAAAAGGATAGTAAGAAACCCCACCTACCTGTTTTTGCTATTCCTGTAACTGTACAAGATAAATTGAAGCAGGCAATGCCGGAGAAATATGATTCCATATTCTCTGATGAGAATGTTCCCTCCTCTTCCCACCAGCAACAAACAGATGTACCAACCTCTGGTCCTTCCCAAAAAGGGCCAGTTGTAAAATCTGACCACAAATCCACCTCTGGTCCTTCCCAAAAAGGGCCAGTTGTAACATCTTCACCTACCAGGGTGCTGAGGTCTTCAAAATCACCATCCAAACCATCTCCTCCACCTAGGAAGAGAAGATTTTTGCAGCAGATCTCAGACTCTGACTCTGACAATGAACCAGTACCCCCTCCTCTTGTCTCCAGGCCCAGGAAGAAGATCAAGCCCACCTCCACAATCACTGATCTCACTGTGGACCCTCCTCAGGAATCAATGGTTAATCCTCTTGAGATGGTCACAGTCTCTAATCCTCTGATGGTGGAGCCAATATCTGCTGTACCTCTGACAACTTCATCAGAACATACTCCAGAAGCTGACATTCCTATGTCAGAAGATAACCTTCAATCAGAGGAACCTTTGCCACAACCTCCAGCAGCTGATATACCTTCTTCAGGAACAACTCCAGAAGAACATGTGTCTACTCCAGAAGCACATGTGCCTACTCCGGCAGAACATATGTCTACTCCTGAGATTGCTCAGGAAACTCTGATTCCTGTTGAAGATTTTGTTGCAGCTCCTGATCAGGAGATCCTCAATGCTGCAAACTCTGATGAAATTACAGCTCCTCTGTGTTCCCATACTATCAGCATCAAAGCTCATGATGATGATGATGAGACTGAAGTAAGCTCTGTTCCACCTGTTGACTCAGGATCCCTTATAGCTGAAATCTCTGCTTTGCTCAGAGAAAGCATCTCAGTCAGGGAAGTTTCTCCAATTCCAACATTCTCTCCAATCAGAGATTCTTCACCTGTCAACGTTTCTTCACCTGTTAGAGATCCTACACCAGCTCCTGATTCTGCAATTCCTCACTCTGTGTCTACAAAGAGCAAGGTATGTACATTGACTTACTCCAGGAATATGCACAGAGCCCCATCCTCTTCTGTGGAAGCCAGGCTGTCTTCTATTGAATCCACTCAGAGATCAATGCAGCAAACTCTGGCTGATTTGAGCTCCTCTGTGGCTCAGCTGGTACAATTTCTCAACTCCAATGCTTTGAATTCTAATGATGTCAAAAAGGGGGAGAAAGTGCTTAAAGACAAATGCAAGGTTGATCAGCAACAGAGAAAGCCAGATGGTGAGGAGGAGGATGAAGAAAAGAAGAAAGCTGAAAAGTCTGAAAATACAAACTCTGACATGGTCTTACACACTTAGACTGAGGTAAATAGGAGAGATAAGGTTGGAAGCAGCTCAGCTACTCAAACTCAGACTACCAAATCTCAACCTCTGATACCAGCTGACAGTAAATCAAGAGCTCTCTCAGAGCAACTAATTGAGCTTGGTAATCCTGAATCTAAGATTTTGAGTCACACAGTGAAGATTCAGGGAGAGGAAACAAACTTATTCTACAAAGCTCCTACACAACTGGATTTTGATGAAGCAGTTGCAAAGAATATATTTGAACAAGAAAATCCAGGGGTGTCAATTGAAGATATTAGAAAGGAAGAAGAAAGGTTGGCTGCTGAGAAGAAGAAGATCAGCAAATCTAAGTCTGATGAAAAGAAAGCAAAGTCTGATGGAAAGAAACAGATCACTGATTCCTCCTCAAAGAAATTACCATCTTTAAAAAGAAAAGGAATAGTGATCAGTGAAGTCAATTATGCTGATATCAATAGGCCCAGAGTTTATCAGAAGAAGTCTGACTCTGATTCCAGTGGAAAAGGGAAAAATGTCATAGATGGTGTTCCATCTAAAAAGAAGGATGAATCAGAAGTAAAACAAACTCTTGCAACTATTCCTGAGTCTATTGATCAGAATTTAGCCTCTGACACTGATCAAGCTAAAAATATGAAGGAAGATCAGTTGGAGTTAGCTGAAGTAAAAGCTACGTGGATAAAGTCAACCTCTGACAAGGCTCAAGTTGATACAGTTGAACCAAAGAAGAAGAGCTTATTTGGAAGCCTTGGTACAGGACAGTACAATGAAAGCTCCTTGTTCACTCAAATCAGAGACAAAGGAACAAGAGGAAAGGAAGCAAGGGACACAACAGGTCTAGGTCATAAGAAAGAGAAAATCCAGACCAGTGCTGCAACTGTCTTCAGAGATCCATATCCTCTTACTGAAAAGGCTGGAGAAGTTGTTACACAGAAAGACCTTGACAAAATAGAGTCAGTACAAATTCTGATGGATACTCATGATGGACCAGAAGATAAAGAGAAAATTGCTATATTTTTGGAATCTGGCAGAGTTTACAGAATTTCTGAAGCTGATCTATTAATAAAATCTCTAAGGGAAATTGAGCATATTCATTATATGCTTGAGATAAAGAATGAAGCAACCAAGAGATGGTCTGAAAGGCTGAAGAGAACTATCCAAGAAAAGAGAAGATTTTATGGGATAAGTTCTGATGCTGAATATGTGCCTAAGATAACTCAAGAAGATGGTTCAGAGATTGATATGATCAAAAATAGCTCTGTTATGGAGACTATAGCTGGAACCAGAATTTTGGGTTACAATAATGAAGCTGACAGACCAGGAGCTATTCAATTAGGAGAAGCTATGAAGAGATGCAAGGCAAGAGCCTTGAGATCAGCCATATATCAGACAGGAGAAGACAATGAAGAGTTAAAGACTGTCAAAGCTCAGATGATACAGACTTTGAAACAGATTGAAGAGGATTTGATCACTCTGTTTGTCAAGGAGAGCTATGGATATAGACTGATTGGCTAGTTAGCTTCTGCTAGTTCTGTAAGTTGTAATTAGTTCTGCTTGTTCTGAAAGTAATAATTAATTTTTGCAGATTAGTTACTTCATGCATTTGTCCTTGATTATTTTTGACATCATCAGTATATATATAGAACTTGTTCATTCTGTCTATTGTACAAGTTGGGGGAGATTGTTACATATTTGATGATGTCACAGGTATTTAACTTGTTTAGTGTGCAGAAATGAAGATCAGAGGTTAATCTAGGATCAGAGTTTAAGCTGAATCAGAGTTTGTAGGATGATCAGAGTTTGCAGGCGGCTGATTTCTAGGAGAAGATCTGGATAAGCAAGGAAAGAGAATATCAAGGAAGATATGCAAATCAGAACAGGGAAAGGATAGCTACTGATTAGATTATTTTAGGAAGCAGATAAATGTAAATCAATCAGTAGATATCATGTAACTGTGTATATAAACACAGCTTAGGGTTTACTCTAGATGAGTTATCAATTGAATATCATTCGTGTAACCTAGCAGCTCTTAGTGATAAAATATAAATCACTAAGAGATTATTTGTAAGCTACTGTGATTTGTGAATAAGAGTTTAATTGAATTATTCTCTTATACTGGTGTTCTGTTATTGATTGTGTTCACTATATTATCTTATATAGTGAGTTTATTCGGCCTAACAAAATACGACTCAAAGACTCTTTTACTAATAATTAAGATACAGTTGCATCTAATCTACTTGAATCGACACACAAAAATTTACTAGAAATCTAAGAAGTGTAAGTAATTTAAGGCCTTTGATGGATCCTAATCGTCTAAGAACATTTTCTCTTTTCAACCAATTTTGAATTGACCCAATCTCTATCGAAACAAATATCTAGCCAAACTTCACAAACTCTTATTCTTCTCTTCTTCTTCTTTTTTCTTTTTTTCTTTTTTTGCATTGACTTTATTTTGTCCGTTTTCTTAGGCTTTCTATGTTACCCATGTAGCGAGCTTTAGGTCAGTGACTCCCAAACCAAACGGTCTTAGGGCACTAGGTTTTTAAATCCTCCTACGGACTTAATTGCTCGAGTAACAAAGACAACAAAACGAGACTAGTCAATCTACTTTTGCCCATTATCTAAATATTTTATCTATAAAGAACAATGGGTATTGAAGTAGTTATTCCTTTTCTTTTTTTATCTTTTTTTTTTTGCTTTTTTTCCCATTTTTATTCGCAAAGGTTCGATTCGACATTGTTTCAACATGTGGGTTCTCTCTCAGGTATTGAATAATATCACTAGACAATCTCTCCATCAAAGGTCTTGTGTAAATGTGTGTGCCATCTTGGAATTACGAGTACAAATCGGTCAATACAAGTTTCAAAAAGACAACCTTACTTAACTACGTTCAAATTATCTAAAAGACACTACATATATATACTTTTAGATAATATGCTAACACCAATTACTCCTAAAGTTCGAGTGAAAGAAAGACAACTTAGCTGAAACATCTCTATTTTTGGATTTTTCTAATTTTTTAATTTTTTAGGTTTTTCATTTTTTAAGAATTACACTAAAGCCCTCCCCATACCTAAATCATGCATTGTCCTCAATGTATGTAAAAGAGAGAATTGAAATGAGAGAGTAAAGAGAAAATACCTGAAATGGATATGAAGGGGATTTTTATTAACGAATGAAACACTTACAGGACCCACACACTCACAAATTTCTTTCCCCATACCTGAACTTCATGAGAGAAGGTACGAGGACGGAAGCAAATCGGCCAATTCCAGAGGGAAAGATGGGAGGAAGCTTCGAGAAAGAATCAAAATGTTTGCGAAAATTTTTAGGCACAAAAACTTTCTCTAGCACGTGACCATAGTTTACCCCTATAGGACAAGTATCACTAATGTTCTCCCTAAACCAACTTAATGCTTCTTTATTATCAAGCAAATTAGAGACAATGCAATTTTGGTCATGGGATAAATCACTAGGAATGATGTTGGAAATGTTTTCATCTTTTCCTAAGGCACTAAGCGAATGATGGAACAATGAGTCAAATGTCGGTGGTTCACCTACATGACTCTCAAAATAGGGCCTAGGGTCAACACTAACAATCTCGGGTGGAGTTTCCCATTTTGAACAAATGTCGTTCAATTCTCCTAACAACTCCTCCGAGGTCAAATCTTTCAAAGATTCATGATATGCCCTATTATTCTCATGGTTGACTTTGAAATCCTCATTCAAAATAGACTCAATCTCACCATCCTCGAAACTAGACCATGTGACAAACTTGTTGACCACATTAACCCCTATCGGTTGTTCATAAAGCTCGTTGGGTTCTTTTCCTACGTTGAAAATGTTTAAGTCAATGGTCATGTTTCCAAATGTGAGCTTCATTGAACCATTCCTACAATTGATTAGGGCATTCGATGTAGCAAGAAAAGGTCGTCCTAAAATGATGGGAATTTGGTTCTTGGGATTCGAGACGGGTTGAGTCTCGAGAACAACAAAGTCAACGGGATTGATAAAGTCACCAATTTTGATTAACACATCCTCAATAATCCCCTTTGGCATTTTAATAGAACGATCGACAAGTTGAAGGGTCATATTGGTGGTCTTGAGATCCCCTAAACCTAGGGCTTGGTTGACCGAGAACGGAAGAAGATTCACACTCGCTCCTAAATCAAGTAAAGCTTTATCCACGAAAGTCTTACCTAGGACACCAGAAATTGTAGGACAACCGGGGTCCTTATATTTCACGGGAATTTGATTCGAGAGAATCCAGCTAACTTGAGAGGTCAAAAAGGCCTTCTTAGGAACATGAGTGGTTCGCTTATGGGTACACAAATCTTTTAGACACTTAGCATAAGAAGGAACTTGTTGAATGGCATCTAAAAGAGGAATGTTTATCTTGACTTTTTTGAAAACCTCTAGGATTTGTTCCATTTGGGCCGATTGTTTAGGGCGAATGAGTTTTTGTGGGTATGGAACCCTTGGCTTATAAACTTCTTCGTTGGGCTTTTGAGAGATGGGCCCAGGACTAGGTTCACTCATAGACTCACGGATTCTAGAGCACTCGGGCGTATTATGATTAGTGCTAGACAAAGAAGGATTTTGTTTAGGAATCGTCTCCGTATTTTCATTCACGTGCTCACCTACTTTGTTATCTACTTGATTACCCGGCCTTAGGGAGATGATTGCATTAACATTCTCGTGAGGTCTTTGATTGAGAGGAAACTTAGGATTGACCTCGGGTTGACTTGGCAACTTGTTCTTCTCTCGCTCACACAACGTGCTAGCTAATTGACTCAATTGGGACTCTAACTTAGACACGACTTGCACATTAGAATGCAAAAATTGCCTATCTTGGGTTAGGGTTGTCATGAAAGTTTGTTGAGATTGAGTCAAATTAGTTTGCGATTTAACTAAGGCATCAATGTTTTTCTCTAAGGAGTTAAGTCTCTTATCCGAGTCATTAAACCCGGGAGGATTTAACGGAGCTTGACTCGGGTTTTGATAATTAGGAAAAGGATTGGGATTGGGCCTTTGAAAATTTGGTTATGGATTTTGAAAATTTTGACCTTGGGTCCACGAGAAATTCAGGTGATTCTTCCACCCGGGATTGTAAGTTGGTGCAAACGCGTCATTCCTAGGATTTTGGAACATAGTATTTACTTGCTCAAACTCGTGCAAGGGTTGAGTTGCGGGATTTTGCAAATTCTGATTATGGAACATGGACATTTGTGGGGGAGGTTTACTAGTTTCCAAAGCTTCGAGTCTCCTAGTTAGGGTAGCTAATTTGGCATCGGTTGCCACATTGTTTTCTATCGAGTGCAAACCCCTAGAGCTAGACGACTCGATCGACTTTTTGGGTTCCCTTGTTGACTCCCACAACATTGTCTTTTCCGCTAAGTCCTCGAAAAATTCCCACCCTTGGTCCTCATCTTTCTCCATGAATTTACCTTGGCACATAGACTCTAATAACGCGGTAGTTTGACTATCTAAGGCCTCGTAAACTATTTTGCAACGTCTCCATTTTTCTATTCCGTGGTGGGGGCATTGTGAGAGAAGATTTTTGAAACGGTCAAAGAAAATCCAAAAAGACTCACTTTCTTTTTGATGAAATTGATTTATTTCATTTGTAATTCGAGTAGTCTTATGATTTGGAAAATACTTTTTAAGAAAAACCACCACAAACCCGTCCCACGTGGAAATAGAATTAACGGGAAGACTATATAACCATTTTTTCGCATTCTCTTTAAGCGCAAAATTAATGAGCCTAAGTCTAATCGAATCTTCCGTTAATTGGTGGAGCTTTTGGATGGAACAAACTTCCTCGAATTCTTGGATGAAAAGATAAGGATCCTCACCCTCACTCCCAGCAAATTTAGGTAACATGCTAATATGATGAGCTTTGATTTCAAAATTGTTCCCATTTACTGAAGGAAGGGTGATGCACGAAGGTTGACTTGAACGAGATGGGTAAAAACGATCTTTGAGTGAAAGGGCCTTGTTAACTATTGGTTCTTGAACTTCTAGGGTTTCGGAATCCGAACAGGATGAGGGAATCTCGATTATAGGTCTTACTAATCTAGATGACTCGTTCCTAACCCAAGTAGTTCGCATAAACAAGATAGTAAACACGTAGCAAATAAGTGCGAGAAATTAAATCACACAAACGAAAGGGTGTAAAAGTGAAAGAAAAACCTAATTCTAGGGTTCCCTAATAAAAAGAACTAGACCTTGCTCCTAACTTTAAGAACCACCAAAAACTCGATAAAATCAAAATTATTCGGACCGATTTGGCCAGTTTGGAGCAGACATTGCCAAGAGGCCAATCTACGCGCTTAGACACCAAACCTTAATCGGCCAGGTAAGCTTTCGCTAGCCTTAGACACCGAAGAGTCAAAATAATTAAAGATTACCTTGTTCTTTAGGTACCTTCCTAATTGAGCGCAAGATCCTATGGGCTAACTCTAATTCAATTTTATTAAAAGGCTAGGGAATGCAAATGAAGAAATTTGTTGTTGTGGGTCAAGGAAAGAGTGATGAAATCCCTCCCCTTATCTTATGAATGGGTTTTGCCCTTAAGATTTATTTAAATGATGCTCCACACAACGATATAATTAAAGCTATAAACAATTGTGGATACTCTATACTACGTGTTTTAATCTAAAGAAAAGAAAGAAATTAATGTACCTTGGGGTCCTCCAACGATCACCACAAATATAGGTACGAAAATTTAAAAACAAAAATTAAAATCTAGATGATGTACCCTAAGTGATTAAATGCATGATGCAACAAATATGTAGTTCTAACTAATATTTTTGGAATTTAAATTTTTGATTTGTTTGTGTTTTTTCAATTTTCAAATTTTTTTTGTGATTTTATAAATAAAGACGAGAGATAAAAGTGGAGAGATACGGTTACCAAAGCAAGCTTCCCGAATTCCAAGCGAAATCCATCCACTTTAATCCATGATTCCCGAATATTCCTCCTCGAAATAAAAACAAAAAGTGAGAAACAAACTAATCCGAAAGATTAAAAATAAAAGTGCGAAATAATCCCCGGCAGCGGCGCCAAAAACTTGATGTGCTAGAAATAGTACCTTTAAATCGCAAGCGCACGATCACCGTTTTAATATATTTAGATTCGTCCACAGAGATTAAAATTATTTTTTCGCAAATCCTTAATTCTTAACCTAGGCGAATTAGAACAGTTAATTTTGAAATTTTGGGATTTATAGAAATTACTCTAAACTTAAACTAAAATTAAAACCACCAATTCATAATTTAAAAAGAACTAAATTCGTTTATCTCGGATAGAAATTTGTAAATTCGAGCATGATCATTTGTTAATCTACCTGGCCAAATAACAAACATCCAAAATAGTTCAACCAAGTAAATCACTTTCAATAAATCATATATTAAACAAAACTAAATGAAACAAAAGTAAACAAAGAAATGACAGCACCTAAACTCGGAAATGCCAAGTACTCATTTTTGCGACGCAACAAAAGAAATAAAAAGCAGGTGCGAGTGGTTTCTAAACAAAAGAGAAAAAGGGGTAGCAACTCAATACACCAACATGATACAGAACCAACCCAAACTCAAGAACTCAACAGGAAGCAAACAAATCGCACAACAATAACAAAAAGAAAAAACTAAACTGAACAAATGAAAGCATACACGCAGCAAGCTCAAATCACAGCATACTCGGATTCAACGAAAACAAACTCTAACAACGTCGACTCAGTGACTCAACAAAACAAAACTCGAACTCGGCAGAAAAATAACTCGGTGAACTCAGGCGATTCTATTCAGTGAAGTCCAGTGACAACTCATTGCTAAACTCAGTAAAAGAAAACACAACCAACAGAGAAATCACGCAAACAAAACTCAGAACGGAAAGCTACAACTCAGCTATCGAACTCTAACAAAACTACAGGAGTCAAATTAAGACCAGACTCCGCAGGCAACTCGGCAGCTTGAACTCGTCAATGGCAAAATGAATCACAGCAAGAAAGTTAAAACAAATCAAGACATCCAGCTACTCGACTCGCTACAGCAAAAAAAACAGAGGTGAGATTTTGATAAAATGAAGAGGGTTTGAATGTTTTAAAAAGAAAAGGAAATGGGTTTGATTAAATAACCACAAAACAGGGGTTTTGTGTTTAACGAAAGCAGGGGAAATTGGGTACTGGGTTTGCTTTAATAAAACGAAACAAAAACATCATAAAATGACTGAATAAATGAAACACAGGGCTGCTGATTGTTTTAATAAACTAGTGGACTGCCGAATTAATACTAGGCTGTAATCTTTGAATCTCAAAACATTAAACCCTCACACAAATGATTTTTGTGCTAGAGTTCAAGTTTCTTCCATAAGTTAAATCTAAATATAAAGAGTGCTACCAAAGATGGCTCCTTCCAATCTACAAACAAATTTGAACTTTTTGTAGTTAGAGGAAGATTTCATAGCCAAAGGAAACATAAAGAACAAGAATGTAAGAACAAAGATAAAATCTTGCATTAAAATATTAAAGTGTTTACAAAATGAGAAGAGAGCATACAAATTAAAACTAGACCTAGACAAGAAAAGAGAGGCTACCCTAAATTTGTGGTGAACTAAAAATAAAAAATCCTAGGTGCTTGAAACATGATGGGGAGATGTGTATTTATAGGGGGAAATTAGGGTAGAGGGGGGGTGTAGGTGTCTCATCTAGATCCTTCCTTAAGAATATTCCCCTATGATCATTGTTATTTTGACAATACAAACAATAAGTTAGATTGTAGAAGGGGGGATTGAATACAATCTACAAAAATTTCAACAACTTTTGCACAACAGATTATATTCAAACTACAAGAGAATATAAAAGCTAAAACAGAAATTTAAAGAACAAGGATCTTAAAAATTTCAGGTGGATTGTTTGATCCACCTGAGAGATTTTTATGTCAAGAACCTTCCAAGTAAAAAGCACTTGGCTGCTTACAAAAGAATGAAGAGCAGAAGCTTATAATTTCTTGCTAACTTTCTCTAGTGCTTTGCTCTTCAGTTCTTGGTGTTTGATACTTTGAAATGTAAATTACAAAGTGGATATATACTACAACAAACAAAACTAGTCTGTAAAAGTATTTTCCTACTCACTTTCTAGCTAGTACAAATATAGAATTTCCTGGACTTGATACTGCATTTGGCAGCTTGAAATTCTTGTTGCTTTTCCAGAAATGGTAGGCTTCGAGGTTCTCAATATTTGACTAAAATCCTTTTGGTTTAGCTTCCAAAGCTGGTGCAGCATTTGTCACATCAACCCAGGTGCTCTTTGTCTTTTACCTGACTTGTAGTTGTCGATTGCTGATAATCAATTGCTAATATTATCAATTGATAATATTCTGAAATAGTAGTTGATAGTCTTCTTTGAATTATGGGATAATGGTGTTGATGTAGCGGTTGATAATCTTTCTTCCAAATAGCCATTGATACTTTATGATTACCGTTCGATCTTCACTTCACTTGGATAGATTACATGACTTCTCATATTTACAATTATGTCACCCTATCTAAACATCCATTGATAGATCAACTGCTAATCTAAAAGTACACATTATTTTAACATCAACTGCTAAGATACTCCAGCTTTGTTACATTACCTCATCATCCGTTGATGGGTCAATCTGATCAATTGATACTGCCTTAGCATGCCATCAATTGATCAGCTACATACAATTTTATTTTAAGTAAGAATAAAATACTTTGTATCATCAAGCATCACATATTCCTAACAATCTCCCCCTGTTTATATCTGTAAGAATTTCAGATATAAATTTGAGGTGCTTGATGATTACAAAACACAATAAAGAAAACAAATATCTTTGCATTAAGAAAAGAATTTTAATTGCTGAAAGATAAGAGTTTTACAAGGATTGGATTTTTGCTCCTCTAGTCTGAGCATATATTCATTGTTTCCTTTTCTTCTGTCTGGACAGTTTCTTGTTTATCTCCCTCTCTAGCTCTTCAATGAACTTGGCCTCTTCTGTGATCTTAGAATTGAGCTTGTTCTGCATTGCCCTCAAGATGTCTACATCAGCATTTCTAGCATGATCCTTTAATCTGAAAAATCTCTTAATGCCTTGATCATCTCTAAAAGTCATCAGTATTGAGGGATGATTGTGAATGCAGCTACCAGTGTCAAGAAGGGACGATCTTAAGGGGAGATCAGAAGGTTCATTCCATTTCTTCCTTATATCTTTAATTCTTTTAAGAATTTCACTTCTGATTCCTTGTGAATATGAGGTTCTGTTGTCCAGCTTGTCTTCAAATCATTGTAGTCTTGATCTAAGATCCTTTCTAGTGGCCATGCAATTCTTGCCTGAGATGAGTAGTGGAATTCCAACCTTTCTGGAAGTTTCTTAGTCCTTGTCAAGGCCTTTACACTTAGCAATTCATTCAGATACAAATCAATTGGAGGTTGTTCACTGATATGAAATGCATAAGCATAAGTAGATTTAGGGACCTTGACAATCTCTGGCACAGGAGGAATAACCACTTCTCTTGAGGGAGACTTAACATGAACAGGTCCAACTGGATCATGCCTTCTAGGATTTCCTCCTTTCTTTTTGATGTTACTAGGCACATGTTTGGCTTTGCTTCCAGTTTTACTTTTCTTTGGCCTCAGAGAGTCTGCCAGCTCATCCTCTTTAGTCACAAAGATTTTTAGAAAGTTCATGGATGATATGTCAAACTCTACGGGCTCTTCTTTTAGCTCTTCTGGATTTATGAATGGTTCTGGTTGAGCAGTAGAAGCAGCGGGTGGATCCTGTCTTGGAGACTTGACTTTTTCTTCTTCATGTACCACAGTTAGATTTGGTACATTTTTCTTCACACCAGCCCTAGTCTTCTTTCTAGCCTTCTTCTCCAGATTCTTCTTGGCTTCATCCAGGATTTGTTGTTGAATAGCAATGTTGGACTCATTAGCCAAATCACCAATTTCTTCATCAATTTCTTGTAGCATTCTTCATTTGCAGAAGGCCCTTGAGTTATTTCTTGTTCTTCTTTGGCCTTAGCATACAAGGGGTCTCCAGGAGGCACACAAATAATTTCATTGTTCCTTGTAATGTAAGCAAATTCAGATCTCCACACAGAGTCTTGATCTAATTTGCCAACAATTAGCTTTGGCTTGACAGGCTTCCTTTCTACAAGATCTTTGGCTTCTTGTTCAGCCCTTTCCTTCTCAGCCTTCTCTCTCTCTCTCTCTCTCTTTTCCTCCTCAGTTTCATCCCACTTCTTGCCAAATTTACCCATATGAATGGCAAGACCAAGTAGCTTAGATTTATCTGATTTTGGCATAGGAAAATCTATAGCTAACTTGTTCTTACCATGTGGCTTTCTTGGAGATGGAGGATCAATCAGACAAGGTCTGAATTCATTGATTGAAGATGACTCACCTTGACACCTTATACTCTTGACTGTGACAGTCTCAGCTTTCTTTGGTGGCCTCTTCTTCTTTGTAGCTGGAGGAGCCTTAGATTTTGAAACAAGAGCAAGTTTGTTAGGTCCAGATATGATTGTAGAAGGGGGGGGGGGTTGAATACAATCAATACCAAATCGTTGCGGAAGATAATCTGATTGAATATAACTTGTTAATCAGATTATAATTAATTAATATAACAATGTTTGAAGTCGTTATATAATTAATATGGTTCAGTTTTAATGTCCACTAAAAGTTCGTAGAATAAATTCGACAGGGTATATTCTAGATTTTAGTGATTAAAACAACCGGGTTATCAAAGCACAGAAAACTGTGGATATAACGATCAAGCAAGTTATGAACAACTTGAAAGCTTTACAAATGCTTTGATTTACAAAGTGATGAACACTAAAAATGAAGAATGCAAAGCCATATTTATAGGCAAAGCATTTGTACTTGTAAGACAATTGAAAGACAAGACAATTGAGAGTAGCAAAGACAAAGTGGCAAGGGCAAGACAATTTTAGATTGCCTTGAAAGCACAAGACACAGCAGAAAGACAATTTTAAAGCTAGCAAGACAATCCAGAACTTCGGTAAGAAAATTATATTGCCTTGGCAGGATTGTTCTTTCGGCCAGACAATCCAATTGTCTTGGCAGTGCATCTTCGGTCAGACAATCAAAGATTGTCTTGAAAGACTCAGGAATTGTCTTGCAGGCATTTCCTCAGTCAGACAATCAAGATTGTCTTGGTTGTGCATAATCGGGCAGACAATCCAGAATTGTCTTGCTGAGTACCATTCGGTCAGACAATTAAGAATTGTCTTGTAAGCTTCAGTCAGACAATCAGGATTGTCTTGCAGGCAAAGCTTCGGTCAGACAATCTGATTTGTCTTGGCAGCAGAAATATTCGGTAAGACAATCTCATATTGTCTTGCTGAGCTTGAGTGGATGATTGAATGTAATTTGTAGATTATATTTAAATAGAAAATTATCCACTTAATTAATTTAATCATATAAATTCATAAATTAAATTAATTCGAGAGTGAATTAATTTAACAAATAAATTACATAATTAATTTAATTATTTGAGAAGTGAAATAATAATCTATTAAATATTTAATCACCCATTCAGCAGTAGAATTGCTTCCCGTCTTCTTTAAACATTAAAAACTCCGTCTTGATCAGTCGAACGAACGAACCACCAACTCTGCTTGACTTCAAATATTCAATTTGAATAACTGATACACAGATGTACTGTCTGGTTCATCTGTATCTAGTTAAATCAAATATTCTTTGTCAAATAAACATTAAGAATTTGATTTGTTCGTCGAGTCTTCGTCTTGTAAGTACTTCTTCATTAAATGGAATCTTCTGATAAAATAAAGTATAGAAACTTTATATCTTCTGAACTCCTGGACGTGCCACAAAAGATTATTTGTGCACTGAGGCTTGAACATATTAATGAACTTCTTTCAGTGGTGTGCAGCAGCATCCTGGAATTTATCTGACATATAATTCCCATAAATCATTTGACGTTCTTCGTACGGATTCCGTTGACTTGCTATTTACTGAGCTTTCTTATCTGAATTGAGTTGTACCTCTTTAAATACAAATAGGCTGAACATATGCCTTTCAATCTCCCCCTATTTGTTTGTTAACATAACATGCAAATTTCCTAGAGGATAACTCAACTAACAGATAAGACAAAGATTTAAACAAAGGAATGTAAATAGCAAAAGTTTATGGCTTGCATTAAACATTAAACCATGATCATAAATAGATTACAAAAGGATGTTCCTTGAACATATCTAACAAATATCCTAATCAATCTATTCACTCAGAACGAGTGACTTCTCCTTCTTCAGCATCTGAACAGTGAATAATTGGAGTAGAAGGCTCATTCTGAGTAGGCTCTTCAGCTGCAGTGGATTCTCCACGCTTCTTTCTTTCACGAGCCAATGAAAGATAATATTGAACCTCTATATCCACAGGGTCTTCGATGAAATCTGCTGGCTGAGATTGGTTGATATACTTCATCTTCCTGAAGTATTGTTGAATATTTCTCCTTGTGCAGTAGTTTACAATCTCAGTATCAGCATCAGCTTTGGCCTTAGTAGCGAAGCCCTTGGTACGTAGAATTGTTGATACAAGAACCAACTGATTAACATCATACTTAAGAAGATGTTGGTGGTCCAAGTAGAAGGTTCCAAACTTTCCCTCGTGAATGAACTTGACACAGTATGGATTTCTGACAACTTGTGGACTGTTATGAATTGCACAATCCATAAGTCTGTCACGTAGGAGTTCATTCAGATTCGAGCTGCGTCTGATCTTGTTACGAATCACCCAGATTTCAGTAAGAGATGGAAACTTGAATAAATCAATTGAAACCCTGAATGTTCCGTTTCTCTGAGTAGAAATAATGATCTCCCATTCATTGAGAAGATTCTTGACACCAATAGTTACATATTCTAACTCGAGAGCAAGAGCACGCATAAACATATCTTCATTAGGGTTAGCCTCTCTCAGGTCATAAATGAAGGATTTGAACTTACCATCATTGAAAGGTTCCCTTTGAGGTCCAGAGAGGATTTGTCTTGCAATATCCCAGCTTTCACCAACTTTCCTCGAGATATCCTCTCTCTTTTCCTTGCACTTGGCATCCCACAGTTTCTGTTTCTCCAGCTTGACCAACTCATCAGTTGTCCTCTTTTCATCCACCAGTTTCTGCAGTTCCTGAAGCTTTGCTTTGCTAGCTTCATGTTGAGCTTTAAACATTTTGACCTTTTCCATGTGCTCAGGGTCCACAGACTGGTCTTCATTGAAAAGAAAGCCTTCCTCGAAACGACCTTCTTCCTCAGCTTCAAAGTAAGCAGAGTCAAACGCATCATCATCATCAACATCTTCAGGAATGTTTTCATAGTCCTGATTAGTGAAGATGTTTTCAGATTCAGGCATTTTGCCTTTAGATTTGCTAGCTGCAGAAGAATCCTTTTCACTTGCTCCTTCTCCACCCTTATCACTCCTATCAGTATCACCACCCTTATCACTCCTATCAGTATCACCACCCTTATCACTCCTATCAGCAGCATCAGCATTGCTGTCATCCTTATCTTTGTCATCCTTATCCTTCTCCCCCTTAGTTGAGGGATCCTCTGGAGTAGACTGAGATGTTGACGGATTGATCTTTAAGTGTTGAACAACTTGAGCCAAAGTTTGCTCCAAATTGTCAAGCTTCGTCAGACAGAGCTCCTGAGTTGTATCAAATTTGTCCATCCTAGAGTGAATGCCCCGTACATGATCATCCAATTCCTTTTTCAGAGAAGTAAAGGAGGGATCAACAACTGTCTCTTGCAGAGTCACCAGCTCTCCACTTCTGAATCTTGCATTCTCAGCATTCAACCTTTCTATCTCAGCTCTCAGAGCAGCCATTTGTTCCTTTAGCAGATCTGTGTTGGTGTGTGCACTCACCTCACGAACACTCAAAGATTTTTCACTATCCTCTCGTGCATGTGTTTCGCTCGGTGTTTGCCTGATTTCACTCGTAGTTTTCACACCGTCACCAGAACCTGTATATACAACCATAGTCCCCTGAGATGGAACCGTAGGAAGTGAAGGAACAAATTGTCCTTCAGATGCCTGTGAAGGCTGATGTACTTGCAGGTTGCCAAGTAGATCCTGATCCAAAAAGAAAGTGTGATCAGAAAGATTTTCATATAACATGTTTTGAAATTCTGTGCTCTCTCTAAGTGAAGAATCAAAAGACACAGGTTCAGTGTTTACTAGCGTGAGTGCTAGTTGTGTGCTTGACTCTTTACAGGATACCGCGGTCGGACGGCCAATTTCAATAAATGCATTCTGTGGAGAGAATGAATCTAGAGACTGTATATTTACCGTTTCAGTGTCCAAATCCTTTTGGGAGGAAATGGATGCAGCTGCAGTTGTCTCTGGTTCTGCCACCCTTTGCTTCTTATGAGACAGAGCTGCGGGATCTCGTAAAAGTGCACTCCCACTCCGTTTCCGGGCAACCTTTCTAACAACAGGGGTTAAAGTAGTGTTGTTTGAAGTGTTTGATGAAGAATCAGTAGTTGAAGCGGAAACATCAGCTTGGATATGAACCTGGGTGTTTTCAGGTTCAATGCTGGGAGTCTGGAAATCAAATCCAATATCACAATCATAATCTGCAATATCAATATTAAAGGTATCAGTGAGATTAGAAAGTACCTGAGCTACCTGTAAATCAGCCCTGAAGTCCTGTAGGCCAGGATTGATAGCAGAATCAGCAGGCAGTGGCTGAGAGGTTGATTGTGGTTGAGGAATGGTATGTGTATGTGTAGGTGAAGGTGTTGGTTCAGATTGAGAGGGAAGAATGGAGGCTTGTTGGTCTGGGAAGAAGTTGTATTGTGGAGGGGATTGATGTTGAGATTGGTGAGGAAAATTGTATGATGATTGGTGAGGTGATTGTTGTGGTGAATTGTAAGGAGGGTTGTAGGGAGAGTAATGTGAGGATTGGCTGGATGATTGGTAGTCTTGGAGGAGTTGAAGTGGTTGATTGATACGTGGAGGTGATTGTTGTTGTTGTTCTGGATTAGCTGTTTGTTGCTGTTGGTGCTGTGGTTGATATTGTTGCTGTTGCAGTGGTTCTGGAACTTGTATAGGCTGAAAAGGAACACTGAATTGCTCGAGCATGAATGGAGTCACCACCAGTGGTACATTGTCATGCTTTTTCTTGTTGACCAGCCTAGTTTGGATCTTGGCACAAGTCCTCTGAATAGGAACAACAGGAGAATCGACGTACATGTGCCTATCATCATCATTCATCTTATCATTCATAAACAACATCAGGAATCTGGGGTAGAAGCATTCAACTTTCTCATTCCTCTGAATTGATCTCTGTGTAACAGACCCCATCTTTCTGATAATCTCCTTTAGCAATATCTTCCCAAAATTGATTCGATGGTTATAAGCTATGCTGAATCCAAAGATTTGCAGCATTGAAGATATATTCCCAAAGTTCTTTCGATTAGTGGGAGCAAACACCTTGGCAAGTGTGTCAAAGAACACATCCCATTCAGCCTTCAGATTTCCCTTTGACATCTTCGGGAGAAAAATCTGACCTTGATAGTGAATATCCTGAAAGAATTGTCTCAGTTCATCCTCTGAAGGGTCCGGCTCAAAATTGTCCCTTGGAAGTCCTAAGATCCGGTTCACATCATCGACAGTGATTACAATCCTCTTTCTGTTAGGTAGATCCCGTATTATCTTGTAGTTCTCCAGGGTCGTAGAGTTGACAGCATTTGAGTAGAAGTCAAACAAGGGTTGCAGCTTGACTTCTATATCTGTAGTGAGTGCAGTACTGACTAAACTCTGTCTCGAAAGAAATCTGACCCAAGTACGGAATCTATCGGAGCAGTCATCAGGGTTAAGGCTAGCAAGGTAATTAGTCTCAGCAACCACGAATTCTCCAGCCATTTTTAATAATTAAAAATTGAATTAAGCGAGAATTTTTCAAATTAAATGTGAATTCTCAAATGTCTCGCAAATTTCAACTAATAATTAAACTTGATTAATTAATTAATAATTCGAAATATTAAAATATTATCGAATTAAAAGTTAATTAACTAAAATGGCACTAAGTCAATTAATCCACAAGCCAAACGAGTCCTAAATCTTAAACAATTTACACAACCAAACAAGTCCTTAATTGAGATAATCCCCAAATTAGCCAAGAACCCTAATTCAAACACAAGGCACTCGGTTCCTCAACCCAAAAAGCAGAAGATGAAGACACGGGTTCGTAAACTCAAGAACACACAGCAGTCGATCAAAATCGCGCACAAATCACACCAAATCAGACCAAATTTCGGCAGAGTTTTGGCTTAAACATGAACGATTTCGAGTAACAAAGCAAGCTTTAAGCTTGAAAACGAGAACCACAGCAAGTTTTAGGTATAAACTTGAAAACCAAAAGTCGATCAGCGTGTATATATGTATGTGTATCGATATGGAGATGATGAGTTTGGGGAAGATGAGTTTGGGCAAGACAATTTGAATTGTCTTGCACGATTGTCTTGCAGCGATTGTTAGGTCCAAAGTATCGTAGAAGGGGGGTTGAATACGATACTCACTACAATTTAAAATTCTTTCGAATCTTGCGGATAAACAAATTGCAGTTCTGTAATGGGTTTCGTGTTCCGGATATTTATTGGGTCGATTTCTGAGGATATGAAAATATTAAACCAACACACAATATTTTTCAAGGTATATCTGTATATTGATAAATACCTCGAAGGTGCTATAAATCCAAACCCGAAGGTTGGCTACAATGGCTACTACTACGTACACTCACAAACCCTAGCTTCTAAATATATATATATATTACAAAACTAAGCTATGATTTATTTGTGTGTAGTAGTGTGCGAGGCACAAAGCCATTCCACCATAAAGGTGGTGAAGAGTGTGTTACAAATTATGAACCCACATCTCAAGTATTTATAGGCTTCTCATTAACTAACCCTAGTTAACTTCAGGATATATAGATACAAATATATGTATCATGAACTTGCTCCACTGAAGTTGAAGTTGCGCTCATTGTGTCACCTGTGGAAGACAAATGACTTAGAAAATTCTAAGTCATTTTCAAACTTGCGCCACATGAAGATATTTGCGCTTGGTGATGTGAAGTTGCGCCTAGGAGTACCCTCTGAGCTCCTCATTACTTAAAGAATTTCTTCAAATAATATGAACTTGCGCCAATGTACAAGCCACCCCTCTGTTCTCTCACATTGGACCATGGTTGACCCCAGTTGGCGCTTCCATACATACAGTGAGTATGTATAGCGCGAACTCAATTTCTACTTAGCCATTTCATCCACAAAGAAGTAAACTTGCGCTAGAGTGTAACTCTCCCTGTTCTCTCTCCTGATGAGTTGGCGCCACAGAAGGGAAGGCGTCAGTATATGTGAGTTTGCGCCAAAACAACTCCTCTGTAGTCTACTGTTATCACTCCTCCTGCAATGCCTGTGTTGCCTTAGAATATTTCAAGTAACATCAAACTTGCGCCATCAACCTTCCCTGTATTCTATTGTAGGTTTGAGTTAGTTTATTTTTCATTCCCTCTTAAACCCTAGTTTAGACACATGACATCACATGCACATGCAAACCCTAGGTTGCCCTAGACACCTGACATCATCATATGCATGCATAATATATATAATATAATATATTATGTTGTTATTATATTAATAAATAAAAATATATATAAATATATACACACATATATATTTTATTTATATGAACATATAATAATATATGTACATATATTTAAATATATTCTCATATATTTAAATATATATAATATATAATTATATGTAAATACAAATGTAAATATATATATAAATATATATAGAGATATATATAGTTATTTATAAATATAAATATAAACATAAATATATATAAAGAAAAGTATATATAAATATATACATATATATAATATTTATATAAACATATAGTAACATATATACACATATATTTAAATATATTCTCATATATTTAAATATATATAATATACATATAACTATGTGTAAATATAAATATAAATATATATATAAAGATATATATAACTCTCTCTAAATATACATATATTTATGCACATAATATAATATATATATATACACTTAAATATATAAATGTTTATGTAAAATATAAATACATATACTATATACATATATATTTATTTAAATATATATACATATAAATATACATATACATATGTTTAAAAACATATATACATATATATTATATATATTATATTTAATTAAATATACATATATACATATATGATTATATTTGTACATATACAAATATATAAGTGCACACATATAAAAAATGTCACTTCCTGATATGGCTTTCTGTGGAAGCTTTGACATATGGTATTTGAGTAGTAAGCTTTGGCATAGCTTGCAGAGGCAGAGCATTTGGCTTGGCTTGGCTTTGGAACAAATGACTTGATAACTTGATCAATTCTTCGATCGATAAATACTTTGTAAAGCTTCGTACGTGCTGATGCTTAGTGCACTGGTCTGGTTCACAAGCGACTAACACTGAAGTCAAACATTGTACCTTCTTTGTCAGCAAACATTGATCAGTCGGTTCCGGGTTAGTTTATGCTTCAGTTTGTTGATTATAAATAACCAACCAAGATATATAGAAATATCTTGCTTCAGGGGTTGCACTGAAATCTTTCGAGTACTTGAACAACATCTTCATTGCTTCCACAATCTTGAATACTTCAATCTTTATTCTTCACTGAGGCATGAACATATTAATGAACTTCTTCCAGTGAACTTATTCCTTCAAGACTGTAGATAGCTTCTTCAACCTTTGTCTTCGTATCTTCCGATTCCGGTGCAGGCGTAGTGTTATTTACTTGTCATGTTCAATTGTTGAGTTATCATCGCTATGTAACAGATAGGGTTGTCTTTACATTTAGACTTACAATCTCCCCCTATTTGTTTGTTAATCATAACAAGCAAATCCTCTGGAGGATAACTCAACTAACACTAGAAAAAGTAAAGTCCTGGACTAGTAAATAATGCTACAAAGTTTCTGGATCATATAATACATTTCCAGATTTCATGAATAGAAATAACAGATGTGCATATCACCTTTATTTCTCTGGTTTTTGCTTACCTGCCAGATAATCCTCATAGTCTGTCTTGAAGAGAATTCAAAACATTCCATTATGCAAAGAATAATCAGCAGCTTCATTGAATTCTTCAGTGGTAATGAATAAGTTCCTGTCTACCACTTACTGAAGAATAGATGTATCACCTTATACTTCTCCTCCCGTTACCTTGATCAGGTTCCCCTTAGTGATAAGTAGCTATCTTCCTTAGATGAAAGATCAATCCTCCTCCTTAGTTGAAAGATAAATCTCCCCTCAGCAGTACACCACTAAAGAGTAGTTTACTCCCCCTTAGTTGTAGACAGCAGAAGAAAGCTAACTTACTTTTTCTTCCCCCTTTCATATATTCTCCCCCTAAATATATTCTCCCCCTTAGTTGTGGAATCCTCCGAGGATATGTGGTATCAAATAGGTCAAGGAACGTGTACAATACTTCCTGTACCAAAAGATAATCTCCCCATAGAGAACTAAACAACGCTAAAGCTGGGGTCGAAGAAAGAGTTCAGAAGAAGGGTTTACTTTGATTGGGTTGGTCCCTATGCTGAAAGAATAGGTTCCAAACGGAAAAGTAATGAGTAAAACTGACATTCCAGTAACAACATCCACTTTGTCTTTAGGTATAAATTTGGTAATTAGTGGGTGTCTCACTAAAATGTTCTGCAGGTGTATCACTCAACACTCAATTCTCTCTCGGTTTTTGGGTAAGGGTGTCACTCACGAGTTCTGTAAGTGTATCCCTCCACACAAATACTGAGCTTCCAAAATGCTGAGTACCTGCAAGAAAATCACCTTAGCCACCCTTAAAGGGGGTCACCGGTGGTGCAATGGGAGTTCGTAATTCCCAGTCCCTGTAGACTCATCAGATAAATCCGAATCATGGTCCACAAGTTGCCAACCACTAAGTGGCTTATCCAATTAAGGATCCAGAGTTGTTTGCTCTGGGAGGTTAGACAAAGGCTTAATTATGGCAAAGGCCTAAGTCCTCCTCAATGTCTGTGAAGACACTTGATTCAAGAGAATCATCAACCATAGGTTCACAACGTGAAATGGAATGAACCGTAGTTGCTTCCGTCAATTCTTTCAACAACTTGTGAGCTTTCAATACCAATTATTATTATATGTACCTCACAAGTGTTTCACTCTTCTCAATATCCTATGTGTTTGCACTCACTCATGCTCACATATTTTTCATTCTGATATCTCACTGAATGTTCTCAGAATCTCACCAAGTGTTTGACTCTCAGTGTTTGGCTCACAGTGTTTCTCTCATCACTCAAAGTATGGTCTTCTGTACCTGCATGAGAAAATCACCATAGCCCCTTCAAGAGAGGTCACTGGCGGTGCAATGGGGTTTCGTAAATCCCCGATCCTCAACTGACTCATCAATAAATTGACTCATAGTCAGAGAGTTGCCGATCTCCTATAAATAGGAAATCCATTCCGATTGGATCCAGATCTGTTCTTATCTGGGGAGGGAGACGAGAATCCTGAAGATTTGGCAATTGAGATCCTCGTTTCCTCCTTACACCTGTAAAGGCATCAACCATCTTATCCACCGTAAAACGGTAAATGAAGAAGTTGCTTCTGGAACAAAACCTTTAACCTTACTGTGCACTCTCTTGTATTGTGTCCATAAGATTTTTGTTTAGGCTCTTCATCAGAGTGATTATTGATGATGTGCTTGACTCAATACAAGATGCTCTGGCTGACGAGCGAATTTCAATGGACTCATCCTGTTGAGAAAATGATTCCAGAGACTGTTTTATTGCCTTTTCAGCTCTATATTCTGTTGAAAGAATACAGATGAGCAACAGTTACCTCAAGTTCAAAACACCTTTTCTTCTTGAGAGGTAGAGCTGTGGGTACACTATCCCTCACATCCTTATTTGCTGCAACAAGTACAATTTCTCCCTCATTGACCTCTAGTCTAATAAGTTCCTTATTACTCCAGGGGAAAAGTTGGGATGTGTTCTGAATATGGTTTTATAGTCTGGGATAAAGATTGTCGGTTTTCAACCTTATGACTATCTAGGAAAGCCAAGAGGCTGATTAAGTTCCAAAGAACAGAAAGAGATATAAATGCACTTTTGAAAATCTATGATTTTGACTGAAAGCAATTGCATTTAATCTTTTGAGAAAAATGAACCAGTTGTGAGTGTAAAATGATTTTCATAAAGAATGACAATCACAACCGATGAAAGAATCAAAGTTTTCCTTTAAAAACTGGTTTGAGTACGAGAGTCTGAATCTATGCATAAAAGGTTTAAATGATCTTGTCTTTGAAAAAGACACAGACTCCTGATTCTCACTACAATTTAAAAAGAAAACAAGAAAATTTATGCGCTACAGTGTATAAAGCACTCGCCACACTAATTAGTGAAAAGGCCTCATACTAGCACATCGTCAAAACAGACGTTGCAAGTGACAAAGATCACCAAGTACACAAATACAAGATAATCAATGTCTCATCCTATGACGCTTCATGTATTGATGTAAAATACTCTAAGAAATATTTATGAAATAGAGTAGTGGATACCAATTGTTGAAATCAATTGCTAAGGAAATTTCTTGACAGAAACTCACCACTCCAGAACATAAATACGAGACAGAATAAATATTATGTTGTCTCCCTTGTACTCAGAATATTAAACACCTAAAATATATTAGCACCAGTGGTTTTAAGAAATATGCAACAATATTTCACCAGTGCCAATACATCACAATCAATTCACAAATAAAACATCAATAAAGCATCAAAAAGAGATACCAATTAAATATTTCAAAAATGAACTAATCATGCTTCTATTATTCTATCAAAGTCAATCATGAAACAAATAGGAATATAATTGTCATGGATCACAATTTAACTAAGATAAAATAATAATTACCTACGCAATATCATATAATTATCAGATCAGCATATAACAACTAAAATCATGACAATCATACAAAGATATTCGCAAGCCCGAGGGAAAGTTGAAGAAAAGTTCACAAGTCCTATGCATGTAAGCATTGAGTACAAGTAAACTCACACAACTCCTCGCAGAAAATATTAACAATTAATATTAGTGATCTACATATAAGCATGCAAAATATCACTAACACTAAAAGTATCACAACTATATGCAGTCAGACATGAAACAAAATATCAATTAATAAATCATCAAATATCCAACACAAAAAGTTATGCTTCAAGTATATACACTAATATAAATGGATTCAGCCTAGAGAGAATCTAAGTAACTCCACAAATACTAGTATATCATGACTAAATTCTAACTAGATTCTAACCACATACCAATTACTGATACAAGTCACAAGTCTAGAAACAAATAAGTCATGCTTCAGATCATATACCAATATAAATGAATTCAACCTAGAAGATAATCCTAAGTCTTTTCACAAATACAGATATATCACGACTAGATTATGACAAAGTTTCTCTACTAGATACCAATTGTTAAAGAGGTATAGATGAAGAAAAATAACATAATTAAGTCATGCTTCATGTCATCTCTAATCATTTAAATCATGAACAAATAAGTCACTTAATTGTCATGCACCATAATTTAAATAATTTGAAATAACAAACACTCATGCTAAAACATATAATCACCATCTAAGCATGCAAAACAATAAATATGGTAATCACATATAATAGCAAAAAGCACGAGGTATTGGATTTTAAATACATTCACAAGTCCTATGTATAGACAATTTAATACTCATGAATTCATTCAAGAAATACGATAGACATGCTCATGAAAGAAGTAATACCTTATAGAAAATATAGTATGTGATCCACTTGCAGTTGAGTAAAGTGATGAGTTGAATGTCTCTGAGACTTGACATTTCAGTTGATGTACCTTTCTTGTACTGATCAAGTCCAGTGGTTGTTGGCATAAGTCTTGGCAGGTCTAAAATCTTCCAAAATGCGCATATTTAAAAGATCCCTGACTACTTTTTATTGCCATCATTCTTTAGGCTAACTAGTAGACCATAAAGAATTGCAACTTTCCAACAAACTCATCATATCACTAATCTGCATTCACTTAGCAATTATCTTGCACGAGTGACGTTAGTCCACATATAATATAATCATGGTATCACAGCACAGATAGTTATATTGTGTGTGCCTCGAATCATGAGAGGTAATAATTTGGATACCAAATATGACTCTAGCAAACAGATATTAAAATAATATGCTAGTCAGAAGTCATACCATGTCTGTGACTATCATCAGGTCTTGGATAACAACTCATAGAGAGTTGGTGAAGAAAGAGCATACAAATTCTGTTGGATCTGCAAATGCAAAGTGCTTGAAATGTTGCATGAAGCTTCATCTTCTAGATCACTGTAATATCCTGAACCCGAGTCTCGTCAATGGTGCTTTAGTTCAATCATGAAGGTTGTTGAGTTCCCTAAGATGTAGAGTCCTGAACTTGAAGATTCTATTTCCATCATCTTCATAACCTTCTCCTTTGTAATAACCCTAAGCAACCAAATTGGCTTGTCCCTCGTAACAGAGCCAAAAACATCCAGTTGGAATCTAAATACCCGACAAGTACTAAGTACTGAATTGTCTTTAGGTCAGGGTATCAGAATCCGCACAATATGCTTTCAAACTGATTGAGATCATCTTGCTGTGCAATCACTCAATCTGGATCCCTTTAAGAGCTTCTGAATATTCCTCAAGTTTCACTTCAGATTGAAACCTAAAGAAACAACATTCTTTGACAATAGCTCTCTCAGTCTTCACTTCACCATTAGGAACATTTAAGAGCTAGAACCCGGGAATGATATTGACTTCAAACCCTTTGTCTAAGCAGATACGTTCTTCATATGTCCTGTTCATCTTCAATGTGGTGTTGAGTTTGACTAGTGGATCCACCAAATGCTCCCCCTAAGCTGTTGCTGGGATTTTCTTAACAATCTTTATCCTTGCAAAGAGATTCTGCTTGGATTTCAATCATAATACCAATGATATCACCTTTAACAGCTTGGAGCAAAGTGTCGTTCAATGTCCTGTCCAGACTTACAATCACCTTCTGTTGATTAATCACAATCACCCTGTAGACTGTAGACTCCATTGAGTAGCCGAGAAAAATATTCTTTGAGCTTCAAATGCAAGACTTGCAAAGAGGCATTTTCCTCCAAACACATACCAAGAGTTAGTGTTTGCTTCTGATTGGCCACTGACAAGAATGGTGTCTTTCTGGATTTATCAATGATCAGGGTTCATCTTGATCAACCTTCATTTGTGACGTCTTGTCCTTCGAACACATACGAACAACACGAAAGAATCTAGAGTAGTCAATGATCTTCGCAAAAAGATATTTGGCTTTGTTGTAGACATGACATTAACTGATCCGTAGAAATCCATACGTATCATCTGAAGCGGCTCAGTAATATTGATCATATCTTTGCTTCTGTGCGATGCTCCTTTGACTTCCCTATTGACATACCTCATAATCTTCATCCATAATGAATTCCAGATGAGGCAGTCCTCTCACCAAATCTCTTCTTACTAATAAAAAGAGCTCCTTGTTTTGACATACAAGTTTGAGAGCTTCAAGTGCCATAGCTAATACTCATCTGATGAGGCTTCACTATCAAAACAGCTCACTCCATCTTCAGTTGAAGTTCCATATTAGCTACGAGCAAAATTCACATCCATCCTGATTTGAGATAAAACACTATTCCATGAGCCGACATACTGTCATTTGTTAGAGAACAGTCTGATACTAGGAATTTGTGTGCTTTGACTCTTCCAAGAAAGATATGCTTCCATGATGACATTCCAGGAAAACAGGCATGTCCCGCAAGAGAATCTTTGTTGTCATCTTTCAAAGATTATTGACGGAACTGCTCACATGATCACATTTGCTAACAGGGTACTTTTTGTGAATCATATGCTTTCAGCTACTCAGCAAACAGAGTGCACCAAAAATCATATGGATCATATGTAACCTGCAATCACAAATGGAAAGAGTTCTATGGTCCCCAATCATAACTGGGTCCGGATGGTTTAGAGATTTTTCTTTAACAGTGGTAACAACAGAAACAACCTTAACATGCTAATTCTTATCTAGACATTGCCCTAATGTGATTCTCAAACATGCTTTTCTAAAATCAATGCAAGTACAAAGACATGCATTCATGACATGAAAATAAACAGACATGATGTTGAGTGCACATGGCAAACAGTCAAAGATAAGACAAGAGCAAGACAGGCAGTTATGCAATTCAGAAGATTCAGTACTCTCTACTTAAACCAATTAACACAAGTGCAACAGGTAGCAAGTAGAATTACATATATTCAATAATCTTTGAAAAGCATATGGATTAGACACAAGAAATTAATAATCACATTATCAATTCATACTAATCCCAATCTGTTGTTATATGGCATTATACTATCTCTATTACCAAAGTCAGTTTTAGATCTAACATGAAGTTCTAAAAGTTCTACTGACACAAGGTAGACATTCCATCATAGAACAAAATAAAATCCTTAACAAACAATTCAGATTAGATAAGCAAATCTAATTGTACTAGGGAATCTGAAAGTAAGTGTTTTAACAAAGTTATACATGCTAGGATCATAACCCCTAAAACTAAGAGTCGTGTTCCAAAGGAAAGCTTCTAATCTCACCATTGCAAATAAATGTAATGCATAGTTAGAAAGAATTCGTACCTGAGATGTGCGAGTTGAGTCATCTTCAGAGAATGCTAGGATAACCAGATAACCATAATCATCCTTCTCATCAGCAACTGATCCAGCTCACACCTTTCCTAAAATAGCATAAGAACTTGTTGTGATGTTTCTTTCAAAACATCCACTTGAATTTCAGACAAGCCCTATCTTCCTTGTTTGTCGAGGCTTCAATATATATAGCAACTCTTCTTTGCTAAAGATACCAATCAATATTGTGTGTACTGACCAACTCAGTTTTCAAACAACCTGTCGAACTGAACCCCGAAGAGTCTCCACTTGAAACCAATGGCTTCCATCTAAATCTTGACATGACTAAACCTCTCAGACAGTGTTATGCTAATCCTTGAAGTTCTGTCCTCACATTCTTCAAAAGTGTTAACTTTCGTCGACTTGAGCTTCCTCAAATTCAGCAGTTACAAACTCTTCTGTTCAATCCTAAGGTTCTGACATAAATGCACGAAACTGATTTGGTGCGGTAGTAACTCGATAATTATATCCTTAAACCTCCACAGTTCTCTGTCTTTGGTTCAGTTGATTCTGGATGGATTTAGCATTGATACAATTGATTGTGTAATTGTATTTCCCTGAATCACTGAGTTAGATTGAAATCCTTGAAGATTCATCCGTAAAAACTTCTATTTTCCTAATACCAGTGGTGCCATTCAAAGTTGATATTCCGAGCCCTGGGAAGATGCACTCAACACATAAAGCAAGTTCCCATCCTGATCTGGTGATCTGATAATCAAGTAGGAGTAAATACTCAGATCAAGGCCTGAAGTACCTTTTTCAAAATCCACTGTTAGTATTACCAAATTAGTCTTCAATGGAATCTTCTTCGAATCACAATCATCTTTTCTGAACATAGAAAAACTGCTTCTAATAATCCTTTGAGTAATCAATTGGATTGGGTCATCAATGTACTTCCATTACCGGTTCTGAGAATCTGGTATTTGAAAGCCCGGTGCTTGTCTTGTAATCTGTCAGCCTGATCCGTCTCAACTAAATGTCAATCTAATTTGTCTTGGAGTAGAATAATTAAAAAGGTTACGGGACACTTGATTATTTAAACTAAGTTTAAATTATAAAGAAAATAAATTTAAAAATAAGCTTTAAAAGATAAAAGAAAATAAAGTATAAAATAAACTTAGTCAAATCTATAAAATAAATTTAATTATATTTAAAAAATAAATTCAAATAAATTTATAATAAACTGAATAAGTTTAGAACAAATTTATTTCAAATTCATTTTGTAAATATATTAAAATTTATTAGATAAATTTAATTTTTGAAAATATTCAAGTGTCTCGTCTCCAATTAAACCATAGCTTCCAGAACAAACTAAATTGATCCCTTGAACTTTAACTTATATCCATAATCAGTTAAATCCTCTTAAATTTATATTTTATATTTTAACTTAAATTTAAATCACAAACTATAAAAATTTAAATAATAAATTTATAAAATTTATGATAAACTTAATAAAGTCTAAGAGTAAACTTTACAAGTCTAAAATAAATTTAAGCAAATTTATTAAATGAATTTAGTAAAGTTTATAAAGTTAATTTAATTAAGTTTATAAGATAAATTTAATTCATTCATAATAAACTCAATTAAAAAGTTTAAAATAAATTAAATCAAAATTATAAAATAAACTTATTAAAATTTAAAGTATAAATTTATAAGTCCCGGTCCAAAGTTCAGTATCAGACAGATAATCCTTGTTTAGGCCTACGGACAAATTCAGCAACACAAACCGGAAGAACATTTCCCCTAATCAAATATCGAAAGCTAGGTTCTTGATTTTCCGTACGATTAGGATCCTGATTTGTATATCAATCAACCTGGCTCTGATGCCAATTGTTAGGTCCAAAGTATCGTAGAAGGGGGGTTGAATACGATACTCACTACAATTTAAAATTCTTTCGAATTTTGCGGATAAACAAATTGCAGTTCTGTAATGGGTTTCGTGTTCCGGATATTTATTGGGTCGATTTCTGAGGATATGAAAATATTAAACCAACACACAATATTTTTCAAGGTATATCTGTATATTGATAAATACCTCGAAGGTGCTATAAATCCAAACCCGAAGGTTGGCTACAATGGCTACTACTACGTACACTCACAAACCCTAGCTTCTAAATATATATATATTACAAAACTAAGCTATGATTTATTTGTGTGTAGTAGTGTGCGAGGCACAAAGCCATTCCACCATAAAGGTGGTGAAGAGTGTGTTACAAATTATGAACCCACATCTCAAGTATTTATAGGCTTCTCATTAACTAACCCTAGTTAACTTCAGGATATATAGATACAAATATATGTATCATGAACTTGCTCCACTGAAGTTGAAGTTGCGCTCATTGTGTCACCTGTGGAAGACAAATGACTTAGAAAATTCTAAGTCATTTTCAAACTTGCGCCACATGAAGATATTTGCGCTTGGTGATGTGAAGTTGCGCCTAGGAGTACCCTCTGAGCTCCTCATTACTTAAAGAATTTCTTCAAATAATATGAACTTGCGCCAATGTACAAGCCACCCCTCTGTTCTCTCACATTGGACCATGGTTGACCCCAGTTGGCGCTTCCATACATACAGTGAGTATGTATAGCGCGAACTCAATTTCTACTTAGCCATTTCATCCGCAAAGAAGTAAACTTGCGCTAGAGTGTAACTCTCCCTGTTCTCTCTCCTGATGAGTTGGCGCCACAGAAGGGAAGGCGTCAGTATATGTGAGTTTGCGCCAAAACAACTCCTCTGTAGTCTACTGTTATCACTCCTCCTGCAATGCCTGTGTTGCCTTAGAATATTTCAAGTAACATCAAACTTGCGCCATCAACCTTCCCTGTATTCTATTGTAGGTTTGAGTTAGTTTATTTTTCATTCCCTCTTAAACCCTAGTTTAGACACATGACATCACATGCACATGCAAACCCTAGGTTGCCCTAGACACCTGACATCATCATATGCATGCATAATATATATAATATAATATATTATGTTGTTATTATATTAATAAATAAAAATATATATAAATATATACACACATATATATTTTATTTATATGAACATATAATAATATATGTACATATATTTAAATATATTCTCATATATTTAAATATATATAATATATAATTATATGTAAATACAAATGTAAATATATATATAAATATATATAGAGATATATATAGTTATTTATAAATATAAATATAAACATAAATATATATAAAGAAAAGTATATATAAATATATACATATATATAATATTTATATAAACATATAGTAACATATATATACACATATATTTAAATATATTCTCATATATTTAAATATATATAATATACATATAACTATGTGTAAATATAAATATAAATATATATATAAAGATATATATAACTCTCTCTAAATATACATATATTTATGCACATAATATAATATATATATACACTTAAATATATAAATGTTTATGTAAAATATAAATACATATACTATATACATATATATTTATTTAAATATATATACATATAAATATACATATACATATGTTTAAAAACATATATACATATATATTATATATATTATATTTAATTAAATATACATATACATATATGATTATATTTGTACATATACAAATATATAAGTGCACACATATAAAAAATGTCACTTCCTGATATGGCTTTCTGTGGAAGCTTTGACATATGGTATTTGAGTAGTAAGCTTTGGCATAGCTTGCAGAGGCAGAGCATTTGGCTTGGCTTGGCTTTGGAACAAATGACTTGATAACTTGATCAATTCTTCGATCGATAAATACTTTGTAAAGCTTCGTACGTGCTGATGCTTAGTGCACTGGTCTGGTTCACAAGCGACTAACACTGAAGTCAAACATTGTACCTTCTTTGTCAGCAAACATTGATCAGTCGGTTCCGGGTTAGTTTATGCTTCAGTTTGTTGATTATAAATAACCAACCAAGATATATAGAAATATCTTGCTTCAGGGGTTGCACTGAAATCTTTCGAGTACTTGAACAACATCTTCATTGCTTCCACAATCTTGAATACTTCAATCTTTATTCTTCACTGAGGCATGAACATATTAATGAACTTCTTCCAGTGAACTTATTCCTTCAAGACTGTAGATAGCTTCTTCAACCTTTGTCTTCGTATCTTCCGATTCCGGTGCAGGCGTAGTGTTATTTACTTGTCCAGTTCTATTGTTGAGTTATCATCGCTATGTAACAGATAGGGTTGTCTTTACATTTAGACTTACAGCGATATATATACATAGCAGTAAGACAAACACAAGTTTCAGTCTCGGTAAGACAATTTAAGATTGTCTTGCCGAGATTTTAACGACGCAGACAAAGTCAAGTGTCAGTAAGACAATTGGATTGTCTTACTGATACTAAACAGCGGTTAAAAGGTAGGCTCGGTAAGACAATGAGATTGTCTTGCCGAGTTGTTTGAATATCACAGAATAACCCGGTTCAGCAAGACAATCTAATTGTCTTGCCGAGCCAATCAGTAGACAATGTGATTGTCTTGCTGAAAAACAAATAATAACAATAATAATATGATTTTTGATCAATTTAAAAGATAGAACATTTTGCAATTAAAATCAAAAATCTATAATAAAAACAATACTATATATTACACAAATATTTTGTAAATTTCAACTTTAATTAAATATAAATACTTATGACTTTAACTTTAATTCAATATAATGAATTAACTTAAAATCAAATATTTATGCTTAATTAATTTTGAAAAGTACAAAATAATTACAAATAATTATAAATAATTATCTAAATGCCTAGAGAATATTACAGGGGAGTGTATGAGCACTTAGAAAATTACATAATACCTTAAAAACATGCATAATTACTCAGAACATTATCAGATAATATACAGAGAATCATATAAAATCTAATAATAGAGAAATAATTACACAGTAAATTCACAAAAATATAACATAGACATATAATGCATATGAAAAATATATACAAGAGAACTATGTCATATTTAACATCCCTAACTCACAAACCAGCTTAGAGAAAGTGGATTCATCCAGTGGTTTCGTGAAGATGTCAGCAATTTGCTCAGTCGTGGGTACAAAATGTAACACCACTGTACCATTCATGACATGTTCTCGAATGAAATGATACCTGATATCAATGTGCTTGGTTCTTGAATGTTGAACCGGATTGTTGGAAATGGCTATGGCACTTGTATTATCACAAAATATGGGAATTTTGTTTACTACAACACCATAATCATTCAGTTGGTTCTTGATCCACAAGATCTGAGCACAGCAGCTACCAGCAGCTATATACTCAGCTTCAGCAGTAGAGGTAGACACTGAGTGCTGCTTCTTGCTATACCAGGAAACCAACCGACGTCCTAGAAATTGACAGCTTCCAGACGTACTCTTCCTATCAATCCTGCATCCTGCATAATCAGAATCTGTATAGCCGGTTAAGTCAAAACCAGTATTCTTAGGGTACCAAATACCTAAACCAGGTGTACCCTTAAGATATCTAAAGATTCTTTTGACGGCTATAAGATGTGATTCCTTAGGATCAGCTTGGAACCTAGCACACAAACATGTTGCAAACATGATATCTGGTCTACTTGCAGTAAGATAAAGTAGAGAGCCAATCATACCTCGATAGCTTGTGATATCAACTTTCTTACCAGATTTATCCTGGTCAAGCTTTGTGGCAGTGGCCATGGGTGTCTTTGCCGGTGAAGAGTCTTCTAGATTGAACTTTCGAAGAAGATCTCTGACATACTTTGATTGGCAAATGAATATTCCATCTTCCTTTTGGCTTACTTGAAGACCAAGGAAGTAGGACAACTCACCCATCATACTCATCTCATAGTTACTCTGCATCAACTTAGAAAATCTCTTGCACAAGTTATCGTTAGTAGAACCAAATATAATATCATCAACATATATTTGTACAAATATCATATCCTTATCATGCAATTTGTAAAAGAGAGTTTTGTCTATGACACCTCTAGTAAAATTGTTTTCAATTAAAAACTCAGAGAGAGTGTCATACCATGTCCTTGGTGACTGCTTGAGTCCATAGACAGCTTTGAATAGGAAGTATACAAAATCAGCAAACTCTGGATTTTCAAAGCCAGGGGGCTGTTCCAGATATACTTCTTCTTCTAGCTTTCCATTCAGAAATGCACTTTTCACATCCATTTGATATACCTTGAAGTTGGAGTGTGCAGCAAATGCAAGAAATATTCTGATGGCTTCAAGACGAGCAACTGGAGCATAGGTTTCATCATAATCAATTCCTTCTTCTTGTGAATAACCTTTTGCAACCAGTCTGGATTTGTTCCTTACAACAATGCCATCACCATCTAACTTGTTACGGAAGACCCATCTAGCTCCAATTGTAGATTTTCCTTTTGGTCTTGGAACTAGGGCCCAGACTTCTTGTCTCTCAAATTGATTGAGTTCTTCTTGCATGGCAAGAACCCAATCAGGATCAGCAAGTGCTTCATCTATTTTCTTTGGTTCTAATTGTGAAAGAAAACCAGAGAATAGACATTCATTTGTCGTAGCACTTCTAGTCCTTACACCAACATCAGGATCACCAATAATCAGATCAAAAGGATGATCTCTGCTCCAAATCCTTTCCCTTGGAAGATGTGTCCTTGATGATTCAGCAGTATTATCATTAAGCTGAAATGTGTGACTAGTTGATCCATCAGCTCCCCCTGAGTTGTTGCCAGGATGACTTGATGATCCACCACTAGCATCAGTGGAATCTCCAGCATTATTGCCATTTCCTCCACCATTGCCTGGATCATTATCATTGTTGTCATCACCTGTTGCAACCTCAGGTGGAACATCATCATCTGAATCTGAATCTGGATAGTTGTCAAACTTCAGAGATTCAGATGGATCAGCAGATTGTAGACTTGGAAGTTTAGTGTCATCAAATGTAACATTGACACTAACTTTTACTGACAGAGTGTCAATTACAAAAACTCTATAAGCATTATTTGTATAACCAACAAAAATTGCTTCAGATGCCTTTGGCTCAAACTTGTTCAAGTTCTCTTCACCATCCTTGAGAACATAACACTTGGCTCCAAAGACATGAAGATGTTTGACATAAGGTTTCTTGTTGTTATACAGATGAAATGGAGTTTTCATATGATCCTTGTTGATCAAAGTTCTATTCTGGGTATAGCAGGCAGTAGACACAGCTTCAGCCCAAAAGTACAGAGGAAGCTTTGCTTCAGCAATCATAGTCCTTGCAGCTTCGATTAGTGTACGATTCTTTCTTTCGACGACTCCATTCTGCTGAGGAGTCCTTGGTGCTGAATACTGCCTTCTAATTCCCTTTTCAGAGTAAAAGTTGATTAGAGTTTGATTTTTGAACTCAGTTCCATTGTCTGATCTTACAGCTTTTACAGGAACACCTTTTTCCAACTCAACCAACTTGATATGATCAATTACTGTCAGGGGAGTTTCATCCTTAGAAGCCAGGAAGTAAACCCATGTAAATTTTGAGAAGTCATCCACAATAACCAAGGCATATCTTCCTCCATCAATGGATGCAACATTAACAGGGCCAAACAAATCCATATGCAACAAATGAAGTGGATCTGTAATGGTATTGATGGTTTTGCCTTTGTGAGATGCTCTCTTCGCTTTTCCTTTCTGACAAGCTTCACAAAGATCATCAGTTGAGAATTCCAGGGAAGGCAATCCTCTCACTAGATCTCTCTTGACTAGAGAGTTCATGGTTTTGAAGTTGAGGTGTGAGAGCTTCTTATGCCATAACCAACTATCTTCAGCAGACGCTTTGGCGTAGAAACAGTGAACTTCGTTTCCTGGTCCTGAAGACAAATCAGCTACGAATATATTGCCTTTCCTTATGCCACATAGTGAAGGACGCTTATCCTTGATATGCTTAATGATACATATCTCCTTTTCAAAATGAACATAATAACCTTTGTCACAGAATTGACTGACACTCAGGAGATTATGTTGAAGTCCTACAACTATTGCAATATCTTCTATGATGATCCTTCCAATTTTGTACTTGCCATATCCCACAGTACGACCTTTGCTATTATCAGCAAAACTGACTGTAGGGCCAGCTCCTTCTCTTATGTCTTCTAGCAGGGATTTATTGCCAGTCATGTGCATTGACGCTCCACTATCAAGCACCCAGGTAACACGAACAATTCCACTGGCACCCTGCAAAAGACAATTTGATTAAACATTCTTTGGGACCCACACTTGATTGGGTCCAGCAAACTTAAAGAACTGATTTCTATCAGGTGTAACAACAGAGCCTCTTGGACTGATACTTGGTTCAGACTTGACTGAACTTACTTCCTTAACAACAGCCTTATAAACCTTAGTTTTAGACTTTGGAACATAAGTCTCCTTCCTAACACGAGTAGGACTAGCAGTCTTTGATCTAGCATGCTTGTTGTTTGTGTGTTGTCTAGGCGATGTGTTTTCATTTTTAGCATGCAAATTTTTAAAATAAGCAGACATCAAATTGAAAGTACAAGTCATACAATTATCAACACTACAATATTTATGACATGCATCAAACGCAGGAACAACAGGAGTATCAGTCATAATAATAGGAACATCAACAGATTCTACTCTACTATTGTTAACAGTTTTAAAATTCTCAGTAGAATGGCATCTATTGTTTCTGTTCTTACTATTCACAAAGTTATTAGGCTTGTTGAACTTAGTTCTTTCAGAGTTGACACCTAAACCAGCTTTAGGCAACCTAACATTGCCTTTCACTTTGATTGGTTTCAGGTTTGTCAGAATCTCATCTCTCATCTCATTACTCTCTTTCATTTTAAGGTCTTCCTGTTTTAGTTCATATCTAATGACAACAGGAGTCTCTAAAAGAGGTTCAGCTTCTGAGGTTTTAAACAAAGGTTTAAGGGAATCTTTCAAAACAAAAGGAATCCCTCTTTCCTCAGCACTCTTCTTGAAAGGAGTAATGTTACTAGCCTTACCTACGGATTTGTTATAGTCAAAACCTATTCCAACAGTTCTCTTGATCTCTTGTTTATCATTAAGTTCTTTGACTATAGTGGAGGCATCCTTAAAGGCTTTACACTTAATTTTCTCTTCGTCTAGCTGAAGTCTTAAAGCAATCTCACCTTTCTCTAGAACTTTGACTTTAGCACATTGTAATCCTAAATCCATAGTCAATTGTTCTATTTTAGATTTTAATACTTTCATCTCATTCATCTTATAAGCATGAATTTCTAAGACTAAAGTATCAATTTTAAGATTGGCAGCTTTCATCTTTTTAATAGCATCATCTCTTTCAAGTCCTAATTGCATAAACAGTTTAGGGCATGTAGGATCTACCTGAAAGCTTCCAGCAGGAGGAGGTGAAGATGATCCAGCATTAGCCATGATAGCAACATTCCCAATCTGCTCTTCTTCATCACTATCTGTATCATCCCAGCTTTTCCCTTCTGCTAGATATGATTTGCTCTTGAAGCTTTGACTTCCAGAAGTACCATGACGCTTTCTTACTAAGGCATCATACTTCAGCTTCAGATCATCATACGAATCCTTTCTCTTTCCTTGAACCTTGGGCTGCTTGCACTCAGTTGCAAAGTGTCCAGGTTCACCACAGTTGAAACATTTAAATTTACTTCTGTCCACCATCCCAGTCTTGTATCCTCCTTTGCTTGTTGAAGATGAATAGCCTCCCTTCTGAAACTTACTAACAGTAGGTTTGTATTTATAGAAAGGGTTCTTCCGGAATCTCATGTTTCCAAACTTCTTGGCAAACAGTGATAGAGATTGATCTTCTAACTGTTCAAGCTCTTCCATTGTATAGAACTCTTCATCACCACTGGAAGAAGCAGTCTGACCCATCTCAGGTACAACAAATTCCTGAGTAGTCTTAGAAGGAACAACAACATCCTTCTTTTCTTCCGGTGCAGGTGACTCAACAACTAGAGCTCTCGAATGGTTCTGTGTTTTACCCCAGCCATATCTCTGTTTACTCTGAACTTGCTCCAGTTCATAAGTTTTCAAAACTCCGTAGAGTCTTTCCAGAGAAATCTCATTCAGATCTCTGCTTTCCCTGATGGCAGTGATTCTGTGTTCCAGATGTTCAGGAAGTGTTAAGAGAAACTTCATGTTGACCTCTTTCTTGTCATAGAATTTCCCATTCATATTTAAATTATTTATCAAATTATTAAGTCTGATACACACTTCTGAAATCCCTTCTCCGGGATTGGAACCAAACTGTTCATACTGAGCCATCAGTATCTCTTTCTTGTTTTCCCTAACTTCCTCTGAGCCTTCATTGATAATCTCTAATGTATCCCAGATTTGCTTGGCGTTCGTACAATTTACAACAGCATTGTACATCACTGGATTTAGAGATTCAACCAAGATTAGTTGAAGAGCGTCATCTAAGTTCATCTGTTCACTCTCTTCATCTGTGTACTCAGAAAGTTCTTTCGGAATGACCTGATGAGGTATTAACACACCATCCTCTTCGTGTGCTAATATGACATTCATCGGAGTAGTAACACCTTTGTCTAAAATCCCGATGTATTTTCTGTTCGATGTTCGGAGGAATAGGAACATGTGCCTTTTCCATAGGCCAAAGTGTTCCTGGCTGAACGGTGGGATTTTAATGCTACTGATCTTTTGCGTACTCATTTTTTTAAGAATTTAAAGTGAATAGTGTTTGGAGAGATTTGGATTTTTGAAAGAAAAATATTTTTAATCAAAATTAATTTTTGGAATAAAATTAATTCGAATAAAAAATATTTGGACGTTACAGAGTGTGTATAGGATCTGATACGAAAAATGGTATCAACCGCTCTGATGCCAATTGTTAGGTCCAGATATGATTGTAGAAGGGGGGGGGGTTGAATACAATCAATACCAAATCGTTGCGGAAGATAATCTGATTGAATATAACTTGTTAATCAGATTATAATTAATTAATATAACAATGTTTGAAGTCGTTATATAATTAATATGGTTCAGTTTTAATGTCCACTAAAAGTTCGTAGAATAAATTCGACAGGGTATATTCTAGATTTTAGTGATTAAAACAACCGGGTTATCAAAGCACAGAAAACTGTGGATATAACGATCAAGCAAGTTACGAACAACTTGAAAGCTTTACAAATGCTTTGATTTACAAAGTGATGAACACTAAAAATGAAGAATGCAAAGCCATATTTATAGGCAAAGCATTTGTACTTGTAAGACAATTGAAAGACAAGACAATTGAGAGTAGCAAAGACAAAGTGGCAAGGGCAAGACAATTTTAGATTGCCTTGCAAGCACAAGACACAGCAGAAAGACAATTTTAAAGCTAGCAAGACAATCCAGAACTTCGGTAAGACAATTATATTGCCTTGGCAGGATTGTTCTTTCGGCCAGACAATCCAATTGTCTTGGCAGTGCATCTTCGGTCAGACAATCAAAGATTGTCTTGAAAGACTCAGGAATTGTCTTGCAGGCATTTCCTCGGTCAGACAATCAAGATTGTCTTGGCTGTGCATAATCGGGCAGACAATCCAGAATTGTCTTGCTGAGTACCATTCGGTCAGACAATTAAGAATTGTCTTGTAAGCTTCAGTCAGACAATCAGGATTGTCTTGCAGGCAAAGCTTCGGTCAGACAATCTGATTTGTCTTGGCAGCAGAAATATTCGGTAAGACAATCTCATATTGTCTTGCTGAGCTTGAGTGGATGATTGAATGTAATTTGTAGATTATATTTAAATAGAAAATTATCCACTTAATTAATTTAATCATATAAATTCATAAATTAAATTAATTCGAGAGTGAATTAATTTAACAAATAAATTACATAATTAATTTAATTATTTGAGAAGTGAAATAATAATCTATTAAATATTTAATCACCCATTCAGCAGTAGAATTGCTTCCCGTCTTCTTTAAACATTAAAAACTCCGTCTTGATCAGTCGAACGAACGAACCACCAACTCTGCTTGACTTCAAATATTCAATTTGAATAACTTATACACAGATGTACTGTCTGGTTCATCTGTATCTAGTTAAATCAAATATTCTTTGTCAAATAAACATTAAGAATTTGATTTGTTCGTCGAGTCTTCGTCTTGTAAGTACTTCTTCATTAAATGGAATCTTCTGATAAAATAAAGTATAGAAACTTTATATCTTCTGAACTCCTGGACGTGCCACAAAAGATTATTTGTGCACTGAGGCTTGAACATATTAATGAACTTCTTTCAGTGGTGTGCAGCAGCATCCTGGAATTTATCTGACATATAATTCCCATAAATCATTTGACGTTCTTCGTACGGATTCCGTTGACTTGCTATTTACTGAGCTTTCTTATCTGAATTGAGTTGTACCTCTTTAAATACAAATAGGCTGAACATATGCCTTTCAAAGTTACTCCCCCTTAGTTGGTGGCTCCCCCTCAGATGTAGACACTTGATCTTTGGAAAGTAGAGGAAGAGTTGTAGGAGGGTTTGCAGGAGTGGTTGAGGTTGATGGTAGAGCTGTAGAGATGGCAATGACAAGTGTAGATGGAGTTGATGATGGAGGTGTAGTAGAGACCTGTGGCAGAATAGGAGTTGAGGCAGAGATAGTAGTAGTGGCAGTAGCTCTAGTGGACTTCTCCCCCTATTTGGAATCAGCAAGCACATCACTTGGAATAGGAATGTTTTGAGCTTGGAGGAGAGTGGGAAGTAACTTCTGTTGAGTGTGTTGATTGATGAGCACTTGGTTAAGTTGACACTCAACATCTGAGACTCTCTTGTCTAGAGCATCAATAGAAGCAGCCAGTGGAGATTCTTGATGTAGCTTGGATCTGATGTTGGCCATGGTGTCATAAGACATTCTAGCTTCCAGATTTTTCATGTTGTCTTCTTTGACATCAGATACAGCATTGTGAAGATCCCCAATCTCTTGCCTGAGCTGAGTAAGATGAGATTTATGAAGTCTCAAGTTATCCTTCACAAACATAGAAAGAGTTTTCTTGAAGGGATCTTCATCTTCTGCCCACTCCATGGCTGTCTTGTATTCTCTTAGAATCTCCATTTTGGTGTCACCAAAATTAAAGGTTTGGCTGAACACCCAATCTGGCATTTCAGAAGGCCCAGCCACTTCTTCTTGTTCATCATCATCTTCATCAGCAAGGGAGTCATCATATTTAGAATCACCCTGTGTAGAGAGCACGCCTTTAGGAACAGCAGCATGTGCAAGTTGTGCTCTCTCATGTGCTTCAGATGAGTGAAGCAACCCCAAAGTCTCCTCTGCTTGGACATTGGATTGGCCAGCCATAACTTGATAGGCTAACACTTGATGAGCAAATTGAGAGGCATCCAAGAGGTCCACAGCAGTTTATATCGTTATTTCTTCTGTACCTGCATTTCTCTCATGATCTCTATTTTCTTGCATCAAGGTCTCACCCTGGCTCACCACACCCTCACCTTCACCATCTAAGGTGGAACCCACAATCTCTCCTTTTTCCTGGGAGGAAGAAGTTCGCAGACTCTCACTCACATCCTCTCCTTTTGCCTGCCTGCAAGACAGCCTCTCCTCTATTTCACTTTCTCTCAATCCTAAGAGTGCAGTAACAATGATAAGTTCTTCACTAGCAGCCCTTGTGACAGCAAGATGATCTAATTGAGTTGCATCTGCTAGTGAAATTTCTTCTATCAATGGCTGAGGAATAGCCATTGATGCTACATTGTCATTCATCAACGGCTGATTGCTGTTAAGCACACCCGTTGATAGAACTGCACTTACCGATTGGTGAGAAATACCGATCGATGATGTGAAAGGGTTAGCAGTTGATGCATTCGCAGTGACAACTAGAGAGTCTGTGATGAGTGAGGGATTTGGTAATTCCACAACTTCACTAGTTGTCATAGAAGGAACAGATTGATGACCCAACGAATCCTGGGATGGATGATCATCAATTTCATAGATTGGCTTCTCCAAGAACAGAGTTGGAGAATTTGGGTGGGGGAAGTTGTATAGTAAATCAACTTCCTCCATATGGAAATCTGTGTTTGGAGAAAGTGTTTCAACTTGAAGGGGCTGTGACTCCACATTTGCTGGAGCCAAATCAAACTGAATTTGAGAGGAAGTTTGTACTATCACAAAATCTGTGATTTTGGACTGTACAGTAGTGTGTGCATCAAGTGCCCTTTTCTTGGTTGTCCTAGAAAAGGTTTTGGGAGGTGTTTGGTCAGTGTCCCTTCCCCTTTTGTTCAGTGCTCTTGGAGGAGAGCTCTTTTCAATAGTGACATCTTTTTGAGAAGATGTCACCAGAGATGTGTTTGATTCCATATTAATCACCACATCTTTTTGAGAAGATGTGGGATGGCTTGGCAGGTTAGCACTCATCTCTCCCACCTTATTCTGGGGGCTTCTTTGATGTTCACCCCTCCCCCCACCACTTACCTCCTTCACACTCCCCTCAGGTTGTGTGGTAGTTGTTACAATGGATGTCTTTTGGGAGACACCAGAGGTGGATTTCTTAGATTTGGATTTAGAAATTTTCTTGAGTTTGACAGCTTGGGTAGGAAGTTGGGGGTGTTCAACTTCCATTGCTGCATTAGAAGTAGAAGAAGGTTGAGGATTGGAAGAAGTAATAGAAACAGAGGATACCTGCATAAGTGATGGAAGTGACAAGGGTACTTGCTCATTTGCAAGTATTCTCATCAAATCACCACAGACCCTTTTGCTTTGCACCCAGCAATCCAGCTTGTTATCTGGCTGTGCAATTACTAAATTCTTGACCAGATGGTTAGCAGTAATCATCAAGAATCTAGCAAATAGATATTATTGGGTCTTCCCTCATGAGGACCCAATTTAGCAGCAATTTCATACAAAACTAAGTTACCAATGTTAAAATAATCATCAGTCAAGAGCATGTGGAACATAGTTTGCACAGACATGGTGAAAGCATCATAGTTAGACACTTTACCAGAGAAGACCTTAATAAAAGAATCACATAGAAAACTCCACTCTTTGCGCATATGGCGCCTAAGAATCTGTCCTAAGTTAGACAAATCACCATTGTAGTGCATATTTCTAAGCATGCTAACAATTTCATTATCATTAGGCAATCTATCAGTAGAATTCCTAGGAAGATTAAGAGAAGCCCTAACAGTTTCACCATCAATATTATAGCTAACACCATTGATAATAACAGACAAAGTTTTGGAAGTTGGGTCATACCTGGCAGATGTCCACATTTTCTCAACAATCTCACAAAAGATAGTCGGAGCATGAAGCATAGCATAAGAGAATTTACATTCCTTGATGAAGTCCATCATGGTATGAAAGGCTTCAGCATTTTTCCCATCTTTGTCTACATATGCAACGTGATTGTTCTGCTCATATATAAACCCAGTGTTGCTTGTAATCTTGACAACAGGCGCCATTGATGAGAAAGCTTAAGAAAGATTAGGGCTTATAGGAGTTTGAGAGAGAGGAGAGTTAAGAGTTTGCAAATGCAGGTGAAAAGAGAAATAAACTTAAAGGCAAACTATTTATACTCTCAGTAAAAAGTAAATGAGGTAACCGTTCAAAAAGTAGCCAAGCGTCACCAATCGATATATACACATATGTATGTATATATCGATCGATAATTTAATTGGGAACTGGCGGTTGCTATTTTAATATATTAATGGCTAAATAAAAGAGCCATTGATATGTTAAGATTTCATTTACTTATCCAGTGATATGTGACACACTATCAATTGCTAAAATAGCGATCGATAGTGGACATTTAGACTAAGATAACACAAAATCCCATCTGTCACATATCACAGGCTACATAAAATAAAGCAAAAATTAACTAAAGAAATTTAACATACCCAATTCACTTACTAATCTTGAGAATGTAGATTCATCAAGTGGTTTGGTGAAAATATCTGCTAGTTGCTTTTCACTGGGAACAAAATGGAGTTCAATTGTTCCATTCATCACATGTTCCCTAATGAAGTGATACCTTATGTCAATGTGCTTTGTTCTTGAGTGTTGCACTGGATTCTCAGTTATAGCAATCGCACTTGTGTTGTCACAGAAAATAGGAATTTTGGAGATTTTCAATTCATAATCAACTAATTGATTTTTCATCCATAAAATCTATGCACAACAACTTCCAGCTGCAATATATTCAGCTTTTGCAGTTGATGTAGAAACTGAGTTTTGCTTTTTGCTAAACCAAGAAACCAGCTGATTTCCTAGAAATTGACAAGTGCCAGTGGTGCTTTTTCTGTCAATTCTACACCCTGCATAATCAGCATCTGAAAAACCAATCAAGTCAAAACCAGAATCTCTAGGATACCAAATGCCAAGATTTGGAGTACCCTTGAGATATCTGGAAATCCTTTTAATTGCTATCAAATGAGATTCCCTAGGATCAGCTTGGAATCTAGCACAAAGACAAGTGGAAAACATTATATCATGTCTACTGGCTGTTAAATATAAAAATGAGCCAACCATGCCTCTATAACTTGAAATGTCCACTTTCTTTTCCTTAGTAATCAATTCAAGTTTAGTGGCAGTGGCCATGGGAGTTTTAGCATTTGAGCAATTTATAAGATCAAACTTTTTCAATAAGTCATAGACATATTTAGTTTGACTTATAAATATGCCATCACTTACTTGTTTGACTTGCAAACCAAGAAAGTAGGTCAATTCTCCCATTAAGCTCATTCATATTCACTTTGCATTAGCTTGGCAAACTTTTTACAAAGTTTCTCATCTGTAGACCCAAATATTATGTCATCCATATAAATCTGAACAAGTATACTAGAACCATTAACATTTCTATAAAATAATGTTTTATCAACAGTACCTCTTGTGAAGTAATTCTCAAGAAGAAACTGTGATAGAGTGTCATACCAGGCTATAGGTGCTTGCTTCAGTCCATAGAGAGCTTTCAAGAGAAGATATACAAATTCTGGAAAATTTGGATCTTCAAAACCAGGTGGCTGGCATACATAAACTTCTTCTTCAAGCTCACCATTCAGAAAGGCACTCTTGACATCCATCTGATAGACTTTGAAATTGGCATGAGCAGCATAGGCAAGAAAAATTCTGATTGCTTCAAGTCTGGCTACAGGGGCAAATGTTTCATCATAATCTATTCCTTCTTCTTGACAATAGCCCTTAGCAACCAGTCTTGCTTTGTTCCTTGTCACCACACCATTTTCATCCATTTTGTTTCTGAATACCCATCTTGTACCAACAATTGCTCTATCTTTTGGTTTGGATACCAGCTTCCACACTATGTTCCTTTCAAACTGATTAAGCTCCTCTTGCATGGCTAGAATCCAGTCAGGATCAAGAAGGGCTTCTTCAACCTTTTTAGGTTCTTTCTGTGATAGAAAACTGCTGTATAGAGATTCATCCATAGTTGCTCTTCTTGTTTTGACACCAGCAGCAGCATCTCCAATAATGAGCTCAAAGGGATGATCCCTTGTCCATTTTCTTTGTGGGGGAAGGTTTGATCTAGATGAACTGACTTCATTTGTAAAATCAGTTTCATTTTGAGAAGCTCCCCCTAAGTGTATTGACCTTGAACTACTAGCCATTGATGGGCTAGTATTGGATAAATCATTAGCCATTGATGTGGACTGAGTTACATCAACTGTTGTTCTGGTATTGGGTAAATTATTACCAATTGATGGAGGAAATGCACCAGAATTCATATTTTCAAATCAGTCACCATCATCACTTTCCAGTTCTATTACTTCTTCAGATTCATTTTCAAATTGAAGAACATCATGAAATCTTTTATCATCTAAGCCTTCAATTTTCTTGTCATCAAACATTACATGGACAGATTCCATAACAATGTTTAATCTTAGATTATAAATGTTAGGTCCAAATATGATTGTAGAAGGGGGGGTTGAATACAATCAGTACCAAATCGTCGCGGAAGTGAATCTGATTGAATATGATTTGTTAATCAGATTATAATTAATTAATATAACAATGTTTGACGTCGTTATATAATTAAAATGGTTCAGTTTTAATGTCCACTAAAGTTCGTAGAATAAATTCGACAGGGTATATTCTAGATTTAGCGATTAAAACAACCGGGTTATCAAAGCACAGAAAACTGTGGATATAACGATCAAGCAAGTTACGAACAACTTGAAAGCTTTACAAATGCTTTGATTACAAAGTGAATGAATACTAAAAATGAAGGATGCAATGCCATATTTATAGGCAAAGCATTTGTACTTGTAAGACAATTGAAAGACAAGACAATTGTGAGTAGGAAAGACAAAGTAGCAAGGGCAAGACAATATCAGATTGCCTTGCAAGCACAAGACACAGCAGAAAGACAATAAATAAGCTTAGCAAGACAATTAACTTTCGGTAGGACAATTGCAATTGTCTTGCTGAAACCATTCGGTCAGACAATCTTGGATTGTCTTGGCAGAAAGCATTCGGCCAGACAATTTAAGATTGTCTTGCAAGCATCCAGTCGGTCAGACAATCTTGATTGTCTTCCAGGCAATCACAAAACTTCGGTAGGACAATCCACTTTGTCTTGGCAGAGAACACACGGTCAGACAATTTGTCTGGCAGACTTCTAGAATCCTTCGGTAAGACAAAGACAGATTGTCTTGGCTGTTGCTCCATTCATCCTAGAAACAGATTCGGTAAGACAATCTTGGATTGTCTTACTGAGTTTGTTTTGATGATTTAAGGATGTAAATTAAGATATATATTAAATAGAAAATTATCCACTTAATTAAATTAATCATATAACTTCATAAATTAAATTAATTCATGAGTGAATTAATTTAATAAATAAATTACATAATTAATATAATTATTTGTGAAGTGAAATAATAATCTATTAAATATTTAATCACCTATTCTTCAGTAGAGCAGCTTCCCGTCTTCTTTAAACATTAATAACTTCGTCTTGATCTGTCGAACGAACGAACCATCAAATCTGCTTGACTTCAAATATTTAATTTGAATAACTGATACACAGATGTATTGTCTGGTTCATCTGTATCTAGTTAAATCAAATATTCTTTGTCAAATAAACATTAAGAAATTGATTTGTTCGTCGAGTCTTCGTCTTGTAAGTACTTCTTCATTAAATGGAATCTTCTGATAAAATAAAGTATAGAAACTTTATATCTTCTGAACTCCTGGACGTGCCACAAAAGATTATTTGTGCACTGAGGCTTGAACATATTAATGAACTTCTTTCAGTGGTGTGCAGCAGCATCCTGGAATTTATCTGACATATAATTCCCATAAATCATTTGACGTTCTTCGTACGGATTCCGTTGACTTGCTATTTACTGAGCTTTCTTATCTGAGTTGAGTTGTACCTCTTTAAATACAAATAGGCTGAACAGATGCCTTTCAATCTCCCCCTATTTGTTTGTTAACATAACATGCAAATTTCCTAGAGGATAACTCAACTAATAGATAAGACAAAGATTTAAACAATGGAATGTAAATAGCAAAAGTTTATGGCTTGCATTAAACATTAAACCATTATCATAAATAGATTACAAAAGGATGTTCCTTGAACATATCTAACAAAATATCCTAATCAATCTATTCACTCAGAACGAGTGACTTCTCCTTCTTCAGCATCAGAATAGTGAATAATTGGAGTAGAAGGCTCATTCTGAGTAGGCTCTTCAGCTGCAGTGGATTCTCCACGCTTCTTTCTTTCACGAGCCAGAGCTAGCTGGTGAAGAACTTCCAGATCCACAGGGTCTTCATGAAAGTCAGATGGCTGAGATTTTGTTACACCCTTCATCCTCCGAAAGTATTGAGAAATGTTTCTTCGAGTGCAGTAGGATGAGATTACATCATCAGCATCAGACTTAGCTTTAGATGCAAAGCCCTTGGTCCTTAGTAATGTGGATGCTAGAGCCAGACGTTTGGCAGGGTACTTTGGTAAAGCCTCTTCATTTAGATAGACAGTGGAGAGGATTTCCAAGTGAACAAACTTGACACAGTATGGGTTCTTAACAACCTGAGGACTGTTGAAAACAGCACAATCCAGCAGTTTGTCACGAAGAAGTTCATTCAAGTTTGAGCAACGCTTGACTTTGTTGCGAAGTACCCAGAGCTCAGATACAGAGAATGATTTGAGAAATTCGACAGATAGTCTGAATGAACCATTCCTCTGTGTGTAGACAATCAGCTCCCATTCTTCTAGCAGACCCCTAACAGCAACAGTTACATATTCCAGTTCTAAGGCAAAGGCATGCATAAAAACATCCTCATCAGGGTTCACCTCTCGAAGATCATAGATCAGAGATAAGAACTTCTTATTATCGAAAGTTTCCCTTTGAGGTCCATTGAATATTCTCCTAGCAATGTCCCAGCCTTTTCCTTCTTTTCTTTTAATCTCAAGATTCTTCTGCTTGATCGCAGCATCATAGATTTTCTGCTTTTCAATCTTGATTTGTTCCTCTGTGATCAACTTGTCTTCCAGAAGTTTCTGATAATCACGAAGCTTACGCTTCCTCGCTTCATTTTCTGCTTTGAACTTCCTGACATTCTCCTCGTGTTCAGGATCAACAGGTTCTTCCTGAAACAAATAGCTTTCATCAAATTTACCTTCTTCTTCTTCAGCCTGACGATAGGTAGCATCGAATACGTCATCATCATCCATGTCTTTGGGATAATCATCATAATTGTCAGTGTTGAAGACATTTTCAGATTGATGTAGTGGTTCTTTGCCTTTAGACCTTTTATAGCTTTTATCAGCTTCAGAAGATTCTTTTCCACTTGCTCTTTCTCCACCCTTGTCACTCCTGTCAGCATCATCCTTATTACTCCTATCACCAGCATCAGCATTGCTGTGATCATCTTTGTCCTTATCTCCCTTATCCTTCTCCCCCTTAGTTGAGGGATCCTCCGGAGTAGACTGAGCTGTTGACGGATTAAGCTTTAAGTGATGAATAACTTGAGCCAGAGTGTGCTCCAAGTTTCCAAGCTTTGTCAGACAGAGCTCCTGAGATTGATCAAACTTGTCCATCCTGGAGTGAATACCCTTGACATGAGCATCTAATTCCTGTTTGAGAGAAGAATATGAAGGATCAACGACCTTTTCCTGTAGAGTCACCAACTCTCCACTTTTGAATCTGGCATTCTCAGCGTTCAACCTTTCTATCTCAGCTTTCAGAGCAGCCATTTGTTCCTGTAACAGATCTGTGTTGGTGTGTGCACTCACCTCACGAACACTCAAAGATTTTTCACTATCCTCTCGATGTGTTTCGCTCGGTGTTTGCCTGATTTCACTCGTAGTTTTCACACCGTCACCAGTACCTGTATAGACAACCATAGTTCCCTGAGATGGAACTGTAGGTTGTGAAGGAACAAATTGTCCTTCAGATGCCTGTGAAGGCTGATGTACTTGCAGGTTGCCAAGTAGATCCTGATCCAAAAAGAAAGAGTGATCAGAAAGTTTTTCATATGACAATTTTTGAATATCTGTGCTCTCTCTAAGTGAAGAATTAAAAGACAAAGGTTCAACTAGCGTGAGTGCTAGTTGTGTGCTTGACTCTTTACAGGATACCGCGGTCGGACGGCCAATTTCAATAAATGCATTCTGTGGAGAGAATGAATCTAGAGACTGTATATTTACCATGTCAGTGTCCAAATCCTTTTGGGAGGAAATGGATGTGGCTGCAGTTGTCTCCGGTTCTGCCACCCTTTGCTTCTTATGAGACAGAGCTGCGGGTTCTCTCAGAATTGCACTCCCACTCCGTTTCCGGGCTACCTTTCTAACAACTGGTGTATGAGTAGTGTCGGTTGATGTGTTTGACGAAGAATTAGTTGTTGAAACGGAAACATCAGCTTGGATATGAACCTGGGTGTTTTCAGGTTCAATGCTGGGAGGCTGGAAATCAAATCCAATATCACAATCAAAATCTGCAATATCAATATTAAAGGTATCAGTGAGATTAGAAAGTACCTGAGCTACCTGTAAATCTGTTCTGAAGTCCTGTAGCTCTGGATTGATAGCAGAATCAGCAGGCAGAGGCTGAGAGGTGGATTGTGGTTGAGGAATGGTATGTGTATGTGTAGGTGAAGGTGTTGGTTCAGATTGAGAGGGAAGAATGGAGGCTTGTTGGTCTGGGAAGAAGTTGTATTGTGGAGGGGATTGATGTTGAGATTGGTGAGGAGAATTGTAATCTGATTGGTGAGGTGATTGTTGTGGTGAATTGTAAGGAGGGTTGTAGGGAGAGTAATGTGAGGATTGGCTGGATGATTGGTAGTCTTGGAGGAGTTGAAGTGGTTGATTGATACGTGGAGGTGATTGTTGTTGATCAGGATTAGCTGGTTGTTGTTGTTGTTGTTGATATTGTTGCTGTTGTAGTGGTTCTGGAACTTGTACAGGCTGAAAAGGAACACTGAATTGTTCGAGCATGAATGGAGTCACCACCAGTGGTACATTGTCATGCTTTTTCTTGTTGACCAGCCTAGTTTGAATCTTGGCACAAGTCCTCTGAATAGGAACAACAGGAGAATCGACGTACATGTGCCTATCATCAGCATTCATCTTATCATTCATAAACAACATCAGGAATCTGGGGTAGAAGCATTCAACTTTGTCATTCTTTTGAATTGATCTCTGTGCAACAGACCCCATCTTTCTGATAATCTCCCTCAGCAATATCTTCCCAAAATTGATTCGACGGTTGTAAGCTATGCTGAATCCAAAGATCTGCAGCATTGAAGATATATTGCCAAAATTCTTTCTATTTGTGGGAGCAAACACCTTGGCAAGGGTGTCAAAGAACACATCCCATTCAGCTTTCAGATTTCCCTTTGACATCTTCGAGAGAAAAATCTGACCCTGATAGTGAATATCCTGAAAGAACTGTCTCAATTCATCCTCTGAGGGATCTGGCTCAAAATTGTCCCTAGGAAGTCCTAAGATCCGGTTCACATCATCGACAGTGATTACAATACGTTTCCTATTAGGCAGATCCCCTATGATCTTGTAATTCTCCAGAGTCGTAGAATTGACAGCATTTGAGTAGAAGTCAAAAAGAGGTTGCAGCTTAATCGAAATATCTGCAGTCAGTGCCGTACTGACTAAACTCTGTCGCGAAAGAAATCTAACCCAAGTCCGGAATCTATCAGAACAGTCATCGGGGTTAAGGCTGGCACAGTAGTTAGTCTCAGCAACCACAAATTCTCCGGCCATTTTTAATAATTAAAAATTGAATTAAGCGAGAATTTTTCAAATTAAAAGTGAATTCTCAAATGTCTCGCAAATTTCAACTATTAATTAAAGCTTAATTAATTAATTAATAATTCGAAATATTAAAATAATATCGAATTAAGAGTTAATTAATTTAAATGGCACTTAATCAATTAATCCACACGCTAGCCAAACAAACAAGTCCTTAACTCAACAATAACTCAACAAAGCCAAACGCGCCCTTAAATCCAAAAGCCCCAATTTTTACTAACTCCAAACCAAACGCAGCCTTAAATGCAAGAACCCTCAAAAACAATCACAAACCCTAACACTAAATCGAATTCAATCGGTCCACAAAACGAGTCAGATGAATCGATTACTTCAGTCCACACCACAAACTCAACCACCAGTACACACGGAATTGGTTAAAAACGAGCAGAATCGTCGAGGAAAGATTCAAAATTCGGGCAGCAGTTCGACTCTAACACCACAAATTAATCAGTAACCAGCAAGCAATAGAGCTTGAATAATCGAAGCACAGCAAGTTTTTAACGAATAAACTTGAAAAACGATGAATAAACGCAAGTGTGTATATGTGATCGTGTGTGTATATGAGTGAAGTGAAGAAGATGACTTTGGGCAAGACAAACGAAATTGTCTTGATCAATTGTCTGAATGAGTGATATACGCATAAGGCAGGTGAGTCTCGGTAAGACAATTTGAAATTGTCTTGACGAGACTTGAGAAGGAAGTGTAGAAGACAAACTCAGTAAGACAAACGGGATTTGTCTTGCTACGCGTCTACAACAGTGAAAAGTGGCAAGACAATTCTGAATAATTGTCTTGCCGAGCTCTAAAAGCACCTCAGTAAGACAAAGTGATTGTCTTACCGAACCGAAAACAGAAAATTAATATATATATATATATATATATATATATATATATATATATATATATGATTTTTGATTAATATAAAACATTTTGCAATCAAAATCAAAAATCTATAATAAAAACAATACTATAAATTACACAAATATTTTGTAAATTTCAACTTTAATTAAATATAAATACTTATGACTTTAACTTTAATTCAAAAAAGATGAATTAACTTAAAATCAAATATTTATGCTTAATTAATTTTGAAAAATACAAAATAATTACAAATAATTATCTAAATGCTTAGGGAATATCACAGGGGAGTATATGAGCACTTAGAAAGTTACAGACTAATATACAAACATGCATAATTACTCAGAATATTATCAGATAACATACAGAAAATCATATAAAATCTAATAATATAGATATAATTATACAGAAAATTCACAAAAATATATAAAAACATATAATTCATATGAAAAATATATACAAGAGAACTATGTCATATTTAACATCCCTAACTCACAAACCAGCTTAGAGAAAGTGGATTCATCCAGTGGTTTAGTGAAGATGTCAGCAATTTGCTCGGTCGTGGGTACAAAATGTAACACCACTGTACCATTCATGACATGTTCTCGTATGAAATGATACCTGATATCAATGTGCTTGGTTCTTGAATGTTGAACCGGATTGTTGGAAATGGCTATGGAACTTGTATTATCACAAAATATGGGAATTTTGTTTACTACAACACCATAATCATTCAGTTGATTCTTGATCCACAAGATCTGAGCACAGCAGCTTCCAGCAGCTATATACTCAGCTTCAGCAGTAGAAGTAGACACAGAGTGCTGCTTCTTGCTATACCAGGAAACCAACCGACGTCCTAGAAATTGACAGCTTCCAGACGTACTCTTCCTATCAATCCTGCATCCTGCATAATCAGAATCTGTATAGCCGGTTAAGTCAAAACCAGTATTCTTAGGGTACCAAATACCTAATCCAGGTGTACCCTTAAGATATCTAAAGATTCTTTTGACGGCTATAAGATGTGATTCTTTAGGATCAGCTTGGAACCTAGCACACAAACATGTTGCAAACATGATATCTGGTCTACTTGCAGTAAGATAAAGTAGAGAGCCAATCATACCTCGATAGCTTGTGATATCAACTTTGTTAGGTCCTGAAACGATTGTAGAAGGGGGGGGTTGAATACAATCGTCACTAAAAATCGCGGCGGAATAATCTGATTTGAATTAAACTTGTTAATCAGATTTTAATTAATTAATATAACAATGTTTTAAGTCGTTATATAATTAATAAGGTTCGTTTTAATGTCCACTAAAGTTCGTAGAATAAATTCGACAGGATGTATTCTAACTTAGTGATTAAAACAATCGAGTGATCAAAGCACAGAAAACTGTGGATATAACAATTGCAAGTTACAAACAACTTGAAAGCTTTTACAATGCAATGAACACTTGGAAATGAAGAAGTGAAGCCATATTTATAGGCAAGCACATTGAACTAGGTATGACATTGAAAGGAATGACTTTTAAGCTTAGGAATGACATTACAAAGGAAGATATGACATTGTTACACAAAGCCATGCCCTAAAACAAGAAAGGAATGACTTAACTAAGCAATGTCATACTGCATAGGCACGGTATGACATTTTAAACTTGGTCATTAAGTCATTCGGTATGACTTACACCTCCAAAGCCATGTAGAACACTTCGGTATGACTTATTTAAGTCATAATCATGCAAGTCATACACACAACTGCCAAAGCCTGAATGGATGACACGGTATGACTTAATTAAGTCATACCAGTGACTTGTCTGAACACAGCACACGGTATGACATTCCATGTCATGCCAGGTTATGTCTGTTGAGAGCAAACGGTATGACTTATCAAGATAAAGTCATACCGAATGATCTACTCACACAAACAGCCACGGTATGGCTTTTTCAGACAAATCAGAGGAAGCCTTGTAGCAGAGCACGGTATGACATTCTTTTATAATGTCATACCGAGCTATTTGATGTATTAAAACAGTTTTAATAATTAAATAAATATTAGATAATTACCCACTTAATTATATTAATTATATAAATTCATAAATTAAATTAATTCGAAGGTGAATCAATTTAATAAATAAATTATACAACTAATTTAATTATTTAGATTAGTGAGATAATTAAATAAATACTTATAAAATTGTATATCTTCACCAGCAGAGACTTCCGGCAGGATTAAACTTTGTAGATCTTTGTCTTGATTGAACGACCACTTGTAGTTGATGCAGAATACTTAATTGGAGTAGCTGACACACAAATGTACTGTCTGGTTCATCTGTATCTAGCTGAATTAAATATTCTTTATCAATTAAACATTTGATATGTGGCTTGTTCGTCGATTCTTTGTCTTCGTAGTTCTTCTTCATTAGTAACAATAGAATGGAATCTTCTGAATAAATAAAGTATTAAAACTTTATACCTTATGGACTTCTGGACGTGCTACAAAAGATTATTTGTACACTGAGGCTTGAACATATTAATGAACTTCTTCCAGTGGTGTGCAGCATCATCCTGAAATTCTTCAGACATATAATTTCAATAAATCACTTGACGTTCTTCGTACGGATTCCTTCAACAGTACTTGCTATTTACCTTGCTTTCTTATCAGAGTTGAGTTGGTACCTCTTTAATTACAAATAGGCTGAACATATGCCTTTCAATCTCCCCCTATTTGTTTGTTAACATAACATGCAAATTATCGAGAGGATAACTCAACTAACTGATAAGACAAAGGATTGAACATGAATTGTAAATAGCAAAAAGTTTCTGGTATTTCATTAAACATTGACCAGAATTCAAAAGATTACATTAGATTACAAAAGGATGTTCTTACTGAACATATATTACAAATCCCTAATGAATCTAAAGATCAACTTCTCCTTCTTCGATATCAGAAGTGTGAAGGATAGGAGTTGATGGTTCTTCCCTGGTTGGCACTTCAGATGTAGTGGATTCACCACGCTTCATTCGTTCCTTTGCCAGAGCCAGTTGATGTAGCACTTCCAAATCCACAGGGTCTTCGCGGAAGTCTGATGGCTGAGATTTTGTAACATGTTTCATCCTTCGAAAATACTGAGCAACATTATTTCGAGTGCAGTGAGCAAAAATCACATCATCAGCATCAGACTTAGCTTTAGAAGCAAAGCCCTTGGTTCTTAACAGAGTGGAGGTAAGAGCAAGTTGTTTAGCTGGATACTTTGGCAAGGCTTCTTCGTTGAGATAGACAGTGCTGAAGATCTCCTTGTGAACGAACTTAATACAGTAAGGATTCCTGACAACCTGAGGACTGTTGAGTACAGTTTGTTCCAGCAGTTTGTCACGAAGAAGTTCATTCAGGTTGGAGCTGCGCTTTACCTTATTCCGAAGCACCCAGAGCTCAGATACAGAGAATGATTTCAGAGATTCGACAGATAGTCTGAAAGAACCATTCCTCTGTGTATAGACAATTAGCTCCCATTGCTCAAGCAAATTGTTGACCCCCACTGTCACATAGTTCAATTCTAAAGCAAAGGCATGCATAAAGACATCCTCGTCAGGGTTTACCTCTCTAAGATCATAGATCAGAGATAAGAACTTGTTGTCGTCGAAAGGCTCCCTTTGAGGTCCATTAAAGATTCTTCTTGCAATGTCCCAGCTTTTTCCTTCTTTCCTCCTTATATCAAGATTCTTCTGCTTTATTGCAGCATCATAGATTTTCTGTTTCTCGATCTTGATTTGTTCTTCTGTGATCAACTTGTCCTCTAGAAGTTTTTGGAAATCACGAAGCTTACGCTTCCTAGCTTCATTTTCAGCTTTGAACTTCCGGACATTCTCCTCGTGTTCTAGGTCAACAGGTTCTTCATCCTGAAACAAATAACCCTCATCAAATTTACCTTCTTCTTCTTCTGCTTGACGATAGGTAGCATCGAAGATGTCATCATCATCCATATCCTGTGGATAGTCATCATAACTATCAGAATTGAAAACATTGTCGGACTGATGTAACGGTTCTTTGCCTTTAGACTTATGAGTTTCTTTGTCAGGGGCAGATCCAGAAGTGGTATTATCCTTGTTGCTTTGATTTGAGCTATTGCCTCTATCATCCCTGTCACCTTTGTCTCTATTCTCCCCCTTAGTTGAGGGATCCTCTCCGGAAGGTTGATCATCAGACTTGTTGGAGTTTCTGAGGAGTTGATCTAACTTGCTGTCGATGGTCTCAAATTTGGACATGTAAAGCTCATGATTAGACCTCATTTCAACAGCCAAGTCATGGATTTCCTCTTTAAGCTCATCCCTGTAAGAACTGGATGGCCTCTCCTCAGCTTTCTGTTGCAGGGTCACCAACTGTGCACCCTTGAGCTTCTCGTTCTCAGCAATCATTCTGGCAAGCTCAGCTTTTAGCTTTGCCATTTGTTCCTCAAACAGAGCAGGGTTAGTGTGTGCGCTCACCTCACGTACACTCAAAGCTGTTTCACTAGCCTCACGTGCATGTGTATCGCTCGGTGTTTGCCTTACATCACTCTGTTCATTCACTCTTCCCGCTGTACCTGTATATACTACCAATGTCCCCTGAGATGGGTTCAAAGGTAGTGGAGGAACAAATTGTCCTCCGGAAGCCTGTGAGGGCAGATTAACTTGCACGCTGCCAAGTTCCGCCTGATCAGAAAAGAAAGGGAGATCAGCAAAGTTTTCATAAATAAGACATTGATTTTGAAAATCTGTGCACTCAGTAAACATAGTAACCTGTGTATCTGTTTGGGTTGGCACTAGCGTGAGTGCTAGCGCAGTGCTTGACTCTGTACAAGTTACCGCGGCCGGACGGTCAATTTCAATGGCCACATCCTGTAGAGAGAATGGGTCCAGAGACTGCTTATCTGCCATATCAAAATCTGAGCCTTGTTGGGAAGGTACAGATGAGGCTACAGGTGTCTCCAAGGTTTCCACCCTTTGCTTCTTTGAGGGAGACAGAGCTGTGGGTTTATTCATCAAACTACTCGAACTCCGTTTCCTCGCAACTTTACGAACAGGTTGCATTGAAGTGTTGGTTGATGTGTTTGGAGAAACGAATATTTGTTGAAGAGAATCTTCAGCTAGGTTATGAACCTGTGTGTTTTCAGGTTCATTGCTGGTAGGCTGGAAAACAAAATCCATGTCACAAACAAGATCACAACGATAATCTGACGTATCAACATTAAAATTAGATGATAAGTTAGAAAGTACCTGAGCTACCTGTAGGTCCTGACGGAAGGACTGCAGCTCTGGGTTGATAGGAGAGTCAGAGGGTAGGGGTTGTGAGGTAGATTGTGTTTGTGGGATGATTTGGGATTGTGTTTGGTGTGGGAGAGGTTCAGATGAAGATGGTTGATGCTCGAAGAGATCATAATCCAAAGTTTGATCTTCAAATGAAGGGTTAGATTGTTCTGTTTGAAGGATGGGGGAGTGATATGATGATTGGTTGGATGAGTGGTGTGAAGATTGTGCTTCTTGAGATTGTTGAGGTGAATGCTGCTGTTGTTGTTGTTGTAGAAGTTGTTGTTGATGGTGTTGTGTAGGTTGTTGAGTCTGCAGGGGTTGAGGTTCTTGAAGCTGTTGCTGCTGCTGCTGTTGTTGTTGAGGTTGAGGTGGATGAGCCACTTGCATTTGATATGGTTGAAGAGGAGCATTGAACATTTGGAGCAAGTGAGGAGTGGTGATTAGTGGAACATTAGCAAATTTATTCTTGTTATCCAACTGAGTCATAAGTTTGGTGCAGGCACGAGGAACTTGTGCCACAGGAGAGTTGGAGTAGTGTTCCTTCTCAGCGTCAGTCATCTTGTCATTCAGAAACAACATGATGAAGCGAGGATAAAAGCATGCAACCTTCGCGTTCTGTTCAACAGATCTGTTCCTTAGGGGCCCTAACTTGGAAAGAATGGCTTGAAGAATAAGCTTTCCAAAGTTAATCCGACGATTATAAACAATGCTGAACCCAATCTTCTGAAGCAGCGAGGTTATTACATTAAAGTTCTTGCGAGTGGTAGGAGCAAACACTTTAGCCAAAGTGTCGAAGAAAAGATCCCACTCAGGCTTCAGATTGCCTTTCAACATTCTAGGCAAATTGATTTCTCCCTGATATAAGATTGTCTCGAAGAAATTGGAGAGTTCAGCTTCGGTAGGGAGTTCAACAAAATTATCCCTGGGAAACCCCAAAATCCTATTAACATCATCAGTGCTGACAGTAATCGTACGTCCTCTGTGTACATCTCCAGAAATCCGATGATTATCCAACAAAGTAGTGTTCAGGGCTGTCGTGTAGAAGTCCTGAATAGGCTGTATCTGGAGATCTGCATGAGCTGTAATAGCAGTGCTGACGAGCGACTGGCTATTCAGAAATCGGACCCACGGTCTAAAACGAGCCAAACTGGCCTCGGGGTCGAAAAATCCATTTAAATTAGTCTCCTCGATAACAAAACGACCGGCCATTTTTAAAATTACAAATTGAATTAAGTGAGAATTTTTTCAAATAAAACAATAATTTTCAAATTTCTCACAAATTTCAATTAATAATTAAATATCAATTAATTAAATTAATTAATAATTCGAATTAAAGGGTTAAATTCGAATTAAAACTTAATTTAATTTAAAATGGCTAAGTAAGGTCCCCAAACAAAGTCTTAAGCTCCACTTAGTACAAAAATCCCCAAATTAAGCTATGGAAACCCTAAATTCGAATTCCAAGAAAAGGGGTTTCAAAATCAGTGCACCCAATCCACTACAACTTGATCAGTATTGATAATCCACGGCCAAATAGTTACAAACCCGGTCACAAATCGTTAAGAATCGGTCAGAAACGCCTTGACTCGGTCGAACTCGGTTCGAAACTCAGCGAAAAATGGGCAGCGATTCGACTTGTTTCCTTGATTAATCAGTAACCAGCAAGCTCTTTAGGCTTGAAATAAGTAACCAGCAAGTTATTTGAAGCAAAAACTTGAAAAACTCGAAGCTTGGAACAATGTCGTGTGTATATGCGTGTAACAGGTGTGAAGAAGATGAAGTTAGAGTAAGGTATGACTTACATGAGTTAAGTCATATGGGTTTTGTAAAGTCGGTATGACTTTCTAAGGTAATGTCATACCGAGTTTCCTAGAATGCCATTCTGGGATGTTCGGTATGGTATTTCCGAAAAGTCATACCGCATAACCACATAAGGCCGAATGTTAATTCGGTATGACATATTCAAAATGTCATACCGTTTGAGAGGTGTATGCAGTAAGCCAGCCGGTATGACATTATCTAAAAATGTCATACCGAGCTACAAAACAGATTATATATATAAAAAAAAAACGAAATACAAAATATGATTTTTGATTATTTTTGAAACAATAAAACCTTTTGCACATTAATCAAAAATCTAATACACATAATATATAAAATATTACACATATATTTTGTAAAATTCAACTTTAATTAAATATAAATACTTATGAATTTAACTTTAATTCAGTAAAATGAATTAACTTAAAAACAAATATTTATGCTTAATTAATTTTGAAAAATACAAAATAAATACATATAATTATCTAAATGCATGGAGAATATTACAGGGGAGAATGCAGCACTTAGAAAATTATAGAGACAGATATGAACATGCATAATTACACATAAAATTATCAGATAATTTACAAACAATTATATAAAATCTAATAAAATAGATATAATTACACAGAAAATTCACAAAAATATATAATAATATGTAAAATACATATAAAATATATACAAAGAGAATCATGGCATATTTAACATCCCTAGCTCACAAACCAACTTAGAGAAAGTGGATTCATCAAGTGGTTTCGTGAAGATGTCTGCAATCTGATCAGCTGTGGGTACGAAATGTAACACCACAGTACCATTCATGACATGTTCTCGAATGAAATGATACCTGATATCTATGTGCTTGGTCCTGGAGTGTTGCACTGGATTGTTTGAAATGGCTATGGCACTGGTGTTGTCACAAAATATTGGAATTTTGTCGACAGAAATCCCATAATCATTTAATTGGTTTCTGATCCAGAGAATCTGAGCACAGCAACTGCCAGCAGCTATGTACTCAGCTTCAGCAGTAGAAGTAGACACTGAGTGTTGCTTCTTGCTGTACCAGGAAACCAATCGACGTCCTAGAAATTGACAACTTCCAGACGTACTCTTTCTGTCAATCCTGCAACCTGCATAATCAGAATCTGTATAGCCGGTTAAGTCAAAACCAGTATTCTTAGGGTACCAAATACCTAAACCAGGTGTACCCTTAAGATATCTAAAGATTCTTTTGACGGCTATAAGATGTGATTCCTTAGGATCAGCTTGAAACCTAGCACATAAACATGTTGCAAACATGATATCTGGTCTGCTTGCAGTAAGATAAAGTAAGGAGCCAATCATACCTCGATAGCTTGTGATATCAACTTTCTTACCAGATTTATCCTGGTCAAGCTTTGTGGCAGTGGCCATGGGTGTCTTTGCCGGAGAAGAGTCTTCTAGATTGTACTTTCTTAGAAGATCTCTGACATACTTTGATTGGCAAATGAATATTCCATCTTCCTTTTGGCTTACTTGAAGACCAAGGAAGTAAGACAGTTCACCCATCATACTCATCTCATAGTTACTCTGCATTAACTTAGCAAATCTCTTGCACAAGTTGTCGTTAGTAGAACCAAATATAATATCATCAACATATATTTGAACAAATATCATATCATTATCATGCAATTTGTAAAAGAGAGTTTTGTCTATGACACCTCTAGTAAATTTATTTTCAATCAAAAATTCAGAGAGGGTGTCATACCATGTCCTTGGTGATTGCTTAAGCCCATAGACAGCTTTGAATAGGAAGTACACAAAATCAGCAAATTCTGGATTTTCAAAGCCAGGGGGCTGTTCCAGATATACTTCTTCTTCCAGCTTTCCATTCAGAAATGCACTTTTCACATCCATTTGATAAACTCTGAAGTTGGAATGTGCAGCAAATGCAAGAAATATTCTGATGGCTTCAAGACGAGCAACTGGAGCATAGGTTTCATCGTAGTCAATTCCTTCTTCCTGAGAATAACCTTTTGCAACCAGTCTGGCTTTGTTTCTTACAACAATGCCATCACCATCTAACTTGTTACGGAAGACCCATCTAGCTCCAATGGTAGATTTTCCTTTTGGTCTTGGAACCAGGGCCCAGACTTCTTGTCTCTCAAATTGATTGAGTTCTTCTTGCATGGCAAGAACCCAATCAGGATCAGCAAGTGCTTCTTCTATTTTCTTTGGTTCTAGTTGAGATAGAAATCCAGAAAATAAACATTCATTTGTCGTAGCACTTCTAGTCCTTACACCAACATCAGGATCACCAATAATCAGATCAAAGGGATGATCTCTGCTCCAAATCCTTTCCCTTGGAAGTTGTGTCCTTGATGATTCAGCAGTATCATCATTAGGCTGATGTGTATGACTAGTTGATCCACCAGCTCCCCCTGAGCTGTTGCCAGGTTGACTTGATGATCCACCACTAGCATTAGTGGAATCTCCAGCATTATTGCCATTTCCTCCACCATTGCCTGGATCATTATCATTGTTGTCATCACCTGTTGCAACCTCAGGTGGCACATCATCATCTGAATCAGAATCTGGATAGTTGTCAAACCTCAGAGATTCAGATGGATCAGCAGATTGTAAACTTGGTAGTTTAGTGTCATCAAATGTTACATTGACACTAACTTTCACTGACAGAGTATCAATTACAAAAACTCTATAAGCATTATTTGTATAACCAACAAAAATTGCTTCAGATGCCTTTGGCTCAAACTTGTTCAAGTTCTCTTCACCATCCTTGAGAACAAAACACTTGGCTCCAAAGACATGAAGATGTTTGACGTATGGTTTCTTGTCTTTATACAAATGAAATGGAGTTTTCATATGATCCTTGTTGATCAAAGTTCTATTCTGGGTATAGCAGGCAGTAGACACAGCTTCAGCCCAAAAGTACAGTGGAAGCTTTGATTCAGCAATCATAGTCCTTGCAGCTTCAATCAGTGTACGATTCTTTCTCTCGACGACTCCATTCTGCTGTGGAGTCCTTGGTGCTGAATACTGCCTTCTAATTCCCTTTTCAGAGTAAAAGTTGATTAGAGTTTGATTCTTGAATTCAGTGCCATTATCTGACCTTACAGCTTTTACTGGCACACCCTTTTCTAATTCAACTGACTTTATATGATCAATCACTGTCAACGGGGTTTCATCCTTAGAAACCAGAAAGTAAACCCAAGTAAATTTTGAGAAGTCATCCACAATAACTAAGGCATATCTTCCTCCATCAATGGATGCAACATTCACAGGGCCAAACAGATCCATATGCAACAAATGAAGTGGATCTGTAATGGTATTGATGGTTTTGCCTTTGTGGGATGCTCTCTTCGCTTTTCCTTTCTGACAAGCTTCACAAAGATCATCAGATGAGAATTCCAGGGAAGGCAAACCTCTCACTAGATCTCTCTTGACTAGAGAGTTCATGGTTTTGAAGTTGAGGTGTGAGAGCTTCTTATGCCATAACCAACTATCTTCAGCAGACGCTTTGGCGTAGAAACAATGAACTTCGTTTCCTGGTCCTGAAGATAAATCAGCTACGAATATATTGCCTTTCCTTATGCCACATAGTGAAGGACGCTTATCCTTGATATGTTTAATGATACATATCTCCTTTTCAAAATGAACATAATATCCTTTGTCACAGAATTGACTGACACTCAGGAGATTATGTTGAAGTCCTTCAACTATTGCAATATCTTCTATGATGATCCTTCCAATTTTGTACTTGCCATATCCCACAGTACGACCTTTGCTATTATCAGCAAAACTGACTGTAGGGCCAGCTCCTTCTCTTATGTCCTCCAGCAGGGATTTATTGCCAGTCATGTGCATTGACGCTCCACTGTCAAGCACCCAGGTAACACGAACAATTCCACTGGCACCCTACAAAAGACATACTTGATTAAACATTCTTTGGGACCCACACTTGATTGGGTCCAGCAAACTTAAAGAACTGATTTCTATCAGGTGTAACAACAGAGCCTTTTGGACTGATACTTGGTTCAGATTTGACTGAACTTACTTCCTTAACAACAGCCTTATAAACCTTGGTTTTAGGCTTTGGAACATAAGTCTCCTTTCTCTTGTGAGAAGGACTAGCAGTCTTTGATCTAGCATGCTTGTTGTTTGTGTGTTGTCTAGGTGATGTGTTTTCATTTTTAGCATGCAAATTTTTAAAATATGCAGACATCAAATTGAAAGCACAAGTCATACAATTATCAACACCACAGTATTTATGACATGCATCAAAAGTAGGAGCAACAGGAATATCAGTCATCACAGTAGGAACGTCAACAGATTCTACTCTAACTTTGTTAACAGTTTTAAAGTTCTCAGTAGAATGACATCTGTTATCTCTGTTCTTACTGTTCACAAAACTATTAGGCTTGTTGAATTTGGTTCTTTCAGAGTTGACACCTAAACCAGCTTTAGGCAACCTAACATTGCCTTTCACTTTGATTGGTTTCAGTGATGTCGGAATCTCATCTTTCTTCTCATTACTCTCTTTCATTTTAAGGTCTTCCTGTTTGAGTTCATAGTTAATGACAACAGGAGTTTCTAACAGAGGTTCAGCTTCTGAGGCCTTAAACAAAGGTTGAGGGGAATCTTTCAAAACAAAAGGAATTCCTCTCTCCTTTGCACTCTTCTTAAAGGGAGTAATGTTACTAGCCTTACCTACAGATTTGTTATAGTCAAAGCCTATTCCAACAGTTCTCTTGATCTCTTGTTTATCATTAAGTTCTTTGACTATCATGGAGGCATCCTTAAAGGCTTTACATTTCACTTTCTCTTCGTCTAGCTGAAGTCTTAACGCAATCTCACCTTTCTCTAGAACTTTGACTTTAGCACATTGAAATCCTAAATCCATAGTCAATTGTTCTATTTTAGGTTTTAATACTTTCATCTCATTCATTTTATAAGCATGAATATCTAAGACTAAAGTATCAATTTTAAGATTGGCAGCTTTCAACCTTTTAATAGCATCATCTCTTTCAAGTCCTAATTGCATAAAAAGTTTAGGGCATTTAGGATCTACCTGAAAGCTTCCAGCAGGAGGAGGTGAAGATGATCCAGTAGTAGCCATGAAAGCAACATTCCCTAGCTGCTCCTCTTCATCACTATCTGTATCATCCCAGCTTTTGCCTTCTGCCAGATATGATTTGCTCTTGAAGCTTTGACTTCCAGAAGTACCATGATGCTTTCTAACCAGTGCATCATACTTCTGCTTCAGCTCATCATACGAATCCTTTCTCTTTCCTTGAACCTTGGGCTGCTTGCACTCAGTTGCAAAGTGTCCAGGTTCACCACAGTTGAAACATTTAAATTTACTTCTGTCCACCATCCCAGTCTTGTATCCTCCTTTGCTTGTTGAAGATGAATAGCCTCCCTTCTGAAACTTACTAACAGTAGGTTTGTATTTATAGGAAGGGTTCTTCCGGAATCTCATGTTTCCAAACTTCTTGGCAAACAGGGATAGAGATTGATCTTCTAACAGTTCCAGCTCTTCCATTGTATAGAACTCTTCGTCACCACTGGAAGAAGCAGTCTGACCCATCTCAGGTACAACAAACTCCTGAGTGGTTTTAGAAGGAACAACAACATCCTTCTTTTCTTCCGGTATAGGTGACTCAACAACTAGAGCTCTCGATTGGTTCAGTGTTTTACCCCAGCCATATCTCTGTTTACTCTGAACTTGCTCCAGTTCATAAGTTTTCAAAACTCCGTAGAGTCTTTCCAGAGAAATCTCATTCAGATCTCGGCTTTCCCTGATGGCAGTGATTCTGTGTTCCAGATGTTCAGGAAGGGTTAAGAGAAACTTCATGTTGACCTCTTTCTTGTCGTAGAATTTCCCATTTAGATTTAAATTATTTATCAAATTATTAAGTCTGATAAATACTTCTGAAATCCCTTCACCGGGATGAGAACCAAACTGTTCATACTGAGCCATCAGTATCTCTTTCTTGTTTTCCCTAACTTCCTCTGAGCCTTCATTGATAATCTCTAATGTATCCCAGATTTGTTTGGCGTTCGTACAATTTACAACAGCATTGTACATCACTGGATTTAGAGATTCAACCAAGATTAGTTGAAGAGCATCATCTAAGTTCATCTGATCACTCTCTTCATCTGTGTACTCAGAGAGTTCTTTTGGAATGACCTGATGAGGTATCAACACACCATCCTCTTCGTGTGCTAATATGACCTTCATCGGAGTAGTAACACCCTTGTCTAAAATCCCAATGTATTTTCTGTTCGCAGTGCGGAGGAATAGGAACATGTGCCTCTTCCATAGGCCAAAGTGTTCCTGGCTGAATGGTGGGATTTTGATGCTACTGATTTTTTGTGTACTCATATTTAAGGATTTGAAGTGAATAGTGTTTGGATGAGATTTGGATTTTTGAAAGAAAAATATTTTAAATCAGAATTAATTTTTGGAATAAAATTAATTCGAATAAAAAATATTTGGACGTTACAGAGTGTGTATAGGATCTGATACGGAAAAATGGTATCAACTGCTCTGATGCCAATTGTTAGGTCCTGAAACGATTGTAGAAGGGGGGGGTTGAATACAATCGTCACTAAAAATCGCGGCGGAATAATCTGATTTGAATTAAACTTGTTAATCAGATTTTAATTAATTAATATAACAATGTTTTAAGTCGTTATATAATTAATAAGGTTCGTTTTAATGTCCACTAAAGTTCGTAGAATAAATTCGACAGGATGTATTCTAACTTAGTGATTAAAACAATCGAGTGATCAAAGCACAGAAAACTGTGGATATAACAATTGCAAGTTACAAACAACTTGAAAGCTTTTACAATGCAATGAACACTTGGAAATGAAGAAGTGAAGCCATATTTATAGGCAAGCACATTGAACTAGGTATGACATTGAAAGGAATGACTTTTAAGCTTAGGAATGACATTACAAAGGAAGATATGACATTGTTACACAAAGCCATGCCCTAAAACAAGAAAGGAATGACTTAACTAAGCAATGTCATACTGCATAGGCACGGTATGACATTTTAAACTTGGTCATTAAGTCATTCGGTATGACTTACACCTCCAAAGCCATGTAGAACACTTCGGTATGACTTATTTAAGTCATAATCATGCAAGTCATACACACAACTGCCAAAGCCTGAATGGATGACACGGTATGACTTAATTAAGTCATACCAGTGACTTGTCTGAACACAGCACACGGTATGACATTCCATGTCATGCCAGGTTATGTCTGTTGAGAGCAAACGGTATGACTTATCAAGATAAAGTCATACCGAATGATCTACTCACACAAACAGCCACGGTATGGCTTTTTCAGACAAATCAGAGGAAGCCTTGTAGCAGAGCACGGTATGACATTCTTTTATAATGTCATACCGAGCTATTTGATGTATTAAAACAGTTTTAATAATTAAATAAATATTAGATAATTACCCACTTAATTATATTAATTATATAAATTCATAAATTAAATTAATTCGAAGGTGAATCAATTTAATAAATAAATTATACAACTAATTTAATTATTTAGATTAGTGAGATAATTAAATAAATACTTATAAAATTGTATATCTTCACCAGCAGAGACTTCCGGCAGGATTAAACTTTGTAGATCTTTGTCTTGATTGAACGACCACTTGTAGTTGATGCAGAATACTTAATTGGAGTAGCTGACACACAAATGTACTGTCTGGTTCATCTGTATCTAGCTGAATTAAATATTCTTTATCAATTAAACATTTGATATGTGGCTTGTTCGTCGATTCTTTGTCTTCGTAGTTCTTCTTCATTAGTAACAATAGAATGGAATCTTCTGAATAAATAAAGTATTAAAACTTTATACCTTATGGACTTCTGGACGTGCTACAAAAGATTATTTGTACACTGAGGCTTGAACATATTAATGAACTTCTTCCAGTGGTGTGCAGCATCATCCTGAAATTCTTCAGACATATAATTTCAATAAATCACTTGACGTTCTTCGTACGGATTCCTTCAACAGTACTTGCTATTTACCTTGCTTTCTTATCAGAGTTGAGTTGGTACCTCTTTAATTACAAATAGGCTGAACATATGCCTTTCAAACTTTCTTACCAGATTTATCCTGGTCAAGCTTTGTGGCAGTGGCCATGGGTGTCTTTGCCGGTGAAGAGTCTTCTAGATTGAACTTTCGAAGAAGATCTCTGACATACTTCGATTGGCAAATGAATATTCCATCTTCCTTTTGGCTTACTTGAAGACCAAGGAAGTAGGACAGCTCACCCATCATACTCATCTCATAGTTACTCTGCATTAACTTAGCAAATCTCTTGCACAAGTTATCGTTAGTAGAACCAAATATAATGTCATCAACATATATTTGTACAAATATCATATCCTTATCATGCAATTTGTAAAAGAGAGTTTTGTCTATGACACCTCTAGTAAAATTGTTTTCAATTAAAAACTCAGAGAGAGTGTCATACCATGTTCTTGGTGACTGCTTGAGTCCATAGACAGCTTTGAATAGGAAGTATACAAAATCAGCAAATTCTGGATTTTCAAAGCCAGGGGGCTGTTCCAGATATACTTCTTCTTCTAGCTTTCCATTCAGAAATGCACTTTTCACATCCATTTGGTATACCTTGAAGTTGGAGTGTGCAGCAAATGCAAGAAATATTCTGATGGCTTCAAGACGAGCAACTGGAGCATAGGTTTCATCGTAATCAATTCCTTCTTCCTGAGAATAACCTTTTGCAACCAGTCTGGCTTTGTTTCTTACAACAATGCCATCACCATCTAACTTGTTACGGAACACCCATCTAGATCCAATTGTAGACTTTCCTTTTGGTCTTGGAACCAGGGCCCAGACTTCTTGTCTCTCAAATTGATTGAGTTCTTCTTGCATGGCAAGAACCCAATCAGGATCAGCAAGTGCTTCATCAACTTTCTTTGGTTCTAATTGTGATAGAAAACCAGAGAACAGACATTCATTAGTCGTAGCACTTCTAGTCCTTACACCAACATCAGGATCACCAATAATCAGATCAAATGGATGATCTCTGCTCCAAATCCTTTCCCTTGGAAGTTGTGTCCTTGATGATTCAGCAGTATCATCATTAGGCTGATGTGTGTGACTAGTTGATCCAACAGCTCCCCCTGAGTTGTTGCCAGGTTGACTTGATGATCCACCACTGGCATCAGTAGAATCTCCAGCATTATTGCCATTTCCTCCACCATTGCCTGGATCATTATCATTGTTGTCATCTCCTGTTGCAACCTCAGGTGGAATATCATCATCTGAATCAGAGTCTGGATAGTTGTCAAACTTCAGAGACTCAGATGGATCAGCAGATTGTATACTTGGAAGTTTAGTGTCATCAAATGTAACATTGACACTAACTTTCACTGACAGAGTATCAATTATAAAAACTCTATAAGCATTATTTGTATAACCAACAAAAATTGCTTCAGAAGCCTTTGGCTCAAACTTGTTCAAGTTCTCTTCACCATCCTTGAGAACATAACACTTGGCTCCAAAGACATGAAGATGTTTGACATAAGGTTTCTTGTTGTTATACAGATGAAATGGAGTTTTCATATGATCCTTGTTGATCAAAGTTCTATTCTGGGTATAGCAGGCAGTAGACACAGCTTCAGCCCAAAAGTACAGAGGAAGCTTTGCTTCAGCAATCATAGTCCTTGCAGCTTCGATCAGTGTACGATTCTTTCTTTCGACGACTCCATTCTGCTGAGGAGTTCTTGGTGCTGAATACTGCCTTCTAATTCCCTTTTCAGAGTAAAAGTTGATTAGAGTTTGATTTTTAAACTCAGTTCCATTGTCTGATCTTACAGCTTTTACAGGAACACCTTTTTCCAACTCAACCAACTTGATATGATCAATTACTGTCAGGGGAGTTTCATCCTTAGAAGCCAGGAAGTAAACCCAAGTAAATTTTGAGAAGTCATCCACAATAACCAAGGCATATCTTCCTCCATCAATGGATGCAACATTCACAGGGCCAAACAAATCCATATGCAACAAATGAAGTGGATCTGTAATGGTATTGATGGTTTTGCCTTTGTGAGATGCTCTCTTCGCTTTTCCTTTCTGACAAGCTTCACAGAGATCATCAGATGAGAATTCCAGGGAAGGCAACCCTCTCACTAGATCTCTCTTGACTAAAGAGTTCATGGTTTTGAAGTTGAGGTGTGAGAGTTTCTTATGCCATAACCAACTATCTTCAGCAGATGCTTTGGCGTAGAAGCAGTGAACTTCGTTTCCAGGTCCTGAAGACAAATCAGCTACGAATATATTGCCTTTCCTTATGCCACATAGTGAAGGACGCTTATCCTTGATATGTTTAATGATACATATCTCCTTTTCAAAATGAACATAATATCCTTTGTCACAGAATTGACTGACACTCAGGAGATTATGTTGAAGTCCTTCAACTATTGCAATATCTTCTATGATGATCCTTCCAATTTTGTACTTGCCATATCCCACAGTACGACCTTTGCTATTATCAGCAAAACTGACTGTAGGGCCAGCTCCTTCTCTTATGTCCTCCAGCAGGGATTTATTGCCAGTCATGTGCATTGACGCTCCACTGTCAAGCACCCAGGTAACACGAACAACTCCACTGGCACCCTGCAAAAGACAACTTGATTAGACAGTCTTTGGGACCCACACTTGATTGGGTCCGGCAGTCTTAAAGAACTGATTTCTATTAGGTAATACAACAGAGCCTCTTGGACTGATACTTGGTTCAGACTTGACTGAACTTACTTCCTTAACAACAGCCTTATAAACCTTAGTTTTAGGCTTTGGAACATAAGTCTCCTTCCTAACATGAGTAGGACTAGCAGTCTTTGATCTTGCATGCTTGTTGTTTGTGTGTTGTCTGGGTGATGTGTTTTCATTTTTAGCATGCAAATTTTTAAAATAAGCAGACATCAAATTGAAAGCACAAGTCATACAATTATCAACATTACAAGATTTATGACATGCATCAAAAGCAGGAACAACAGAAGTATCAGTCATAGTAGTAGGAACATCAATAGATTCTACTCTAACCTTGTTATCAGATTTAAAGTTCTCAGTAGAATGACACCTATTGTTCTTGTTCTTACTATTAACAAAATTATTGGGCTTGTTGAATTTAGTTCTATCAGAGTTGACACCTAAACCAGCTTTAGGCAACCTAACATTGCCTTTCACTTTGATTGGTTTCAGGTTTGTCAGAATCTCATCTCTTATCTCATTACTCTCTTTCATTTTAAGGTCTTCCTGTTTTAGTTCATATCTAATGACAACAGGAGTCTCTAAAAGAGGTTCAGCTTCTGAGGTTTTAAACAAAGGTTTAAGGGAATCTTTCAAAACAAAAGGAATCCCTTTTTCCTCAGCACTCTTCTTGAAAGGAGTAATGTTACTAGCCTTACCTACAGATTTGTTATAGTCAAAGCCTATTCCAACAGTTCTCTTGATCTCTTGTTTATCATTAAGTTCTTTGACTATCAAGGAGGCATCCTTAAAGGCTTTACATTTCACTTTCTCTTCGTCTAGCTGAAGTCTTAAAGCAATCTCATCTTTCTCTAGAACTTTGACTTTAGCACTTTGAAATCCTAAATCCATAGTCAATTGTTCTATTTTAGGTTTTAATACTTTCATCTCATTCATTTTATAAGCATGAATATCTAAGACTAAAGTATCAATTTTAAGATTGGCAGCTTTCAACTTTTTAATAGCATCATCTCTTTCAAGTCCTAATTGCATAAACAGTTTAGGGCATGTAGGATCTACCTGAAAGCTTCCAGCAGGAGGAGGTGAAGATGATCCAGCATCAGCCATGAGAGCAACATTCCCAATCTGCTCTTCTTCATCACTATCTGTATCATCCCAGCTTTTCCCTTCTGCTAGATATGATTTGCTCTTGAAGCTTTGACTTCCAGAAGTACCATGATGCTTTCTAACCAGTGCATCATACTTCTGCTTCAGCTCATCATACGAATCTTTTCTTTTTCCTTGAACCTTGGGCTGTTTGCATTCAGTTGCAAAGTGTCCAGGTTCACCACAATTGAAGCATTTGAACTTGCTTCTGTCCACCATCCCAGTCTTGTATCCTCCTTTGCTTGTAGAAGATGAATAGCCTCCCTTCTGAAACTTACTAACAGTAGGTTTGTATTTATAGGAAGGGTTCTTCCGGAATCTCATGTTTCCAAACTTCTTGGCAAACAGTGATAGAGATTGATCTTCTAACTGTTCAAGCTCTTCCATCGTATAGAACTCTTCGTCACCACTGGAAGAAGCAGTCTGACCCATCTCAGGCACAACAAATTCCTGAGTGGTTTTAGAAGGAACAACAACATCCTTCTTCTTTTCTTCCAGTACAGGTGACTCAACAACTAGAGCTCTCGACTGGTTCTGTGTTTTACCCCAGCCATATCTCTGTTTACTCTGAACTTGCTCCAGTTCATAAGTTTTCAAAACTCCGTAGAGTCTTTCCAGAGAAATCTCATTCAGATCTCTGCTTTCCCTGATGGCAGTGATTCTGTGTTCCAGATGTTCAGGAAGGGTTAAGAGAAACTTCATGTTGACCTCTTTCTTGTCGTAGAATTTCCCATTCAGATTTAAATTATTTATCAAATTATTAAGTCTGATAAATACTTCTGAAATCCCTTCACCGGGATGGGAACCAAACTGTTCATACTGAGCCATCAGTATCTCTTTCTTGTTTTCCCTAACTTCCTCTGAGCCTTCATTGATAATCTCTAATGTATCCCAGATTTGCTTGGCGTTTGTACAATTTACAACAGCATTGTACATCACTGGATTTAGAGATTCAACCAAGATTAGTTGAAGAGCATCATCTAAGTTCATCTGTTCACTCTCTTCATCTGTGTACTCAGAAAGTTCTTTCGGAATGACCTGATGAGGTATCAACACACCATCCTCTTCGTGTGCTAATATGACCTTCATAGGAGTAGTAACACCTTTGTCTAAAATCCCAATGTATTTTCTGTTCGCTGTTCGAAGGAATAGGAACATGTGCCTTTTCCATAGGCCAAAGTGTTCCTGGCTGAACGGTGGGATTTTGATGCTACTGATCTTTTGTGTACTCATGTTTAAGGATTTGAAATGAATAGTGTTTGGATGAGATTTGGATTTTTGAAAGAAAAATATTTTAAATTAAAATTAATTTTTGGAATAAAATTAATTCGAATAAAAAATATTTGGACGTTACAGAGTGTGTATAGGATCTGATATGGAAAAATGGTATCAACCTGGCTCTGATACCAATTGTTAGGTCCAAATATGATTGTAGAAGGGGGGGGGTTGAATACAATCAGTACCAAATCGTCGCGGAAGTGAATCTGATTGAATATGATTTGTTAATCAGATTATAATTAATTAATATAACAATGTTTGACGTCGTTATATAATTAAAATGGTTCAGTTTTAATGTCCACTAAAGTTCGTAGAATAAATTCGACAGGGTATATTCTAGATTTAGCGATTAAAACAACCGGGTTATCAAAGCACAGAAAACTGTGGATATAACGATCAAGCAAGTTACGAACAACTTGAAAGCTTTACAAATGCTTTGATTACAAAGTGAATGAATACTAAAAATGAAGGATGCAATGCCATATTTATAGGCAAAGCATTTGTACTTGTAAGACAATTGAAAGACAAGACAATTGTGAGTAGGAAAGACAAAGTAGCAAGGGCAAGACAATCTCAGATTGCCTTGCAAGCACAAGACACAGCAGAAAGACAATAAATAAGCTTAGCAAGACAATTAACTTTCGGTAGGACAATTGCAATTGTCTTGCTGAAACCATTCGGTCAGACAATCTTGGATTGTCTTGGCAGAAAGCATTCGGCCAGACAATTTAAGATTGTCTTGCAAGCATCCAGTCGGTCAGACAATCTTGATTGTCTTCCAGGCAATCACAAAACTTCGGTAGGACAATCCACTTTGTCTTGGCAGAGAACACACGGTCAGACAATTTGTCTGGCAGACTTCTAGAATCCTTCGGTAAGACAAAGACAGATTGTCTTGGCTGTTGCTCCATTCATCCTAGAAACAGATTCGGTAAGACAATCTTGGATTGTCTTACTGAGTTTGTTTTGATGATTTAAGGATGTAAATTAAGATATATATTAAATAGAAAATTATCCACTTAATTAAATTAATCATATAACTTCATAAATTAAATTAATTCATGAGTGAATTAATTTAATAAATAAATTACATAATTAATATAATTATTTGTGAAGTGAAATAATAATCTATTAAATATTTAATCACCTATTCTTCAGTAGAGCAGCTTCCCGTCTTCTTTAAACATTAATAACTTCGTCTTGATCTGTCGAACGAACGAACCATCAAATCTGCTTGACTTCAAATATTTAATTTGAATAACTGATACACAGATGTATTGTCTGGTTCATCTGTATCTAGTTAAATCAAATATTCTTTGTCAAATAAACATTAAGAAATTGATTTGTTCGTCGAGTCTTCGTCTTGTAAGTACTTCTTCATTAAATGGAATCTTCTGATAAAATAAAGTATAGAAACTTTATATCTTCTGAACTCCTGGACGTGCCACAAAAGATTATTTGTGCACTGAGGCTTGAACATATTAATGAACTTCTTTCAGTGGTGTGCAGCAGCATCCTGGAATTTATCTGACATATAATTCCCATAAATCATTTGACGTTCTTCGTACGGATTCCGTTGACTTGCTATTTACTGAGCTTTCTTATCTGAGTTGAGTTGTACCTCTTTAAATACAAATAGGCTGAACAGATGCCTTTCAATAAACTCTATAGGCTTTTCCAACAGCATATCCAACAAATATTCCTTCATCTGCCTTTGCTTCAAATTTACCAAGAACATGCAGAAAGTTCAATGTTGGCTTCTTTCCTTTAAACAATTGATAGGGGGTCATTCCTTGTGCTTGGTTTATCAAGAGATATTTTGAGTGTAACATGCTGTGTTAACAGCTTCAGCCCAAAAATAAGTTGGCAACTTTGATTCTTCAAGCATTGTTCTAGCAGCTTCAATAAGAATTCTGTTCTTTCTTTCAACTACACCATTTTTTTGAGGAGTTCTTGCAATAGAGAACTCATGGTGGATGCCTTTATCTTCACAGAAACTCTTCATGATAGAGTTTTTGAACTCAGTTCCATTATCACTTCTGATCCTTGAGACTTTTCTTCCTGGATCAATGTTGTCAACTATCTTGATGTGATTGATGATGATTTCACTTACTTCATCCTTGGTATGAAGAAAATAAGTCCAAGTAAATCTTGTAAAATCATCCACAATCACAAGACAATATTTCTTCTTTGAAATGGACATGATGTTGACTGGTCCAAACAAATCCATATGAAGATGCTGTAGAGGTCTATCAATTGAGGATTTCAGTTTGCTTTTAAAAGAGGACTTTCTTTGCTTTCCAATTTGACAAGCATCACAGAGACCATCCTTGGAAAATTCCAACTTTGGCAGTCCTCTAACAAGGTCTTTTCTCACAAGATCATTCATAGCCTTGAAATTCAAATGAGACAATTTCTTATGCCACAGCCAACTGTCATCCAAACTTGCTTTGCTGAATAAGCAAGTAAGAGAATCTGCACTTGTAGAGTTGAAATCAGCTATGTAGACATTGCCTTTCCTAATTCCAGTTAAAACCACTTTGTTATCTTTCTTATCAGAGATAACACAGGCTTCTGTTGAGAACCAAACTTGATGTCCTCTGTCACATAGTTGACTGATGCTAAGCAGATTGTGCTTAAGCCCTTTCACTAATGCAACATTGTCAATGATGACATTCCCTTTTGAAATTATGCCATATCCCAGAGTAAATCCTTTGCTGTCATCTCCAAAAGTTATACTTGGGCCAGCCCTTTCCTCAAACTTACTGAGCAGGGTAGAATCTCCAGTCATGTGTCTTGAGCAACCACTGTCAAGATACCAAAGATTCTTTCTTCCTCCCTGCACAGATTCAAAACAATTTAAGTTGATTTTGGTACCCAAGCAGTCTTGGGTCCAGTTTTGTTAGACACAACCTTTGGTTTAGAAGAATTAATTTCCTTGGATTTAGAGGGTTTGGAAACAACTTCATCCTCAGAATTAATCTTCTTAACTTTAGGCATCACAGCAGAATTAGAGGAACCAACATTAGTAGAGTTCACAGAAAGTTGATTTAAATGAGCATGATTCATGTTAACATGAGGATTGGGCACAACAGACATGTTAAATGCACCAAAGAATGGATTGGGCATGAAAGGCATATTAGCATATTGAATGGGAGCATGTGGAAACATGGGCATATAAGGCATGTGAGAATTCATCATAGGATTAGGCATGCAATAATCAGATAGAGCATTTTTGCAGTTAACAGCAAGATGATTAACACTACCATATTTAGAACAAGTTTTTCTGACAGCATTCTTGTCAGGTGTGTAATCATTCTTTTTGTTGATTCCAACTTTGCCATTCCTAGACCTCTTCTTCTTTCCTTTTCCAGCTTCCATTCTTTCTTCACTATAACCAATCCCTTCTCTTTAAATTTTCTTGGAGCTACTAGATTCTTTCACAAAGTTCTTATTGATGGGCCCATACTTCTTATCCAACTTCTTGAGTTTGTTGTCATCAACTGTTGTTTGATTCTTTAATGGATAGCTTTCATCCGTTGATTGAATATCTATCAATGGATGATCACTATCCACTAAGAGATCAGATTCATCAAGTAATTTTTTGTTCTTCTTCCAGGAATTTTTACAGGAATCCTCAAGAACTTGTGTGGAGCACATGTTCTCAAGAACATTCCTAGAATCCTTCCATTTAGCAATTATCTCTTGTTCTCTTTCCAATTGCTTTTTGAGAATTTCTTCACTTTTCAGAACAGCCAACAACTCATCTTTGGCAAGCTCAGAACACTTTTTGATTTTATCCATTTGGATTAAATCAGTTTCAAGCTTTCCATTTCTTTCAGTAAGCAAATCATTAGTCCCTTTGATTCTAACATTTTCTTTTGTTAGAGATTTAAGAGAGACTCTAAGATTATAGATTTCAATAGACATGTCATCAATGAATTGCTTGCATTCAGACTTAGAGAGATCAGATGTGTTGGTGGTTTTTACCTGTCCATTGCTGGTGGTGGAAGAATCAGCTTCATCTCCAATTGCCATCAGGGCAAGGTTGACATGTTCCTCATTGTCAGAATCTCCTTCATCAGCAGCCCAGTCACCATCCTCAGTTATGAGTGCCTTCTCCTTGCTTTGCTTGAGTAGATCAAAATACTTTCTTCTGTAATCCACATTTTCTGAGGAAGATCCTTTCTTTTCAGAGGAAGGTCTTCTGCACTCATTAGAGAAGTGTCCAGGTAGACCACAATTGAAATACTTGAATTTTGATCTATCAACCATACCAGATGGTTTGGATTGATTTCCTCTATTGAATGGTCTAGAGCTGACAGCATTTCGCTTGAACTTGAGCTTGGAGAATTTTCTGGCAAGAAATGCTAGATGTTCATCAAGGTCATCTAGCTCATCTTGAGCTGAAGGTTCTTCATCTTCTTCAATGATTTTTGCTTTCTTCTTTCCATCATCCTTCTTTCCTTCACAAGCAGAGCTGCTTGAGGCCTTTCCAGCAATCACAGATTTTAATGCCTTCTCATCTTCCTCTTACTTTTCTACTACAAGAGCCACAGTTTTCTCCCTCTTGGAGTTCTTTTCCAGTTCTTCATCCTGCTGTATTTCAAGCTCATAAGTCTTAAGAATACCATAGAGTTTGTCAAGAGAGTATTCATTAAAATTTTGAGCTTCTCTCAAAGCAACAGTCATAGGTTTCCAATCTCTAGGCAAGGCTCTCAAAAATTTGAGATTTGAGTCCTTGACCATATAGATTCTACCATACAATTTTAATCCATTTAATAGTTTCTGAAATCTGTTAAATAAATCATTTAGAGATTCCCCAGACTTAGAATGAAAGCTCTCATATTGTTGGACAAACAACTTTCCTTAACTTGATCAGTGCCTTCACATAGGGTTTGAATAGTGTCCACACTTCTTTTGCAGTAGGGCAGTTAATAACGCTATCAAACATACCATCATCAATACCATTAAAAAGAATGTTCATAGCCTTGTTATCCTTGTGCACTTCTTTCTCATCTTCTTCAGTAAACTCAGAAGGATTTTTAGGCACTTCAACATCTTCTGCTTCACTTCCATCAAGTCTCAGGGCAGTATTGATTTTGACTGGAACATGTGGTCCTTTCTCAATACAGTTGATGTAGCTAGGATCTAAGGAGAGAAGATGCATTCTCATTTTTACTTTCCAATGAAAGTAGTGTTCTTTGACCAGCATTGGAATTTTGACTCCTTCATCTCTTCTTCCCATTGTTGATTGTCTGTAGGATCTGAAAACTTCTTATATGTTAGAAGCCCTGCTCTGATACCAATTGTTATTTAGACAATACAAACAATAAGTTTGATTGTAGAAGGGGGGGTTGAATACAATCTACAAAAATTTCAACAACTTTTGCACAACAGATTATATTCAAACTACAAGAGAATATAAAAGCTAAAACAGAAATTTAAAGAACAAGGATCTTAAAAATTTCAGGTGGATTGTGTGATCCACCTGAGAGATTTTTATGTCAAGAACCTTCCAAGTAAAAAGTACTTGGCTGCTTACAAAAGAATGAAGAGCAGAAGCTTACAATTTCTTGCTAACTTTCTCTAGTGCTTTGCTCTTCAGTTCTTGGTGTTTGATACTTTGAAATGTAAATTACAAAGTAAATATATACTACTACAAACAAAACTAGTCTGTAAAAGTATTTTCCTACTCACTTTCTAGCTAGTACAAATATAGAATTTCTTGGACTTGATACTGCATTTGGCAGCTTGAAATTCTTGTTGCTTTGCCAGAAATGGTAGGCTTCGAGGTTCTCAATATTTGACTAAACTCCTTTTGGTTTAGCTTCCAAAGCTGGTGCAACATCTGTCACATCAACCCATGTGCTCTTTGTCTTTTACCTAACTTGTAGCTGTCAATTGCTGATAATCAATTGCTAATATTATCAATTGATAATATTCTGAAATAGCAGTTGATAGTCTTCTTTGAATTATGGGATAATGGTGTTGATGTAGCGGTTGATAATCTTTCTTCCAAATAGCCATTGATACTTTATGATTACCGATCGATCTTCACTTCACTTGGATAGATTACATGACTTCTCATATTTACAATTATGTCAACCTATCTAAACATCCATTGATAGATCAACTGCTAATCTAAAAGTACACATTATTTTTACATCAACTGCTAAGATACTCCAGCTTTGTTACATTACCTCATCATCCGTTGATGGGTCAATCTGATCAATTGATACTGCCTTAGCATGCCATCAATTGATCAGCTACATACAATTTTATTCTAAGTAAGAATAAAATACTTTGTATATATCATCAAGCATCACATATTCCTAACAATCCTTTTCTTCCCATCTTTTTCTCCTTTTTGCTTTATTCTTTATTTCTTCAAGCATTTGCAAGTTTACTACAAAAAAAGACAAATAAACAAATAAATAAGTGAGAACAAGCAATAATTAGGCACTTAAAATATGAAAAATATGCACTTATCAGGTCATGTGTCGCTTACCTATGTAAACTGGCATGTTGTTCCAAAGGAATTAAAAAAGAAAATGTTACAGTATACTCTGGTAACTTTTAATCTGAGAACCTCTTTCTTTTCTATTCATATTTTGATATGAAATAATGCATTTTATGTTTGACACATTACAGGAAAGGTATGATATTCCTGAACGCGGCCACAAGTGGATAAACACGACACTTAATACTTGTTGGAGAGTGCACAAGTCCCGTGTGAAGAAGGAACACTACACAAAATATACAACTGATGAGGAGAGGATTCAAAACAGGCCGGATGAAATTCCACTTGAGGATTTCAAGTTATTGTCATGTATTGGGCAGATGAAGGAGTTAAGGTACTCTTATCGCAGAAACATGTATATATAAAGTAGAATTATAGTCGAGTAACCATTAAGTAGGCATGTATTTGGTACCTTTAAGTAGGATTTGATTGTGTAATTTAATTTTTTTGATAACAGTCAGTTGCAGAGAAAAATATAGCTCGTCATAATTCATATGCTGACCCACACACCCTTGGTCGTAAACCTATTGTTGAAGTTAGAGAGGAATTGGTATGACATTGTTTTAATTGTGAAAATCAAATTATTCAATTTTGGTATGTTATATTTTAGTCAAAGTGGTGTTACATCGTTGTTCATTTTAAAAAAATTTCATAAATGCCAGAAAAATGAAAATCCCAATCTTGAATCCCCTTGTGATGCTGATGTCTATCTTAAAAATCGCAAGCGCAAACCAGGGAAGAAGTACAAATCCAATGCCAAAGCGGTCAAAAAGCAAATTGTAAGTATTTCTAGTGGTAAACAATAAGCATGATCTTTTTCCTCTGCTAAGTATTAAACCTCACCTTGATTAATCTTTAACAAATATACTGTAACTTTCACTCATAGGAATCGATGAACGAGCTGCTGAAAGAAGGAGATAATGAGGACGTGGTGCCTCCCGCTGCAAAAAAATCATCAGATTGGTTGGTGGGAAGGCGTGGTCAAACAGCTGGCTCTGAAACAACTCTAGTTACGCCAGGACCAAGTGCTACTGACTTGGCACAGATAACTAAACAACTGGAAGCCAAGTTTAACAGAAAACTCCAGGATAACATAGCTTGGATGCTAAAGAAACTTGGAGAGGCGAATCCTAATATGAAAATTGATATTGGAGACTTATGTGCTACCGTCTAGTGATCAGGATGAGAACGGAACTCCTATCGCTCCTGCCACTCAAACTCCAGGCACTTGAAATGACACTTCTTAACTAGCAAGTTGTCAAATTTGGTTTTATCGTAATTTAAAAGTAAAGTTATCGTACATTGTTACTTTTATGCTCCAGTACTTGGTTATCTACGTAGTAGTTTGAATATTGCAGTTGGCTTTTGTCGTAGTCGGCTGTGTAATTAGAGGGATGGTTGTATGGCTTTTGTCCTAGTTGTGGATTTGGTATTTTATATTGTTTGGAGTGGTGGTTGTATGGTTAGCTTGTGGATTTGTTAGTTTGGAATTTGTTTTGGTATATTATGTATGTGAATGTTGTTTAAACAGGGCTGTCATTTCAAATTTTATAAAATTAAGCGTTACATTTGCCTTTTATAGTGTAACATATTTATACATTGTACTGTTACATTAATGATATCTACGGTTGCACAATTAAAACTTAGCTGTTACAATAGATAAACAGAGTGTTACATTAGCCTGCCAAAAAGGGCCCCAAATGTGGGCCCACAGGTGGGGCTCACCAGTGGGGCCCACTTTTCCAAAATGAGTCCTACCTAATGTAACATTGACAAACCGTTACAACTGCCCATTATATTGTTACAATAAGGTCTTGTTGTAATACTCTTCGTTTTGTTACAATAGACTGTCGAAGTGTTACAATAGGGGGCCTGATGTAATGCTCGCAGGTGTAACACCGCCAAGTGTTACAATAGGTCTATTGTAATACTTTTTGGGCCTATTGTAACAGCATTGAGGCATTGCAATAGCCTACTTATGGCGTAGTGCACATGACCGGTAACAAGTCTCTCTTGAATGAAATTAAAAAGGTAACCGTTGGAGTCATCACTTTTGGAGATAGTAGCAAAGGTAATATTATTGGCATTGGAAATATAGGAAATGAACATTTTAAGATTGCCAATGTACAATTAGTTACGGGATTGAAATACAATCTCCTCTCGATAAGTCAACTATGTGACAATGGCTACAAGGTAATTTTCTATCCATCACATTGCTATATTCTAAATAAGGATGGAAAATTAGGGCTTACATGCCCTCGTAGCAAAAATGTCTATACTTGCGATATTAGCAAACATAGTAATGTGTGCCTAATCACTACACAAGATGACCCATGGCTATGGCATCGAAGATTAGGACATGCTAATATAAAGTTGATTAAAACTATATCAACAAATGATCGTGTTAGAGGTATACCAAAATTAAACTATCAAAAAGATCATACTTGTGAGGCTTGTGAAATTGACAAGCAAATAAGGGCATCTCACAAAGCTAAATTCATGGTATCAACCTCTAGACCTCTCGAGCTATTACATATGGACTTAATTGGTCCTGTGCCCGTACAAAGTCTCGGAGGATGTTCTTATACTTTGGTAATTGTTGATGACTTTTCACGATATACGTGGACGGAATTTCTCAAAGCCAAGAGTGATGCTTCTGAGTCTTTCTCGTCATTGTGCAAAAAGATTCAAAATCAACAAAATAATACCATTGTCTATATAAGAACCGATCAAGGTAAAGAATTTGAAAATTCCAACTTCATTAAATTTTGTGAAGAAAATGGTATTACTCATAATTTTTCCGCTCCATATAAACCTCAATCAAATGGAGTTGTTGAAAAGAAAAATAGAACATTACAAGAAATGGCAAAAACGATGCTTAATGAGTATCGTCGTCCTAAGTATTTTTGAGCCGAAGCTATGTCAACGGCTTGCCATATACTAAATAGAGTTTTACTAAGGCCAATTACACAAAAGACTCCATACGAGCTTTATTATGGTAAAACTCCAAAACTTAGTTACTTTAGAGTTTTTGGATGCAAATGTTTTATTCTAAACTCTAAAGATTACCTTACGAAATTTGATTCTAAATCAAGCGAAGGTATATTTCTCGGTTATTCAACAAATAGTAAAGCTTACCGAGTATTCAATCTCAAAACTCTTGTGGTGGAAGAATCTATGAATGTTGCATTTGATGAAACAAAACCACCCTCAAAGTATATTGATCTTGTTGATAAAGAAGATGCACAACAAGATGGGATTGATGACATTATTCGACAATTCGAAAATATGGAAGTCGGGAATACCCTTCAAAATAATCCATTAGAATTGTTAAATACGGAAGATGAACTTCCTAAAGAAATTCCTACTATACGAAGTCATCCTTTAGATAACGTATTGGGTGATCTAAGTAAAGGAGTTCAAACGCGGTCACAAGTACAAAATGTTGTGAATCATCTTAGTTTTCTATCTCAAATAGAACCTAAGACCGCTAAAGAGGCTTTACTTGATGAGGATTGGATCTCCGCAATGCAAGATGAATTAAACCAATTTACTCGAAGTAAAGTGTGGGAACTCGTTCCAAAACCCGATGATACGTCTATAATTGGAACAAAATAGGTTTTTAGAAATAAATTAGATGAAAATGGAACGGTTGTCCGAAATAAAGCAAGATTAGTTGCTCAATGATATACTCAAATGGAAGGAATAGACTTCGATAAAAACCTATGCTCCCGTGGCACGAATAGAATCAATTCGAATGTTATTAGCATTTTCTTGCCATAAAGGTTTCAAAGTATATCAAATGGATGTTAAATCCGCCTTTTTAAACGGGATTCTCGAAAAAGAAGTTTATGTAAAACAACCTCCCGGTTTTGAAGATCCTATTAATCCGGAATATGTATATAAATTACATAAAGCTCTATACGGATTAAAACAAGCTCCAAGAGCTTGGTATGAAAGGTTAAGCAAGTTCCTATTAGAAAATAAATTTAAAATGGGAGCTGCCGATAAAACCTTATTTACGAGGCAAGAAAAAGATGATATATTACTTGTCCAAATATACGTAGACGATATCATTTTTAGATCAACAAATGATAATCTCTGCAAGGAATTCTCTGAACATATGAGTAAAGAATTCGAAATGAATATGATCGGAGAATTAAATTTCTTTTTGGGTTTGCAAATTAAGCAATCCGATGAGGGCATTCATATTTCACAATCAAAATATTGCAAAGAAATGCTCAAGAAATTTGAAATGGAAAATGCTAAGCCCATTTCAACTCCCATGTCACTCTCGGATAAATTAACGGAAGACCCTAAAGATATACCCGTTGACCCTAAGAAATATCATGTGTTGTGCCATAAAATCTCCCTGGGCTTATTTTATAGCCCATCATATTATTTGGGCTTTACTTGGGCTTACTGGAGTTATTTGGTAAATGATATTGGGCTTCACCGTGGCTGGGTGAACCATTAAAGGCATACGCGAGGGTATACGGACTTGCACTAGAAGCTTAATGGAGGTTGCCATCAGGATGAGGTTGCACCTGAGAGCGCTTTAGGGGTTACCTCTGCTAGGGGTTACCGCTAAGTGCATTCTGGCTTGCAGCTACGGGGCTGCAGTTAAGGGATGCCGCTGGCAGAGATTCCGCCGCCTGGGCAGAACGGCAGACAGACTCCAAGCAGGACTCTTCTTCCTTGTTTCTAGGAAGACGAGTTGGAAGTATATTGGGAGTATACCAGCTATCATTTATCTGCAAATTAAGGGATAAATACGTGCATTATGGAGATAATTACAAATGGGTGGAGATAATTCATGAATATTCAGATAAACATGCAATATGAAGGCTTCAAGTGACCTACTTGAAGTGGGATGCCGCTAGATAACTACAAGAGGAAGTTGTTTTATCCTAAACTAGAGGGGAAAAGAGCTTATCTCTTCAGAGTCCTAAATCGAGAACTACATGGGCTTGATCCCTATAAATAGGGTATGTAGGCACTTTGCAAAGGGGCGGATTCGGATTCATTTACTCACGAGTTCTACACTCTAAAGAGAGGCATGTGTAACCTTTGTGACGTACATTTCCGAGCAATTGCAGGACGGAATTTCATTATTCCTGCCTCGTTGTTTGGTTCTTTGCAAGCTCAGCCCTTAAACACATTTGTTTTTCTTTAGTTTATGTTAATGGTAGCCCCTAAGAGCTAGTCGTGATTTTCGTAGTTGTAATAGATATCCCTATAATTGTGCTATACGGTTCTGGGGGTGTTGTATCAATTCTTCTCACAACACTTTTTGGCGCTAGAAGGAGGGCATTACTGATCTTAGAGAGGAGAGATGTTAGAAATTCCCGAAAACACTGAAAATCCTAAGACGCCGGAAGGCGCTACGCAAGATGAAAGCGACGTTCCGAGCGGGGAATTAACGCGCGAGGAGATGAAGGAAAAAATGAAGCGAATGAGTGGGAGGATTGCCTCCTTGAAAAGAAAGTCAGCAAGGTCGAAAAAGGCTAGCTAGGTGACTCCCACCAAGCTAGATTTTGATGGAGAAGGCGGCAAGAAGGAAGGTGGCAACCCTGAGAGGGAAGCTAACCCCGAGACAAATGATGGAGAACACTCACAGGCTGCTAGTGTGTTCGACCGCCTTGGAAGGAAACTGACCGAGTAAGACTTGCGGCACAGGCTTGGCAACAAGGCCCCTAACGGGGATGGACCTGAAGGCTCGCAACGCAGGGCTCCTCCCAGCCAGAGATAGGAGAAGCCCGTGTCTGAAGCTCGGTCAAAGTATAAAAACCAAAGGCCGTCAAAGGTTATCTCCATTCATGATAATGAGGAAAGCTCAGGGTCGCACAATGATGAGGAAATAAGCAAGAAGAAAGATTGGCCCCTGGATGGTGACTATGAGGTTGCACTTGATGATGGGGATGATAAGTGCAAGATGGAAGAGCTGCTGGAAGCCCTAAAGAAGGTGAAGGCCGATAAGAAGTCGAAAGCCGAGCTTACCGTCAAGTCACCCTTTACTAAGAGGGTTAGGGAGTCACCCCTACCGCGTATCTACAGGGGGGTTGGCGACCTGCGATTTAACAAAACCACGGATCCCGTGGAGTATCTTAGCCGGTTTGACACTGAGATGGAGGTCTACCAGATTCCAGACCTCACAAAATGTCGCTTGTTGGCTGAAACCCTCAGGGATGACACTCACCACTGGTTCAAGAGGCTTCCTGCTAATTCTATCAGCTCTTGGAGGAAAATGTGTGAGCTGTTTATGGGACAATTCAGGGCTTCTGTTACTTATGCCCCACCTGCCAACACTCTAGCTAATATTAAGCAAAAGGAACACGAGACATTAAGAGAGTATTTCAAACGCTTCAACTCAGAGGTACCCCGAGTTAGGCCAACATCAAAGGAAACCCTGAAGAATTTCTTGATAGCGGTGGGAAGGCCTGGAACAGACTTCTGGAAGGAGTTGCAAGGGCGGGAGCCCGAAACCCTGGCTGACTTCTTTGCCAGGGCAGAACCCCATAAGGTGATTGAGGAATCTTTAGCTAAGTTGAAGAAGGAGTCGAAGTCTGAAAGCCGTAGTAGCTGGAAAAACAAGAGAGACATGTCATACAGCCCATATAGGAGGAACACCTATAAAAGGAACCCCTACATAAGGCCTGCTGTTGAAAAATCCTCGATCCGAGATGGCAAGACTTCGCCCATTATTGTGAACACAACCAGCACCCAAGGCTTCGACAAGTCAAGGCTAACGATGAGGAAGACAAGAGAGGCAAGATACCATGAATACACGCCTCTAACAGCTCCCATAGATCATATTTTCGAAGTTGGAGATAAGGCGAGACTCTTCCGGAAGCCCTTTCGAAATGTACCCCCTGGAAAGAAAGACCAGGGGAAATATTGTGCTTTCCACGACCTAAATGGGCATGACACGGCAGAATGTGTGCATCTCAAGGACCACATAGAGGACTTAATCAGAACCGGGTACCTGGCCGAATTTGTAGCCCAAGAGGCTAAAAAGTATAAGGAAAAGAAAGCTGAAAGGACAAGTAACCAGGAAGCCAACCGTAGAAATCGAGCTGGTAGTGTACGAATGATCATCGGAGTACCCTTCGTGGGGGGCCAAGGACGCAGTGCTAAGAAAAGATATGTACGGGAAGCCCGAGGGCCGCCCTTAACCAATGTGTGCCATCTGTATGAAAGGCCTCCCAAAATGTTCAAAGGGGAGACCATGGACATTACCTTTACTGAGGGGGATGCACGCGCGGTACACCATCCTCATAGCGATGCCCTGGTGGTAACAGCTGTGATTGGAAATGTCAATGTGCACAGGCTTCTCGTCGATAACGGAAGCTCCATCAATATCCTAGCCTACAGTGCGTACCAAAGAATGAAAAAGGCAGATAAAGACATGATGGCCTGCTACAATGAATTGTATGGTTTCACGGGGAATGCCTTCCAGATTGTTGGAAGGGTAAGGCTCCCAATCACCCTTGGAGTAGAACCCTAGGCTACCACTCAAGTTGTAGAGTTCATGATAGTGAATGAAGACATCTCCTATAACGAGATCCTGGGCAGGCCCATCTTAAGGGACATGCGGATCGTGACCTCAATCAACCACTTATCAATGAAGTTCCCAACCCCCAATGGGGTAGGATGTGTACGGGGATGTCAGGCTGACTCCTGGGAATGCTATAGCAGGGCTTTGAGATCTGCAGTAAAAGCCTGTAAAGAGGCCCAGCAAATGGATGAAGACATCCTGGAAAGCTGTTACAAGCAAGTGGAGATAGAGGAGGAACCCGAAACTAAAGCTCTGGGAAGAGTTTTGATAAAGTTGTGAAAGAGACCTGCAACATGGTAATCATTGTGCAACATTCGGGGAAAGACCCATATCTTGAAGCCTCATACGTCGTACATAGAGGGCTTACCCTCACGGATGCACCTCTAGTGAAAAATATTGATACAACTGAAACCCTGGTTGAGGGGATTGTGGAAGATGTGAGTGATAGTGATTCTGAGGGGGCTAGTTGAAAGCAGCCCCAAAATAAAAAGCAAGAAAATAAGTGCGAGGCACCTTGTGACTTCAACAGTGCTATGGTAACCTATCAAATTGGGGACCGGACACGGCTTCCCGTTCGTGAAATACTGGGTACGCAACCCCAAGAGGGTGGCAACAAAGAGGTTACCGTTGAGATCGACCTCGACCCAAGGATGCTGGAAACTCAGGTGAAGACTGGAGCAGCTGGGGATACCCTATCCATCTTGGTGGATGAGTCTGACCCCTCTAAAGAATTAAAGATTGGGGAGCAATTGGGACCGGACCTAAGGGAAACCCTGGCCGCATTCTTAAAGAATAATCTAGACGTCTTCGTTTGGAACCATTCGGATATGATCGGGATTGACCCAGAAGTCATGTGCCACCACCTCAATATTGACCCGGACAGAAAGGGAGTCAGACAGAAGAGAAGGCCAATTAGTGGGGAAAGGGCTACCGCTCTTCAGGAAGAGGTGGACCGACTGCTGAAGGCAATCCTAGTGAAAGAAGCCTTCCTCCCCACATGGCTAGCAAACCCGATATTGGTGAAAAAACCCAACGGAAAGTGGAGAACATGCATAGACTTCGCTGATCTGAACAAGGCTTGCCCTATGGACAGCTTCCCGCTTCCTCGAATTGACCAATTGGTGGATTCCACTGCGGGGCATGCACTGTTGAGCTTTATGGACGCCTACTCGGGCTACATTCAAATCCCCATGTTCGAGCCAGATCAGGAACACACCTCCTTCATCACTGACAGGGGGCTTTATTGCTATATCGGCATGTCGTTCGGTTTGCTAAATGCTGGGGCTACATATCAAAGGCTGGTTAACAAGATGTTTAAGGACCAGATTGGGAAAACAATGGAAGTATATGTGGACGACATGCTAGTCAAATCAAAGGAAGCTTATGATCATGTGACACACTTATCAGAGATGTTCGACATACTAAGGGATTACAGGATGAAGTTGAATCCCCAAAAATGCGTATTCGGGGTTGAATCTGGCAAGTTCCTGGGCTTTATTGTCAATCACAGGGGAATCGAAGCTAACCCTGCGAAGATCAAGGCCTTAATTGAAATGAGGTCGCCTAGGAATATGAAAGAGGTGCAATGCCTTACAGGTCGGGTTGCGGCCCTAAACCGGTATATCTCGAAGTCCTCAGATAAATGTAGAGAATTCTTCGCAGCTATAAAAAAGGGGCAAAAATTTGAATGGACGACAGAATGCGAGGCTGCCTTCCTAAAGCTGAAGGAGCAACTTGGAAGCCCGCCACTATTGGCAAAACCAACGGAGGGTGAAGCCTTAATCCTTTACCTAGGGGTTTCCAAGTTCTCAATTAGCGTCGTCCTGATCAAGGAGGAAGAGCAAGCCCAGCAGCCGGTATACTACGTGAGCAAAAGGTTACTTGATGCTGAAACCCGTTACTCGAACATGGAGAAGTTAGCCTACACACTAATTTTGGCTTCCTGTAAATTAAGGCCTTACTTCCAGGCTCACAAGATTGAAGTGCGAACATCCTTCCAACTCAGACAAGTTTTACACAAGCCGGAAGCATAGAGTACAAGTCAAGGACCGCCATCAAGAGGCAAGCACTAGCTGACTTCATCCTAGAGTTTCCATCCACCTTTGAAGTTGAAGGGATGGAATGCATACCTGAATCTCAGTCTCCCATGGCCATACCCGAGAATTGTTCCCCTTGGTGGAACTTGTACGTCGATGGGGCTGTCAATGGGAATGGGGCCAGGGCTGGCATTGTCTTAGTCAGTCCAGAAGGCCATAAGCTGCAAAGCTCCATTCACTTCGATTATAAAGCCACCAACAATGACGCGGAGTATGAAGCCCTAATAGCAGGGCTGGAGCTGGCCTTGGAGATGAGGGTGGAAAATATGAATGTGTACAGTGATTCTATGCTGGTGGTCTGGCACATCCGAGGAGGCTTCCAAGCTAGGGGTCCCCGTACTGATCTCTATATGCGGTACGCCCAGGAATTAATTGGGAAATTCAGAGAAATCAAGCTAGAGCAGATACCGAGGTCCGAGAACGCAGATGCAGATGCTCTGGCTAAGTTAGGCTCTCAGAGGAATGCACACATGCTTGGGGTGATCCCCCTCGAAATCCAATATCAGCCCAGCATCCCTAAAATTGAAGTCCTGGACGTTGAGGTCGATGAATCTAACCTTTGGACAACCCCAATCAAGGAATACATAGCCAACGGAACCCTGCCTGCAAACAAGGATGAGGCCAGAAAATTGAGATACAACGCAGCCCAGTATGTAATCTATGATGGAATCCTTTATAAAAGGGGGTTCAACCGGCCCCTCCTTAGGTGTGTTGCTGGGATAAGATATGAATATATTATGCGCGAGGTACATGAAGGAATTTGTGGGAATCACTCGGGGGCTGCCTCCCTCGCTCACAAAATCCTCCGTCAAGGCTACTACTGGCCTACCCTCTACAAGGATGTTCATGCCTTTGCTAAGGCCTGTGACAGCTGCCAACGGTTCTCTAATACAAACAAGAACCCCGCAGTACCCCTAAAGACCCTGACAAGTCCCTGGCCATTTGCTGTTTGGGGTATAGATCTGATTGATGAATTACCCAAAAGGAAATGAGGGGTGAAATACTCAGTTGTGGCTGTAGACTACTTTACTAAATGGGCTGAGGCTGAACCCCTGGCTTCCATCACTGCGAGGAAGCTGGTAGACTTCGTTTATCGAGCAATCGTCTGTCGGTACGGGGTTTCCTACAAGCTCATATCTGACAATGGGAAGCAGTTTGATAGCAATGAGATGATAAATTTTTGCGAACACCTTGGCCTAAAGAAAGGGTTTTCCGCGGTGTGCCATCCCCAAAGTAACGGTCAGACGGAGGCCGTAAACAAAATCATCAAGCACACCCTGAAAGCCAAACTAGAAGAGAAAAAGGGGTGTTGGCCAGAAGAACTTCCAATGGTGTTGTGGTCTTATAATACCACTCCAAGGTCTACCACTGGCGAGACCCCGTTCACCCTAACATACGGATGTGAAGCCATGGTTCCCGTGGAATTTGGAGCAGGGTCCTTTCGAAGGGATAACTATGACCCTGAGAATAATGAAGTCAACCACAGGCTCTACCTAGACCTGATTGAAGAAGTAAGGGATACGGCTCAGTTGAGACTTGCCGCATATCAACAGAGGACCCGTAAATATTTTGATAAGATGGTGAGGGCTCGACCCCTCAAAACGGGAGAACTGGTTCTAAGGAAAATGATGCCTAACATGAGGGTTCCCGCCCATGGGGCCTTCGGTGCAAAATGGGGAGGCCCATATATTATTAAGACAGTGCTTTGGGAAGGTACTTACCACCTTACAGACATGGATGGAAGACTCATACCACGGGCATGGAACGCCCAACACTTAAAGAGGTATTACCAGTAGCTTCACCCGAGTAGTATTTCTGTAGGCTTCGGCTTAAGGGTCAGAATAATAAAGGCGGTTTATTAGTTGTAATCGCTATGCTTTTAGGAAAATTATCAGGCTACTATTTACTTTATTTGCTAGGATGCTCTGGGGGTGGTGTCTTTACACCCCCCAAAATTATGCTATGTCAACTTTTTACCATGTGATTCAATAAAATTTCGCAGTTTTCCATTACAAAAATCTTTATATGCTTGCTTGCTTACCATGATTGTTAATTGAATGCTTCATGTATGCTTTAAAAAAGTGTTTAGGGTTTCAATTGCATCTAGTTCTCCGCCATAATTGTAATTATAATAAAGAACTCGGGGGGTAGTAGGCATATCATTAACATTACTTGACTTAAATTTCAAAAAATTGGAAATCGAAAACATTAAGATTCGGGAAACACAACTCAACAACTTGGTTGCACTGATTGGAAGGAAAGCTTATCAAAGCTTTCAAGGTTTCAAGCTTTTCAAGCTTGCAAGGTTTTGGGCTTATAGTAGCCCTTCAAGGTTTAAAGCCTATCAAGGCTTTCAAGGCTAAAGCTTATCAAAGCTTTCAGGTTTCAAGCTTTTCAAGCTTGCAAGGTTTTGGGCTTACAGTAGCCCTTCAAGGTTTAAAGCCTATCAAGGCTTTCAAGGCTAAAGCTTATCAAAGCTTTCAAGGTTTCAAGCTTTTCAAGCTTGCAAGGTTTTGGGCTTACAGTACCCCTTCAAGGTTTAAAGCCTATCAAGGCTTTCAAGGCTAAAGCTTATCAAAGCTTTCAAGGTTTCAAACTTTTCAAGCTTGCAAGGTTTTGGGCTAACAGTAGCCCTTCATGGTTTAAAGCCTATCAAGGCTTTCAAGGCTAAAGCTTATCAAAGCTTTCAAGGTTTCAAGCTTTTCAAGCTTGCAAGGTTTTGGGCTTACAGTAGCCCTTCATGGTTTAAAGGCTATCCAGGCTTTCAAGGCTGCATTTACTGGAAGTAGGGCTTATCAAAGCCCTTCGAGAGGATGAAAACTTATCAAGGCTTTCGAGTTTAAAGCCTGTCCAGGCTCTCAAGGCTTACTTGGTGGAGTTATCGCAAGGCTTACTTGGTGGAATTACTACAAGGCTTACTTTGTGAAGTTGTCTCGAAACTTACACCTGGGGATCACTTTAAGACTTACGCTCAAGGGTATCCTTCGAGACTCACACTTGGGGCTTATGTGTGAAATCCCAACGCCAAGCTTGCACATAAGATCAAATTCACTTGTGCTTGGATGGATTGTCACAATAAAAGACTAAGTACTTTTATAGTATCGAGGTGGTAACATAATTACATCTATATACACTCTCAAGGAAGGAAACAACCCCGAAGAATAAGGTCCCAAGGGTCACAACCCCCTAGAGATTGGACAATGTACACATTTTCAATAAAAGGGTTACCCCCGGTATTTATTCTTTCTATCTGCATGGAAGGGTTAGATGGAAAATATAGCAATAATGGAAGAAGTACAAGCAATGCACGCAAAGAAGATGAAGGAGTGAAAGTAGTTACATAGAAAATAAATATATACTACAAAGGAAATTCCTCCCCACACCAACAGGGGAGGCCCTTGCAGTATTAAAAATATCTTGCGGGGCATTCTGAGGTGCCCGCACCCTCATCCAAAGAACTCAATTCATGACGCAAAGCGCCAAGCAACAATTCATGATTAACAAAAAAAATTGAAAGTTTGATTAAGGAACTGGGGAGGAATGATCAAGGGGCAGCTGGAGAGGAGGAGGCCTTGGGGACTTCATCGGTTGTCGGGGCGTCTGAGGAGATTGCGTCTTGGGAAGGAGCCACGACTAGGGCCTCCACTTGGGCCACCACATGAGAGTCCGGAAGGGGTGCCTCCTCAACCTTCTGTCGGTTCGCAGCCGCAGCTTCTCCCTCAGAGGTACCCCCAAGAACTTCCTTGGCGCCGGTTTCACTTTTCTCAGGGCTGGCGGCGTCCTCGGCTTTTGCTTCTTCCAAAGCAAGGGCGGCATCGGCTTCCCAATTTGGCCCAGTCATTATCAGGAAGGAAGCGGTAAGCCGACTTCACGTAATCTTTCACCCCAGCGGCGACCCCCGCCTCAAAGATAGCGGCCTCCCGCTCCTTCCTCTTCTCCCGGGAGGAAGCCTCTGTGCCCTGCAGGGTCTTCACCTGGCTCTCCAGCTTCTTCACCAGCTTGCCCAGGCCATCCGTCTCCTCCTCCAGAGAACGCCTCACGGCATCCTCCTTTCTCCTCTCCACAGCAACCCTCACCTCCGCCTCCTTAAACTCCTGGTTGGCCTTCCGCAAAGCATCCCACTCCTTGGTGACGGTAGCAAGATCCCCCTTAGCCTGCTTCAACTCTTTCCTAAGTCCCTCATTAATTCGGGTAGAGTCAGCCACCTGCTCACTGATTTTAAGGTCTAGGAAGAGGTTCTTCGCATTGGCCAACACTTTGTCGTGTGCGGCCTCAGACAAAGATAACCTATCCCATTCCTTAATGATAGCCTCAGGGATCTGATTGCTGACCAGACGCTGGAAGAGTTGGGTTTTCTGAGAAGAAGAAAGAGAAGGGGTACCCCGGGCCGAAGCCAGGTTTGCCCGCTTAGCAGAGCGAGAATCAGAAGGGGTCCCGGTGTCCGAGCCCCGGGGCCTCCCACTTGCGGCCACCCGAGGAGGTCCTCTTTTGTTCTAGAGAAGCGGCAGGATGTTGAGAGATAGGAGGAGTGGAAACAGGAGCCTTGGAGCCGGAGGCCTCCCCGAACAAATCTTCATATTTTCTGGACCTTTTCACAAATGCATGAATCTTGGAAGCCATCTCTACAGAGAAAGAAGATAAGGGAAAATGGTCAGAAAAAATGTGCATATAAAGACAGGGATATAAAAGAGCACAAGTACAAGCATGGCAGACAGTATGCAAGTATAAAGCATGTGACACAAAAGGCAAGTAGTTCTCAGTATTATAGTAACAACAAAACCTGGGCTTCCCGCTGTTTCTACACCCGCACCCCCCTCGTCAACGGGGGATGCGTCGACCACCGTGGTGGAAAAGCCGAGCCTCTCCAGATTTTCCGGAGTAAGCAGGCTGGAGCCATCCCCCAACTTGGTGGAAAGCCATAGCACATGCTTGGCCCTTTCAAGGGACTCTCCCGCCAAAGGAGTCTGCACCGGCATGTCTACAGTGAACAGAAAGCATAAGGAAACTAAACTGGAAGCCTAATAATGAAACTCACAATGGACAAGGGAGAGGGCTGCCTTACTGGGGGAGAGGTTGAAGTCCTTCTTGTAGACCGGGCAGTCATAGCAGTAAAGGAAGAGCTTCTGCAAGTCAGACATGGATTGGCGGTTACCCTTAATGCCCTTCTTGTGGTGGGTGTTCCAGGCTGTCAGGTAAAAGAACCCTGGGGTCCTTCCTGTGAGCTTCAACTAGAAGAACCAGCCTAGCTCGACAGCCGACATCCTCACCCCATGATGGATGTCATAAAGGATGTACAGGCATACCGCCATCCGGTAGGAGTTCGGAGTAAGCTCCATCGGCGCAACCTCATAGAAGTCTAGGACTTCTAGGATGAAGGGGTGGAGAGGTAGAGACAGCCCCAGCCTAAAAAATTGGGAAGAAAGCACGGTGTTGGGGTAATTAGTCTCCGGCTTGAGACTGTCAAAGCGATGACATCTCTCACCAGGCTGCGGGATCACCAAAGTGCAACCGGTGTTGCAGGACTCCAGGAGGGACTACAGCCTGGCGGGAGTCATGATGGAGTCCATGTACTCGCAAGCCAAGACCACAACCGGAGGCTCAACAACCTCAACGGAAGCCTCAGCCTCCCGCTCGAGCTCTTCATGAACCCCCTCAGAATCGGCAACAATGTCCATTTGGGGTCCCGGGGTTTTCTCCGCCCTACTGGATTCGGAGGTGGTCCAGTTGAGTTCCTTCACAGCCAAGCTGCGTCTAGAGCGAGTCCTAGAGCTAACCCCTAAGCCTGGCTGCGTAGGATGAGGATTCAGGCTGAGAGAAGACCCCGTGTCAACTACGAGGATTGGGGCCTTACTGGTGGCAGACTGGGATGAATGAGAAGACATGAATCCTTGAGACATCTACAAGAGGAAAGGACAGGGTCAGAAAAGGAACTTAAATGAAAAAAGGGGACGAAGAGCTAGGAGATGGACAGAGGAAAGGAGAAGAAGAAAAGAGAAAAAAGGGTCTACGGAAGGCTGGGCTCTAGATATGAAGCCCTGCAGGCATGGAGTAAGTAGAGAGGGGTTTCAGTTGAAGCCCCAAAGTATAAAGGAACGATCTTTCTCCAAAAGGGGGCAATAGGGGCTTCTGGTGACGGTTTGTTTTGTTTGTCTATCAGCGGAAAGCCACGAAAGGCACCCACAGGGGGAACCCGATTCTACCCCCAAACCACAACCATAACAATCAAACGTTCGATCACTATCCTAAGCTACAAGCTAAACAAGCACAGAAAATAAATCACACATCCAAGGCAGATAAGAACACGCAAAAGGGGTTCAATCGTAAGAGAGGGGTTTCCCCCTAGAGGCGATTGGGAATCTAGGGTTTGCAATCTAGGGTTACGATCAGGGCTCCAAAGCAACGCAACAACTCCAAGGGCGATAACCCAGTCGGGAAACAAACAGGGCCTAATCGGAGTCGATTAAAGCTGGTGGTGTGTGCACATTCAAGAGATTGATGTATACAGTCGGTTATACAAACATGCAAAACGGATTGGCAGCACAATCTACTATAATACTCTCAGATGGTTAAGTGTGGGTGTGTGCACGCATACCAAGGTGAACGGTCGAGAAAGATAAATGATAATCGAACATGGAGCATCTAAATATATAACATCAAGCGCATGGAGTCACCAAATAAAAAAAACTGAAAAGGTTAGGAGCGCATACCTTTGAGTTGCGACGGAGAAGGAGCCGAAGAGAACGCCGGAAAAATGAGGTAGTTCTACGCCTGGGATGCTTCGAGTGTGAGAAGTGGGAGAGTGAAGAGTTTGGGAGATATAAGAAAAGTGAGGCGAGGCTTCGGGCCGATGTATATATAGTGGGAGAAAGTGGGGAACAGCCCTGCCAGGTGGCGCGCTGCGGTTGGTCAGGCATGCAGAAGCCTTGATGGCGTGAAGCTTCCAAAGGAGGGGATTAGACAGCTAAGGGGTAGAGTTTAATTGGGACTCCACAGCTGCACCACCAATCTAGGCGATTCGGTTGGGTTTGGAACAATTTCGAATTTTAATTATTGGATAAGCCTTATATTCCAATATTTGGATAGGCTTTTGCAGTTAAAAAGCTGGAGCTAGATTTGTACAAGCCCGAACGAATTGGGGAATTATTTTGATTATTTTCGGAAGTAAATTCGAGGCTTATGGTGGTTGCATTGAAATAAATTATAACTGGTTTTGTAATTATGTAGGAGGTATATCTGAATTATTTCTTGATTCTTACATCGGGCTACGCCCACGTAAGCTTAGAAATAATTTACGATTAACCCCTAGCATGATTCGAGGGCTTGCAGCTGGGAAGTTGGGGGTTGCCGTTTTTAGGTTCCTCTCGTATTTAATACTTCAAGGAACCGAGGGGTAGTTGTTGTGCCATAAAATCTCCCTGGGCTTATTTTATAGCCCATCATATTATTTGGGCTTTACTTGGGCTTACTAGAGTTATTTGGTAAATGATATTGGGCTTCACTATGGCTGGGTGAACCATTGAAGGCATACGCGAGGGTATACAGACTTGCACTAGAAGCTTAATGGAGGCTGCCATCAGGATGAGGTTGCACCTGAGAGTGCTTTAGGGGTTACCTCTGCTAGGGGTTACCGCTAAGTGCATTCTGGCTTTGAGCTATGGGGCTGCAGTTAGGGGATGCCGTTGGTAGGGCTTCCGCCGCCTGGGCAGAACGGCAGACAGACTTCAAGCAGGACTCTTCTTCCTTGTTTCTAGGAGGACGAGTTGGAAGTATATTGGGAGTATATCAGCTATCATTTATCTGCAAATTAAGGGATAAATACGTGCATTATGGAGATAATTACAAATGGGTGGAGATAATTCATGAATATTCAGATAAACATGCAATATGAAGGCTTCAAGTGACCTACTTGAAGTGGGATGCCGCTAGATAACTACAAGAGGATGTTGTTTTATCCTAAACTAGAGGGGATAAGAGCTTATCTCTTCAGAGTCCTAAATCGAGAACTACATGGGCTTGATCCCTATAAATAGGGTATGTTGGCACCTTGCAAAGGGACGGATTCGGATTCATTTACTCACGAGTTCTACACTCTAAAGAGAGGCACGTGTAACCTTTGTGACGTACATTTCCAGGCAATTGCAGGACTGAATTCCATTATTCCGGCCTCGTTGTTTGGTTCTTTGCAAGCTCAGCCCTTAAACACATTTGTTTTTCTTTAGTTTATGTTAACGGTAGCCCCTAAGAGCTAGCCGTGATTTTCGTAGTTGTAATAGATATCCCTATAATTGTGCTATACGGTTCTGGGGGTGTTGTATCAATTCCTCTCACAACATCGTGGTATGATCGGAAGTTTATTATATATTACTGCTAGCCGACCCGATATTCAATATAGTGTTACAGGGCACTGTTGATCTAGGCTTTTGGTATCCAAAAGGCGTACCATTTAATCTAGTATGCTATTTTGATTCGGATTATGCCGGACATTTAGTAGACAGAAAAAGCACTAGTGGTACATGTCAATTTCTCGGTGGATGCCTAGTTTCGTGGTTTTCAAAGAAACAAAATTCCGTATCTATTTCAACCATTGAAGCTGAATATATAGCTGCTGCAAAATGTTGTGCTCAAATTTTATGGATGAAACAAACATTGGCAGACTATAATATTAAATTTGATGTCATATCAATACTATGTGACAACACGAGCGCTATTGATTTAAGTAAAAATCCCGTGTTGCATTCACGATCCAAACACATAGATATACGACATAATTTTCTGCGTGATCATGTCAATAAAGGCGACATAAAAATGACTTATATTGAAACTAAGTTCAATCGCTGACATTTTCACTAAGCCATTAAGTTCCAAAAGATTCGCCAAATTACGATTGGATCTAGGAATGTTGGAACATGTTAAATAATAGTTTGGCATACTCATTATAAAATAATAAATGAGTGCTAATCATTATTTTAGTTATTTCATGTACTTTAAATATTATTTTTAATTCGGTTCTTTCATATATACTCTAAAAATTCAGATTTGTCAATAAAGAAATTTATTGATCGGATTTTTCTGAGTCAAAATTTGGGAGTTCATAATTAATTATTATGTAAAGCATAATGTAATATGTAATGTAATGTCGATAACTCAACAGTAGATTAAAAACAGGAAACAATAACTAAGTATCGTACAGGAATCTATAGAGTTGAAGATACGATTCAAGAAGTTGAAGGCAATCAAGATATCTGAGACGTACAGCAAATCACTGATAGAAGTTCATTAAAATGTTCAAGCCTCGGTGAAGAATAAAGTCTAAGTGGTTTCTGATGTCAAGGTTGTCCAAAGATCAAGATTCTCAGTTCTGAGAGATTCAAGTACATCCTCTCTGATTATTCGTAATCAGAATCACTGAAGCAATACTCAAGTCTAGTGAGACTGATTAAGTATGTACTCAAGAAAAGAAGACGGAGAATTAATTCTGTATTAGTCGTTCGTGAACCAGACCAGTGCACAGGACGTCAGTACGTTTGAATTGGATTCGAAGGATTCAGTCAAAGATAACTTAATCAAGTCAAGGCGAAGCATCCTCCAAATTGATTAGTAAATACTTATATGTATATATGTCACACATATATATATATATATATATATGTATAAGTGTACTAGCCCCTTCTATTTTTGGAACAAGGAAGAAATGGAGCAAGGAAGAAAATTATACATAATCTCTCCTTGCGCCAAGAATGGAACAAGGAAGAAATTATTGTTTTATTTCTTCCTTGCGCCAATTCCTTTCTAACACCTTTTCTTCCTTGCGCCAATTGGAACAAGGAAAGAGTTGTCTTCCTTGCGCCAATTGGAACAAGGAAGACATTCTGTTCCTTGCGCTGATTTCTTTTAAATAACAATTCGTTTGAATTGTTTTGAATGGAACGAGGAAGGAAATTGTTCCCAATTTCTTCCTTGCGCCATTTAAACAATTCTTCTGAATTGTTTTGGCGCAAGAACGAGGAAGGATGGAACGAGGAAGCTTTAATTTGATTGGTTGAAAGCTTTCTTGCGCCAAGCGCAAGCACAAGCTGAGTTTGTTCCCCAAAGTCTATAAATAGAGCTTTGTGTTCTCATTTGAGAACAACTACACACTTTGTAAAGTGCACACAATATACACATTCTCGAGAGCAAGTTAGAATATCGTTTTAGTCGAGAGTTTGTATTAGAGTGTTTGTAGTCTCTGCAGCCGACATTCGTGTTGGAGTTTGTAGCATCCGAGGATTATTTGTAATATAAGAATATTCCCCGACTTGCTGGAGTTGTTCATTTACGATTGATTTAACTGGACTTAAACAGTTATATTCCGCAATTCAATTAATCGAAGAATTTGGTATAGACGTATTCAACCCCCCCCCTTCTACGTCTGATTGGACCTAACAATTGGTATCAGAGCTTAGCTGATCGATATACAGATCTGAGATCCGTAACCAATCTGAAAAGCTAGCTGTCCGTACAATCGTAATTTTATCTGATAACAATGTCGACACACAAGTTAGGAATCAAAGTACCTCCATTTGACAAGGATGACTACAACAACTGGAAGATGAAGATGTTGCTGTACATCAGAGTTGCTAATCACATGTTCATTGGGATTCTGGAAAATGGTCCGTTTGTGCCTATGAAGATTATTCCTGAATCTGTTGAAAATGGTGTTCGTATTCCACAGAAGTCTGTTCCCAAAGAGAAAAGTGAATACACTGACACTGATAAGGAATATGTTGCACATGACCATAATCTGCAACTCATAATTGTTGAATCAATGACCAAGACTATGACAAATCTGATACTAAGAGGGGTGTATTGGATTGGGATTTTAAAGCATTTTTTTGCATTCATGAAATCCGAGGGTATTCGATTGGGATTGTTTGAAATCCATTAAAATCTTGAGGTATTCAATTGGGATTTTAAATTATGCTACAAAATCTGGTGGTATTCGATTGGGATTTTAAATTATGCTTTAAAATCCGATGGTATTCAATTGGGATTGTTTAAAATCCATTAAAATCTGATGGTATTCAAATGCTGATGGATTTTTTTTCATTTCATAAAATGATGGATTTTGTGGCATTCTTCAGTGTATTTTAAGTTTTTTGAAATCCCACCAAATTCAATGGGATTTTGAAGCATTGTACCTAAATCCTATCAACTCTGCGACATTTCATCAAGAATCCGCACAAAATTAAAATCTCATACAATCCATTAAAATCCGTAGACTAAAAACAATGCATTAAAATCCCAATCGAATACACCCCCGTAAGTCTGAAAACTTCAAAGCAGATGTGGGACACTATTGAGGCATTGATGGAGGGATCTGAAGAAGTCAGGGAAAACATATACGATATGCTAATTGCCATATATGAAGCATTTCAGGCAATACCTGGAGAGAACATTTCTCAAATCTACGAAAGGTTCATGTTGCTGTTAAATGAACTTACCCTACATGGAAAGACTTATCCACAGAAAGAGATTAACAGAAAGTTCTCGTTTGTGATGCCACCCCATTTGGTTGTAAAGACAGAGACCATCCGGGAAAGAAGCGACTTCAGAACTATGACTTTGGAAAAGCTGTTTGGGAAACTGAAGACGTTTGAGATGGAACTTGAACAAAGAAAGATTATATATGGTGGTGGATCAACCGAATCCAAGAGTATAGCCTTACAGAAGACCACTGCACTTATTGCTGATCAACAATACTTTGGTTATCAACAATTAGTTGAATATGGTATCAATGATCACACTGTTGCTCAGAGTGATTGTTCATCCATCAAAGCTGACTATCCTTCTACCAATACTGAGATTGTAGAAGCTGAAATTGATGAAGTTTCTGGAGAACCGGAGGATGAGTTCTACACTCAGGAAGAGCTGGAACAGCTGGAAGATAAGTCAATGGCTTATATGGCTGCAAGGTTCAAGCATATCAAGTTCAGAAAGAACCCCCGGTACAAGAAAGCTTCAGGGAACAAGTTTCAGGGTAAAGGAGGATACTCAGGGTCAGGGTCAAAGAGTACTGGCAGTTTCAAACCAAACATGTATGACAAGAGCAAGGTCAGATGCTACAACTGCAATGACTTAGGGCACTTTGCAACAGAGTGCAGGAAACCCAAAGCGGCTCCTGTCAAAGAAAGAAGCAACTCATATGATAAGAAGAATTCTTATGAGGATCTGAAGAAAGAGAATGAGAAGCTAAAAGCTAAGTTGGAAGCAATGGTGGCCAAGCACAAAGGAAGGGCTTACATTGCTGAGGGAAAGAGCTGGGATGACACAGATTCTGATGATGAACCTGTACAGAGCAACTATGCATTTGCATTAATGGCTGACACTGTCGAGGAATCTCCATCTCAGGTATCTCCTGAAATTTCTGTTGATGATATGACTACTGCTGATTATAAAAAGACTATAAATGAACTAGGTCAAGAGATGTATAACTTGCACACTAGTTTATTAGCTTCAGAATCAGATAACTGTAGTCTTTCTCTAAAGATAGCTAAACTTGAAGAACGAGTAGATGAATTAGCTTTAGAGAAACTCATGAACACTAACCTTAAAGATAGAATTGAATATCTAGAGAATAAGGAGAAGTGTAGTGCAGAAATTGAGGAGTCCCTTAGGTCTCAGATTGCTGACCTAGAAACTAAGCTCAGGGCCTATCAGAATTCTGCTTTTCTACAGAAAGAGATCTTGGATAGTCAAAGGGTTGATAAGAAGATTGCTATTGGCCTTGACTATAGTTCTTTGGAAAGGTCTAAAAGAAAGAAGAGAAAAGAGAATGAAGGCATATTTGTTTCAGCAGGAACTGAGAATGCTCCTGAAGGAACAAATGTACCTAAAATTCTGAAGAACACCAAGACCCCTATCTTTAGAAAGGCACAAATAGAACCTCTGATAGAAGAAGACCTTGTCATCAAGGAAGAGTTGAAAAATGAGGAAGTTGTTAAGCCTCAAGTAAAACAGGAATCACATGATGTACCTTCTAATTCCCAAGTCAGAGATGACTCAGATAAAACTGGATTAGGAAGTACTAGTTCCAACAAAAAGAAGAACAACAGGAATGGCAAGTTAGATCCTAAGAACACCAATTCTAGGAATTCTTATGCTAGAAAGGTTTGTAATAATTGCAATTCTGCTAATCATCTTACTCATGCATGTAAAGTGATTAAAGTAGATAATTCTGTGTCTAGCATGCCTAATACTGTTAACATGAATGCTGTTCACTTGCCATGTGGTAGAGTAGGTTGCATGCAATGTGCTATGAATATGATGTCTGCATGTTTTACCATGTTAAATGCATCTTTTTCTGCATCACCTGCCATGAATATGAATATGCCTGCACCTTCTGCTGCCCCTGTGGCAAAGACTGCTTGTCCTTCTAAGAAGAACGAAACTCCCAACTCCAAGTCTAAAAGCACTTCTGCTAAGACTAAAAAGGAGAAGAGTCTAGTCACCTCTGAACAAGCACATGTTAAACCAGTTTCTGTTGATAATCCTGTTTCTACTAAACCACCTGGACCCAAGAACGTCTGGGTACCAAAGAAAGTTTAATCCATTTGTGAATGCAGGGCACAGGAAGGAAAAGTAAAGTTGTGTGGGTTCTTGATAGTGGTTGTTCAAGACACATGACTGGAGAAAAGTCCCTGCTCACAGATGTGGTGATGAGAACCGGCCCAATTGTAATCTTTGGAGATGACAGCAAAGGATTTACAACGGGATATGGTAAGCTGAAAGTTGGAAATGTCATCATTGAAGATATCTCTCTGGTGGAAGGACTCAAGCACAACTTACTGAGTATCAGTCAGTTCTGTGACAAAGGATACGACGTAATCTTTCAGAAAGAAGTTTGCTTAATCCAGAACCAGAAGAACAAGGATCTTACACTCCGTGGTGTAAGAAAATCAAGTTTGTTTATAGCCGACATAGACTCAGCAAGTAAGGGGGAGGTCAAGTGTTTCTACACCAAGGCCTCTGCTGATGATAGTTGGTTATAGCATCGGAAGCTCTCACACTTAAACTTTAAGACTATGAACTCTTTAGTCAAAAGAGAACTTGTGAGAGGATTGCCACAGAAAGAATTCTGTCAAGAAGGACTCTGTGATGCATGTGAAAAAGGAAAGTCAAAGAAAGCATCACACAGGAGCAAAGGCATGACTGACATTGGTTTACCCCTTCAACTGATTCATATGGATATGTTTGGACCAGTCAACATTCCTTCTATGTCAAGAAAGAGATAAGCTCTTGTGATCGTCGATGACTACTCAAAATACACATGGGTATTATTCTTACATACAAAGGATGAAGCAGCACAAGTCATCATTGATCATATCAAGAAGATTGAAAAGGAAGCAGATTTTCCAGTAAGGGCAATCAGATCTGATAATGGAACAGAATTTCGAAATGCTGTTCTTAATGAATTCTGTACTGATAAGGGTATTTCTCGTCAGTATTCAGCTCCAAGGACTCCACAACAAAATGGTGTCGTAGAAAGGAAGAACAGGACCTTGATTGAAGCAGCAAGGACAATGATTAGTCAATCAAGACTTCCAATCTATTTCTGGGCTGAAGCTGTGAATACTGCTTGCTACACTCAAAATCGTACCCTGATTAACAAAGATTTAGATAAGACTCCGTACGAAGTAATGGCCAACAGAAAACCATCACTAAGTTACTTTCATGTGTTTGGTGCAAAATGCTATGTTCTTAAAGAAGAGCATATGGGTAAGTTTGATGCTAAAGCTGAAGAAGGCATCTTTCTGGGTTATTCCTTAGAGTCAAAGGCCTACAGGGTTTATCTGATCAATGACGACAAGCTGATTGAAAGCATCAATGTAAGGTTTGATGATACCAAGCTCCCAAGTCTTCAAAAGGAAAATGAATCTGATTCTCTAGAATTTGAGAACTTAGATGACATCTATATTGGAGAAGATGAACCTGAAGCTGATACTAGAGAACCTAATGCAACTGAAAGAACTGCTGATCCTGAACCATCTGGAGGAAGTGTTGGTAACAATACAAATGATCATCATGATCACAGTGGTCAAAGTGGAGGATCATCAAATAGGATTAGCATCAGTTCAGGGGGAGCAAGTCACATTAGTGGATCTACTAGTCGTCACACTCAACACAACAATGATTACGGTGAATCATCAAGATTGAATCTGCCAAGACAAAGGGTATGGAGCAGAGACCATCCCATTGAACAAATCATTGGTGATCCTGACACAGGAGTACAGACTAGAAGAGCAACTCAAAATGAATGCAACTTTGCTGGATTTTTGTCTCAGACAGAACCAAAGAAAGTTGAAGAGGCTCTAAATGATCCAGATTGGGTATCTGCAATGCAGGAAGAACTCAATCAATTTGAAAGGCAGAAAGTTTGGAAGCTGGTGCCAAGACCTAAAGGAAAATCTATAGTTGGCACTAGATGGGTTTTTAGAAACAAGCTGGATGAAGATGGTATTGTCACGAGGAATAAGGCAAGACTGGTAGCAAAGGGTTACTCGCAAGAGGAAGGAATCGATTATGATGAAACCTATGCTCCAGTTGCTAGGCTTGAAGCAATCAGGATGTTCTTAGCATTTGCTGCACATTCCAACTTCAAAGTATATCAGATGGATGTGAAAAGTGCATTCCTGAATGGTGATCTCGAAGAGGAAGTCTATGTTGAACAACCCCTTGGGTTCGAAGACAAGGAATTTGAAGACTTCGTGTATTTTCTCTTCAAAGCACTTTATGGTCTGAAGCAAGCCCCTCGAACCTGGTATGACACTCTTTCCAAGTTTCTACTTGAAAATGGTTTCACCAGAGGTATCATCGATAAAACTCTTTTCCATAAAAAGCATAAGAATGATGTAATTCTGGGACAAGTATATGTCGATGACATTATATTTGGTTCTACTAATGATCTTTTGTGCGAGAGATTTGCTAAGCTTATGCAGAGCAAGTACGAGATGAGCATGATGGGAGAATTGTCCTTCTTCCTAGGACTTCAAGTACTTCAGAAGCCTGACGGTATTTTTATCTGTCAATCAAAGTACATCAAGGATCTTCTGAAGAAGTATGGAATGGAAGAGGCATCTCCTGCCAAAACCCCTATGCCAACTGCTGTCAAACTTGATCAGGACAAATCTGGTAAGTCAGTTGACATCACGAGGTATCGAGGTATGATTGGCTCTCTCTTGTACTTAACTGCTAGTAGGCCAGATATCATGTTCGCAACTTGTTTATGTGCTAGATTCCAGGCTGATCCTAAAGAGTCTCATCTTATAGCTGTTAAGCGTATTTTTAGGTATCTTAAGGGAACCCCCAATCTTGGGATATGGTATCCTAAGGATACAGGTTTTGATCTGATTGGCTATACAGATTCTGACTTTGCAGGATGTAAGATTGATAGGAAAAGTACTTCAGGAAGCTGTCAGTTTCTTGGACGAAGGTTGGTGTCATGGTACAGCAAGAAGCAACACTCCGTGTCTACGTCTACAGCAGAAGGTGAATACATAGCTGCTGGGAGTTGCCGTGCTCAAATTTTGTGGATGAGGAATCAACTACAAGATTATGGATTCATGTTGGATAAAATTCCGATTCTGTGTGATAACACGAGTGCCATTGCCATTGCCAACAATCCTGTTCAACACACCAGGACAAAGCATATTGATATCAGGTATCATTTTCTTCGTGAGCATGTCATGAATGGAACAGTAGAGTTACACTTTGTACCTACTGATCAACAAATTGCAGACATCTTCACTAAACTACTAGACGAATCCACTTTCTCTAGATTGGTTGGTGAACTTGGGATGTTAAATCTGTCTAATTAAATTAGACAATCAATAACTGCAATTTGTTCGTAAGTTCACAAGTATTTAAATGTCAATATTTCTAGGACTTGTGAATTTACAAGTGCATCCAGTATCTTACGTATTTTATTGCTAATTAGTTCTATTTGATTTGCCATGATATATGTGATTATGTGTTTTAATTGCTTAAATGGTAGATTGTTAAAATTAATTGCATAAATTGTTTAAGTGTTTTTATTCAATTAATGAATATAAATATTTAGATGATTCAGTTATCTTTAGTTTAAGATTAGTTAATGGACGTGAAGCAATTCAATGATTATTAGTTTCCATTAATTAAATTTAAACTAAAATAAGCAGCATAGTATATTTAAATTAAGTTTACTAAAGTCAATTTAGTCTAATTTAATTTAAATAATAACTGTGATTTTTCTTCTTGTAGCATAGTTAAATTTAACTTGAATTGACTATTGTTAATATAGTTTCATTCGATTTAAATTACTAACTGTGAATTTGTTTTTGTTTTAATCGTATGTTATTGGTGCAACTTAGTTTATCAAAAATCTTCTTACGTCTTATTTTTTAATTTGATTTAATGAGTTCCTTGCGCCAAGAAACTAATTTTTAGATTAAATTAAAATTTTCTGATGATTTCTAAGTTGCGCCACACAACTTGTCTGTCGATTAAAACAATTTCCAAAATTCTACCTTGCGCCATGTTTCCTTGCGCCAGGTAATTATTTGTTTTTGATTTTGTTTTCGTTCCTTGCGCCTCTCTTCTAGGTTGCGCCAGGAATTTTTTTTTATTATTTTCTTTTCTCCTCCTTGCGCCAGGAGTCTCCTTCTTTCCTCCTTGCGCCGTGTATATCCTTTCTTATTTTATTTTCTTTTCATCTTTTGTTTCCTTGCGCCTCCTTCCTTGCGCCAGGAAACTGTTCAGTTTTTATTTTATTTTATTTTATTTTATTTTCTTTCCTTCTCTCCCTCCTTGCGCCACTCGCATGCATATACATACTGTGTACTTCACAAAAACACCTCCATCGCCATTGTTCAAATTTCTCTCGAGAACTGCTGCCATTTTTCAATTAAAATCATATCGAAACTCTGCCCATTTTTAAAACTGATTGTAGTTTTGGAATCCCCTCGCAAAGCCCGTTCTTTTCATATAAAAATCTTGACGATCCGTTATCGTTTTTCGTTGGGGTTTTCCAAGACTTTTCAACTTCCGGGCTTAGTTTCTACGTGATTTTGGTGTTAAAAATTTGCGATTCCGATACCATTAGTCTTAGAATTTCGAAAGGAACAACATACTTAAGTTTCATTAAGTTTCGAAATTATAAGAATTAGGGTTTTTCAGCTCGTGTTTAAATTATTATTTTCGTACCATTGTGATATATTTGTCTCGTTTCTAAACAAACAAAATTTTCCTTCATTTTTAATTTATTTAAATTAAAAATGGCTGCAAATTTTGTAATTCCAAAGACAAATTACACTATTGTTGCAAATAATGATTTAATCAAACCGCAAAATTTTAAAAGATGGGTTCGTTTCTTGAGTGAAGCTTCACTTGCACGTACAGCCATGACTCAACATACACTGCTGATTAATGATTTACTTCGAGATTTTATGAACACAGCACGTGTTAGCGATGTTGATCAAGTTTTAGGTGTAAGTTGCGTGATTCAAGGTCGGGACATCACTATAACCGAGACATTGCTGAATGAAGTATTGGGACTTCCAACTGCCAATTTTGTCCCAGTACCTACTGAAGAGGAACGAACAACATTTTTCCGTCATATCCACTGTTCACTCGATGATCAAGGGAGGTTGCCTAAAAAGATATATGTCACTCATCTCCCAAAGGAATGGAACTTTTTCTTCTCATGTGTATCATATGTCTTTGCTCCGAAGGTTGGAGGATTTCATGGTCTCACAACTTTCAATCAGAATTTTGGCATTGCCATTGCTGAAAACCGGCCAATCAACTTTGGGCATCTGATTATGGAAGAGTTCCAAAGGACACTAACAGGACCTCGTACTTCAATGTTGTATCCATGATTCTTCCAGCTGGTCCTCAATCATGCACTGTCCACAACGGAGAAAGCTGCATATGCTCGTTGTGTAACTTCTAATCATTCTTATCTTTCTCTCAAACAGCTGATGATTCTCCATAACAAAGCCAATTATCCAAATAATCATCCTGTGGTACTAACCCAAGTATTAAGAAATTTCTTTGAGAATATGAATGTATAGGTACAGGTACCACAAGGACAGGCTGCTCCTGAAATCCAGGATGATGTGAATACTGAAGAAGCTGCTGAAGTTGATCCTGCTGCAGAGCCAGTGACTGAAGCCACTGAGGGACATGCTCCTATGGATGTTGATGCTGATCCAGTAGTCCCTCCACGTGAGTCTGATGTCGTCTCTGAAAGGGCTGTAAACTAAGATGATCTATTCACAGACAATTGCACTCCGGAGCAACCAACAGGTTCTTCTGAATTTATTCCTGATAATTTATCTTTTCATCCTGATGAATTATGGATGAATATGCTAGACACAGATGATCCTCTTCTTCTACATGCCAATGCGTTTGCAATCCCACAAACTCATAACCAAGGCATTCCTTCACACACCTCTGAAGCAGAAACCTCACACCCCTCTAGCCATACAGCTACACATTCTGAGAGAGAGGGAGAAGATCTTCTAAGTGCACCACTAAAAAGTGTTGTTTCTGACACTACCACCTTATCTCTTAGCACTTCAGGAGATCTAGAACATGAGGCAACTGTAACACCGCAAATTTCATCACCACTACCAACTCATATCACTACTTCGCACAGTAAGGTGCACACACTTGATGAATTGACGGTTGCAAACACCTTGTCGACCATGTCACGGTCAGACACTGCTGTTTTTCATTCTTTCGAGGATCAAGTGCCTTCACAGGCAATTGAGGGAAACTTGGATGTTCTGCAACCTTCTACATCCTTGTCTACCCTCCTGGGAGGAACATTCCCAGATCCCCCACGGGACCCTTCACCCCTGGAAGGTGAACAGCAATCTGCAGATGTGCCCTTCATATCAAGAAGTGAGCCAATTGTAGAGGACTTGACTACAAGTCATTCGCTGTCAACAGCAGTTGTGGGAAACCAGGGTGCTTCGCCAACTCAAGGATCACATCCTTCGAGCCCTGTGTCTACCCACCTTGGAATTCCAATCCAAGATCCATCTAAGGACTCACTGCCTTCGGGTAGTCGGCAACTTGCTTCTAATGACTCAGATTCGCCTGACGAGGAAACCGAGGACGAGGCCTTACGAATCCTCATTGCACCTCCACTGACCTCTTTAAAAGGGGCTAGGGAGATCTCTTCTGCAGGTACACCTTTATTACTTGGAGCTGGAGCTAGTGTGAGTGTGAGTGATACACCAACAGAACATGTTAAACAGCACACCACAGCCCAACCGAGTGATCAACACTTGAGTGAATCGAGAGAAACACCTACAGAACGAATAAGTGAGGACCCTTCTAAAGACATATCTTCACCTCCACCAACTGTATCACTTGCTCGATTCGAAGCCCTGGAATTTGAAGTTAGTCACTTAAAGGCTGAGAATCTTGTGCTAACGGAAGAGTTGCTGGAAGTCAAGACATTTTCTAGCCAGCTTGAACAGAGATTAGCAACTTTGGAAGCTCGATCTATCGCTTCTCAAATATCTCAGGAGGATAAATCAACTGAGGGGGAGAGAGTGGTAGAAAAAGCAGTAAAAGGCAAAGCCAAAGCTGTGTTGGAAGGCTTAACTGAAGAAGTGTTTGAATCTGCACTCGACGGAGTTCCACTTAATGATGAACCATATATTCCTGAACACGTTGAGACAGAGTTCATTCCTGGAAATGTGATGAATGAAGAAGATCTGTAAGAAGGAGAAATCCCGCAAGTAGATGAAGTCTTTGTGGACGAGCTTGCATATCATGATGACATGTTTCCAGAAGAAGAGATTCCAATTACTAATCCTCAGGATATTCCTGTTGTCCGACAGCAAAGGCTTGAGAGAAACAGACTAAGGGAAAGGCTTGAAAATCAAAGACGGATACGTAGGGAGAAACTGGAAGCAACAAGGTTGAAACAAGGAGTTGAATGGGATATTGCAAGATCAGTGTTTGAATTTCCTGAAGTGGTAAAGGGTAATCATGATAAAGAAGTTCAAGAAATCTTCGACGCCTTCAAAAGCAACTATGAGAATCTTCATGAGTTTCACGAAGCGTTGGACAAGGCAATCACATCTGTATCTATCATGGTTATTCCTGCACATGGATGGTCCGTGCATATAACATTCATTCTGAATGGTGAAAGTAGAAGATTCAAACATGTGACTTGTGAGTTGCTGAGGAACTTATCTCTGACAGAACTGTTCGTAGTGAAAAACAAGATTATTGCCACTGGCGAGAAGTACAATGAAGTCTTCAGAGATAAGGTAGTGGAATGGCTTACTAACATCAGTGTAGAGACTCATGATAACCCTCCAGTGATCAAGTACTTCAAGGATAAGATGATCCAAAGCATTGGTCTGAAAGATGAAGCATTATCAGGATATCATCCAAGAATACTGAGTTATCTGGAAGGAGAAATCAGAAGAAAATGTTCGAATACCAAAAGGGGAAGACTTACTGCAGAACTTCTATATGCTTATCGTCTGAACTATGCGGCTCTGAAGAACAAAAGTCTTGAATCTGTTGAACGTGAACAACCATATCCACTGCCTCCTCTTGATCCTGAAACCCCTGATGTTGTGAAACCAGCTTCTGTGTCATTCAATCCAACTTCCATTACCTTCATAAAGTTCAAGAAATCTGAGCCTGAAAAGCTAACTCTTGAAGAAATTGGTGAGTGCACCTCCAAGTGTATCTCTCGGGCAATTCGACAAGTCAAGTACTCAGTGATCAAAGAGGATAAAGCTGTACTCATCCCTCTACTTGAAATACTGAGGGTAAAGAAATGTACTGAGACTGCTCAAGACACCGAAAGAGTTCGTGCTCATCCTTCAAGACTAATGATGAAAGTGGAAGGAATGAATTTGAATATTCCATTCAAAAGGCTTAAGAAAATGAGGCACCTAACCTCTCTGGAGAAAATGCAAAGAAGATTTGAAACGACTCCTCCAGTAAATGCTTTAGAGGTTGGAGCTTATAACATCATCACATCTAGGATCAAAGAAATTGAGACGAAGTTAGATCAATTGAAAGCTGAGAAAGCAGCGAAGAAGAAAGCAGAAGAAGCCCTACTAAATGCAACAGCCAAGAAAGCAAGAAGAGATTAGCTCAGTCTAGAGGAGCAATTGGCCACTTGTATTTATTTTTTGATTTCTGGAAATTGTAATATATAATCCAGATTGTACTTAGTATTATTTCCTGTTTAAGTATAAGTGCTTTTTCTGTATCAGTTGAGTTATCCTCCTAAAGGATTTGCTTGTCGAACTCTAACAAACAAATAGGGGGAGATTGTAAAGCATAATGTAATATGTAATGTAATGTCGATAACTCAACAGTAGATTAAGAACAGGAAACAATAACTAAGTATCGTACAGGAATCTACAGAGTTGAAGATACGATTCAAGAAGTTGAAGGCAATCAAGATATCTGAGACGTACAGCAAATCACTGATAGAAGTTCATTAAAATGTTCAAGCCTCGGTGAAGAATAAAGTCTAAGTGGTTTCTGATGTCAAGGTTGTCCAAAGATCAAGATTCTCAGTTCTGAGAAATTCAAGTACATCCTCTCTGATTATTCGTAATCAGAATCACTGAAGCAATACTCAAGTCTAGTGAGACTGATTAAGTATGTACTCAAGAAAAGAAGACGGAGAATTAATTCTGTATTAGTCGTTCGTGAACCAGACCAGTGCACAGGACGTCAGTACGTGTGAATTGGATTCGAAGGATTCAGTCAAAGATAACTTAATCAAGTCAAGGCGAAGCATCCTCCAAATTGATTAGTAAATACTTATATGTATATATGTAACACACATATATATATATATGTATAAGTGTACTAGCCCCTTCTATTTTTGGAACAAGGAAGAAATGGAGCAAGGAAGAAAATTATACATAATCTCTCCTTGCGCCAAGAATGGAACAAGGAAGAAATTATTGTTTTATTTCTTCCTTGCGCCAATTCCTTTCTAACACCTTTTCTTCCTTGCGCCAATTGGAACAAGGAAGGAGTTGTCTTCCTTGCGCCAATTGGAACAAGGAAGACATTCTGTTCCTTGCGCTGATTTCTTTTAAATAACAATTCGTTTGAATTGTTTTGAATGGAACGAGGAAGGAAATTGTTCCCAATTTCTTCCTTGCGCCATTTAAACAATTCTTCTGAATTGTTTTGGCGCAAGAACGAGGAAGGATGGAACGAGGAAGCTTTAATTTGATTGGTTGAAAGCTTCCTTGCGCCAAGCGCAAGCACAAGATGAGTTTGTTCCCCAAAGTCTATAAATAGAGCTTTGTGTTCTCATTTGAGAACAACTACACACTTTGTAAAGTGCACACAATATACACATTCTCGAGAGCAAGTTAGAATATCGTTTTAGTCGAGAGTTTGTATTAGAGTGTTTGTAGTCTCTGCATTTGACATTCGTGTTGGAGTTTGTAGCATCCGAGGATTATTTTTAATATAAGAATATTCCCCGACTTGCTGGAGTTGTTCATTTACGATTGATTTAACTGGACTTAAACAGTTATATTCCGCAATTCAATTAATCGAAGAATTTGGTATAGACGTATTCAAACCCCCCCCCCCCTTCTACGTCTGATTGGACCTAACATATTATATTTATTGTACAGGCAAATATTAATGAGCCATCAGAAATATTTGTGAAATTTCTAAATATGAGAGCCATTCATAAGTTATTATGCCAAAATTAATTACAATAATTAATAATATCTTAAAAAGAAATTATCTAAATAATGGGAAATATTGTATTGAAATATTCCATATAATTTGGAAAATTAAATTGGAATTATTCTATTTTACAAAATTGTCCAACCAAGCTATCATATTAAAATATTCATTTTTGGACAAAATTGTAACAAATTCCAAATATCGTTTTAAGTACCATTACTATATGTCAAAATATTCCAAATATTTTAAAATATTCAGAATTATCCAAATTCCATTTTAAAATATTTTTCAAAAATTTTGGATAATTTTGTTTGATTTTTAAAATTATTTTTGAATTATTCAAATTATTATTTTACAAAACAGAAAATTCAAAAACCAGTTTTTTGTTTTAAATGTTATTTTTCGGGTCATAACCCGCGGATCCAACCCGACCCGATCTAAACCCTACGATCTGAGCCATCAAATGTTTTCAAAAGCTAATCTGAGCCGTTCGCTATTTTAATATATAAACTGATATATTATTTTTATAATTCAGTAAGCAGCCGCATCGTTTCTCTCTCGTCTCCTCTCGTCTCTCGACTCTCTCTGTAAACCCTAACCCTTTTCCGGCCGATTTCGTTCGTTTTTCAACCCAAAATCACTTTCCTCTCTTCTAAAATGTTACACACTCAGATTTTCTCTTTCGTTTTGAGTCGAATCATTGTCGCATGTCGGGTTTGGTACAGAATTTCTGGATTTCAGTCTTTAATCGCGCATCTAATGTATATCTGTTGTGATACAACATGAAATCGACAGTTATACATCGATTAGATGTAATGCATTGTGATTTTGAGCTGTTTTTCGGAAAGCCCCAAATTAGGGTTCTTGAGATTTTTAAAACCCTAGATCAAATCGAAGTGTATTAGGTAATATTGATGGATTATCTAACGATTTTATGCAGGTTTGAAGCAATTGAATTCGGTTTGATACTCAAATCGATTTAGGGTTTGAGGCGGCAATTCAATTTAAGTGTTTAAACCGCTTAAATTGGTAAGCGCAGTACTCTATCCATGGATTCTGGTAAGTCTCGAGTCGATTTGAGGCCTCGAGCTCAGGTAACATCGAAACCCTATTCTCTATTTCTGTTCCTTTACTGACATTCGGTGTCGAGTGTTTTTGCTGGTGATGTGAAGCTCTAAAGGAGATGGAAATGTAGAGGGAAGCTGTTGGAATGAAGAGAAGACTGGAATGCGTTCTGTAAAACATATGATTTAATCATATATAGCTGATAAGGTAAGTCCTCAAGTGGTTTCGAGGCCTTGAGGCTAGGTATGATTCAAAAACTCATATATATATATATATATATAGTTATATTTTGACTTAGGAGGATGGGATTTGTTAGCGTATTGGTGGCTGTTAGATTGTTGTTGGATTGTTGGTTTGTTGGATTGTTTGTGGCTGTTGGATTTGGAAATTGCTTGATGAATTTTATTTGCTGATATGTGATTTCTGTGTTCGATATGTGATATTAATTAAATATTTTGTTGCTATTTGATTCGAATTTGACTGCCATTTTTGTTATCATTGACTGTTCAATTTTGGTTGTGTTATAGAATAGAAAACGAAGGGGGTGAGCGATTCGTGCTTTGGACTGGTCTCGGTGCGAGATGCCTACGTATCTTCTGCGTGGAGAAGAATCAAGTCCAAAACGTAGTTCTAGTTATGAGGGGTAGAGCCCTTTATATAGGCGCTTCGGAGTTAGAAGTGGGACGGAAGTATGATTCCGTGTATCAGACTTCTTATCGAAGTATGCCTCGAAGCAAGAGATAAGATAGAACTCTTATTCTCTTGTTGTTGACGTTTATCCGAACTTCTGAATATTTATCTGCTAGAGTCAGATGTATCATAGAATTCAGACTTGTTACTGGTCCTCTGACTGGGCCTTTATTAATTAATCACGAAATTATCTAATAAATAGAGACTCAGCCCCTTTTTAACTGGGCTTTAGTGTTCTTGGTCTTTTAATATCTAACAATAATTAAATATCACTTCTGACCCATATCATTTGCCCCCCAACTTTCGACAAGTTTTGTAAAAACTTTTCAAAAGTTGCTGAGTCCTCATCGGCTTTCTGAGCTCCCGATTCATATACCATGCGAGAAAGCTAACTTCTGCAAATTCTCATCGTCCAAGGTCTGAAGTTCCATAAATAGCGCAAGGATCTCAACGATCTTGACTACTTTGAAACAATTCGAGAGATGACTTGAATTGACTGTAGAGTAAAGATAGCTCTGTTTCGTATCCTTCGGGATCGTACTTCATTTTCGATTGGAGTACCGGAGGACATGAATCTTTCTTTTGACTTCTCGAGTCGTTTTCATGACACTTACGAGTCTTCTTATTGGTATAACAAGCGTCCTTCAAAATTACGTTCGTAATGGTACTTTCGAGCACTTTCGTATTTTTCCAGGGCTTAATTCAATTAAATTGGAATTTCTGCAATTAAATTCCAATTTTCTAGAATTTTTTGAGCCTTTAAAGAATTTCCAAAAATTTTTTTGAAATTAAAATCCCAATTTTACCATTTTTCCTGATTTTTCAGGAATTTTTCTTGTATTTTTCCAAATTTTGGGGAATTTTTTGGGTATTTTCATAAAGAATTAAATAATCCTTTAATAAAAACCCATCCCTCTCCAGGAGATGCTTCCTAGGCGTGGGTACCCCCGCCAAGGAGGCATCCAATGAGCCACGCCTAGGAGACTCGTCTCCTGGGCGTTGCTGAGTGTTGTTCCACATGTTTAGTCTCCTTGGCGTGGCTACACCCGCCAAGGAGGCATTTTAGCAGCCACGCGTAGGAGGCATGCTCCTAGAATCGGTTATGCCTTTCCAGAGTGAAATGTTTCCTAGGCGTTGGTGCACACGCCCAGTAGACATAATTTGGCAGCGCGCCAAGAAAAAGTGCTTCCTTGGCGTGGTTGGACAATGCTTTCTTCAAGTATTGCTTCCTTGGCGTGGGTACAACCGCCAAGGAGACAGAGCGTTGTACCACGCCTAGGGAATATGCTTCCTGGGCGTGGTTGGTTTTAAGGCCTTCACAGGCTTGATTTGTTATTGCTTCCTTGGCGTGGTACAACCGCCAAGGAGACATAGTGCTGTACCACGCCTAGGAAATATGCTTCCTGGGCGTGGTTGTCTTTAAGGCCTTCACAGGCTTGATTTGTTATGCTTCCTAGGCGTGGGTATCCCCGCCAAGGAGACATAGTGCTGTACCACGCCTAGGAAATATGCTTCCTGGGCGTGGTTGTCTTTAAGGCCTTCACAGGCTTGATTTGTTATGCTTCCTAGGCGTGGGTATCCCCGCCAAGGAGGCACGTTGGTATTTCGTAAATAAAGCATTTCGATATAATCGTCTTAGGAACATGTTACCGTTATAGGTTGTGGGCCTTAGTCTATAACCTGTCAGGCCTATATAGCCTATTTTTCTTTATTTTTTTGCGTGTATCTCCCAGAAATCTCGAGATCCTTCTAGAATAGGTTCGAATCTTTCAAGTTTATGGGCTTCCCGCCTTTGACAAGGCTTGATGACCGGCCCAAGGCCCATTCTACTGGCTGTAGCCAATTCATTTTAGGGTTTACCGGCAAGTGAACGGGTTAAGCTTTTTCTATATAATGTGTGACTTGAGATTTCATTTCTCATTTCACACAATAGTTTCCAAGTTCATGAGCTAAAAATCCTCCCAAACACTCTCAAATATCCTCTAGCTTTTAGGCGAAATTTCAGGCGTATTTCCGGCAATCTTCAAAGATTTTCCAGATTGCGGCCGATATTCAAAGTTTTTCCAGTTTTCCGGGCGATCTTCAAGGAATTCCCAGTTTTCCGGGCGATATTCATCATTTCTTCATAATTTTCTGGGTTTCATACCTTCATCCGAAGAAGATCAATGGCCGATTCTGCATCCTCACAGCAATCCCAGCTTTCGCAGCAACCTACAGCTCGTTCGCGCGCCAACCGAGGTAAAAAATCCCTCGTCCATGCTAGTGTTGTTTGTCTTAGGGATTTACTAAGTGAATTTGGTCAAGCCTTTCCCAATCTACTTCACTTAGATGCTTATAATTATCCCACTAAGCTCACCCAGAAAGATATTGATATTATGAGCAAGTTGTTTGGAATTGAACACCCTTACAGGGCCGAGCTCCCAGGCCCAAATGACCGGGCTTGCTACCCAAAGCCCGGGGCAATTAGAATTTACAAAGAAACCTTCTATGCCGGTTTTAGGTTGCCACCTCCTATGTTTGTTTATAGGCTTTTAGCCGAGGCCCGGGTGTGTCCAACCCAACTCCAGCCCAATGGCTGGAGGTTTATACACTGCTTTATGGTCCAATGTAAGAAGCACAACTTGGAGCCCAGCGTGGCTGTATTTAGATATCTTTTTAAGTTTGTGAATGCCCCAAATGATGAAGGCTGGGTCAAAATCCAATATCGGACTTTGGGCCGCAGCATCTTCGTTTCTGACTCGGCCCCTGATTCTCTTCCGAATTGGAAGAAACAATGGTTTTATTTATACATGGAAGGGGCCGATTGGGCCGACTACTTTTACTCGGATTTCAGCCGGGCCGAGGACGGAACGATGCGGTCCCTTAAGTTGGGGGTCGAGGAAGAGGCTGCAATTAGGGTTTTAACGGGGGACAACCTCCACCATTGCTCGTTGCTTATCTCGGAGGCCTCCCTCCAGTTACACGGGCTTAGCGATTTGGGCCCTGAGGGTATGCCCCATTCACTTGCACTTTTAATAAACTTTTCTTTACCTTTATAAATTGGGCTTCTAACTTTTCGTGTTTCTGATCTGCAGCCCAAGTTGCCTTAGGAAGCATTTTCAAGAAGCGCGAAACCGCCGCTTCTCAGGCGGTGGTTACCGAAGTGCCTCGCGAGAAGAAGTCGCGAAAGAGGGGGAAGTCCCCAGTTATCGAGAAGGTTCCTGCCTTCTTGACTCCTCGCGAGGTGGCAGTAGAGGAGGATTCAGGCCCCTATGTCGTGGAGTGGGGCCTTCTGAAGAAGGACACCGTGGTGGGAGATTCTCGGGCCGCCGCGGAGTGGTCCAGGAATGTGGTCACCCCACGGGATCGGGCCCATGTGGTCGAATCGTCTGAGGACCTCCAGATTGAACTCCTGGGGGCCCAAGCCGTGGCGACGGTAAGCCCAATGCATTGTTTCTAAGTTTTATCCTAACTTAGTTAATTTCTTCTTCTTCTAACTTCCTTGTTTTGTATAGGTCAACACCTATCTCCAAGCTGCGGTTCACAACTTGAAGGCGGTCAGGGCCGAGAAGTCGATCGCGGAACGTGACCGCGATCGTTACTTCGAAGCCTCGACCGCTAACTTTGAGCAGTTCCGGAGGGTGGAGGCCGAGCTGGTGGCCGAACAAGAAAAGGTCCGTACTTTGGAGGCGGAGCTGGCAAGGGTTCGAAAGGAGGCGGTGGAGGACTATAAAAAGTCCCAAGAATTTGACGACCTCCTGGCCGCGGAGTTCGACGCATCCTTTCCCGAGACCTTCAAATCCTGCTGGGAAAGGATCATAGAGGAACTTGGTTCCCAGATCGAGGGAGTCACACTGGAGCGATTCCCCGTTCCGAAGCTTCCCGGGGAGGAGACCCCTTCCCCGATGGCGGTCGAGGATCTCGGGGATTCGCATCCTGTGGACTCTCAAACTTTGGAGATTCCAACCGAGACTCTTGTGATCCAAGATTCCAACTTGGATGAGATGGATCTCGGGAAGGATGGGGAGGCCCACGATGAAGCCCGGGACGAGGCCCAGGAAAAGGAAGCCCGGGGACCAGAAGCCCAGGACGAGGAAAAGGTCCAGGAAGACGAGTTCGATGATGGTCTTCCTTAGACTAGGCTCTTTTTGGCCCTGCGCGGCTTATTTTGTAATTATTAAATTATTCGAATGTTTATGCCCCTCGGGGTTTAACTTATTAATCTAAGTTATCTTTTGTTTCGCATTCTGCAATTCGCTTCTTTAGCATTCTGTACTTATAATATTTTTCGTAGGATTTTAGTTAATCCAAATTCCAGGGTAATCCTCGGGATTTTCATTTGTGAATCAGAGTAATTCTTACTTAGAATTTTCAAACTCTGAAACTGACTATTTTGAATCCAAACTTAGGATTTTAAACATGTAAAATTCGATCAGAATTTGTGAACTCTCCATCGAACCAAACTCAAGTATAAAGTAAAAGCGACTTGGATAAACAAGCTAGATAATCCTCAGGACTTTATTATTATAGTAAAAGAAATAACTATCTCTGGAAACCAACTACATGGCAGTGGTCAACATGACCTTATTTTTATGATAACTACTAACTTCTGTTATCACAGAGTAGACATTAAATATAATATATCTTTAAGTTGGTTGCATGCCAACTCCTAGGGACCTCAACTCCTTCCAAGGTTTGAAGCTTGTATGAGCCATGGCCTGTGACAGTCCTAACCTGGTAGGGGCCTTCCCAATTTGGAGCCATCTTGCCTTTGGGACCTACCCCTGAAGCCTCAATTTTTCTAAGTACCAGATCTCCTTTCCTGAAATACCGCTCCTTAACCCGTAGGTTATAGTAATAGGAAGCTCGTTTCTGGTTTTCCACAATCTTAGCATGAGCTTCGTCACGAATCTCATCAATCACATCAAGTGCAAGTCTCATACCTTCCTCGTTGGCTTCTGGCTCATACTGCTGTACCCTTGAGGAGGTGTGAGTGATTTCAAGGGGCACAACTGCCTCAGCTCCATAAGCTAGCTGAAAGGGGGTTGCCCCAGTTGAAACCTTGCAAGTTGTTCGTGATAAGTGGATTTTATATCCACTTGGAAGCCTTCGTTTTGGCTTAAATTGATGGAATGACCTCAAGCTTTTGATATTTTTGATATGTTTTAGTGTGGTGATGCGTAGGTTTCTTGGAAGGAGAACGAAGAGGGGAATCATAGCTTTAATTGAAAAAAAACGGCGAAGCAATCGGATGCACGAGGAGAAAGTTATGGACGTGACAAGGTTGGGTGTCAGGGCTGCTGATTTGGCGCGCCCGCCCCAATTTTGGCGCGCCCGCCCCGTTGGCGCGCCCGCCCCAACTCTGGCGCGGCCGCCCCACGACCTGAGCGGGAATTTTGGCCCGATTTGCCCGTTTTTGATCCGTTTAAAGGCCCGTTTGCTGGGAAACTTAAAGGAGGACTTGGGGAACTTAAAGGAGAACCTAGAAACATTCTAAGGAGCACGTGACGGCTACGGAGAAGATCAAGATCAATTTCATACTTTCACTTTTGTAATTCTTCGAAGTAGGCGTAACTTTGGATGCTCGTTTCGGATTTGTTTCTTAACTCTTGTTCTAGTACTTTGATTTTGTTTTTCCTATTCCGTACCATGTTTACATTCGAACCCATGATGATGAGAAGTTCGATTAGGAACTAATCATTGTCATGGGATTTTAGCGGATTTATCGATGAATTTCAGTAGTTAATTTGCCTTGTTCATATGTGATGGTTTGATTTCCTCGTATTGGTTGTGCTTATTCATCTTGGATGCGTAGCTAACATCTAAGATTGCTTGTTAATCTTTATTGAAGCGACAGTGAATATATTGATTTAGAACTTGCCATGCGAGCATAGGTTTCGTGTTCGATAACATGACTTGTGATGTGATTTTACCCATCTTGCATCGCCCTATGTAATCTCGATAGATAACTTGCTCTTCAACCGTTATGTTTTCAAATTCTATAGACATATAGGGTCTAAGCATAATTGGTGTCTGTTTACCTTCTATCTTAATTGTGGATGTGTAGCAGTATGGTGCACGTATAACGACAGTTAGCGTGTATCAGTCTCGTGTTATCTGATTAGTTATCAACCATTACAATCGAATAAGGTAGAACTCTGAATGAAGTTGTTAATGAAGCTAGAATCCCATGTTTTATTCTCATTAGTAATTCGTATTCTCTTAGTTGATAATTCTTAGTTTCATAATTCAAATAGGATTAGTTAAGTAGAAAACCGAACCCCAATTTGATACTTGTCCAAGCATTGAATAATAATCATACATTGGTGCATAAGTGCATATTTCTGAATACACCAGTCTCTGTGGGTACGAACTTGAATAATATTCTATATTACTTGTGACCACGTACACTTGCGTGAATTTGTGCGAACAAGTTTTTGGCGCCGCTGCCGGGGACTCGGTGTTATATTTTAGTTTATGTGCTTGTCATTAGTGGTCGTTAAAGTTCAGTGACTTGGATTCTTTTCTCACCTTAGTTCGTTGTGTGTGTTTCAGGTACTTGAGGGACGTGTATGCGAACACGTTCTCAGGCTCGTAAGGAAGCATTAATTAAGGAAGAAACGATAGAGATTGATACGATGGATGATCAACCACCAGCAGTTAACGATACTAAGGCTCTTAAGGCTTTCTCTGAGCCGAAAATCAATGACATTCAGTCGAGCATTGTCAGGCCAGCGATTCAGGCCAACACTTTCGAAATCAAACCTAGCACTATTCAGATGGTACAGAACTCAGTACAGTTTGGGGGTTCTCCGACAGAGGATCCTAATATGCATATTCGAGACTTCATTGAGATCTGTGACACTTTCAAGTTCAATGGTGTTACGGAAGATGCCATTAAATTGAGGTTGTTCCCGTTTTCTCTGAGGGATAAAGCTAAGGGATGGTTACATTCTCTTCCTGCAGGATCTATTACGACATGGGAGGATCTGGCTCAGAAATTTCTTTCTAAGTTCTTCCCTATGGCCAAAACAGCTGCACTAAGGAATGCTATCACTCAATTCTCTCAGCTATCTGGTGAAACTTTTTGTGAAGCATGGGAACGCTACAAGGAGATGCTTCGGAAGTGCCCACATCATGGGATGCCTGATTGGATGGTTATCAATTGCTTCTATAATGGCTTGGGTCCTCAATCGAGACCAATGCTCGATGCAGCATCAGGTGGAGCTCTATTGACTAAGAGCTATGAGGAGGCTTATGAGTTGATCGAGATGATGGCTGCAAATGAATATCAGAATCCTACTCAGCGTCTTCATCAGGGCAAAGCAGCAGGGATTCTGGATGTTGATGCTACTACAGCCTTGACTGCTCAAATTAAGGCTCTTACTATGAAGATGGATTCTTTGGTAAACTTGGGGATTCAGCAACCACCTTCAGTTTGTGAGCTTTGTGCGGGTACACATTCCACTGATCAGTGTGCCATATCTAGCGAGTCAGCTCAGTTTGTGAGCAATTTTCAGCGATCTCAGCAGCCAGCTCCGGCTACTTATCACCCGAATAATCGGAATCATCCGAATTTCAGCTGGAGCAATAATCAGAACTTCATGCCACAACAGCAACAGCAGTTTCAGCAGCAAGGAGCTAGACCTTTCAACCCTTCTGGTTTTCAACAACAGTTTGCACCGAAGCAGCAATTCCATCCACCTGGATTCCAGCAACAAAATCATGGGGTGGCTGGACAGTCTTCCAACGAAAGATCTGAATGGGAAGAGATGAAATTAATGATTAAAAGCCAAGCGGTGTCAATCAAAACTTTGGAAAATCAGATTGGGCAGATTGCTAACGCGTTGATAAACAGACCACAAGGAACGCTTCCTAGTGATACCGAGGCCAATCCGGGTAAGAAAGAGATGAAAGAACAGGTACAGGCTGTCACCTTAAGGTCCGGAAAGGTTACGAAGGAAAAAGAATCAGCAACAGAGCGAAACAAGGAAGAGAGTGATCAACAGGTTGAAACACCCGTACTCTCATCTGAGTCTGATAGTGGAAAAACTGTTGTTGAGGCTGACAAGAATAAAGTCAACGAGGAAGCAAGCAAGGATTCAACCGAAAAGTCTAGCCCGAAAACTGATACTGGGGTCAAGCAAGTATATCCACCTCCACCTTTTCCGAAGAGACTGCAAAAGCATAAGCTCGACAAACAATTCGCTAAATTTCTAGAGGTCTTTAAGAAATTACAAATCAACATACCTTTTGCGGAGGCTTTAGAACAAATGCCGAGTTATGCTAAATTCATGAAAGGTATTCTATCTCGAAAACTTAAACTTGAGGAATTGGAGACTGTGGCTTTGACCGAAGAGTGTAGTGCTGTGTTGCAACAGAAATTGCCCCCGAAGCTGAAAGATCCGGGAAGTTTCACAATCCCGTGTACTATTGGGCAATTGTCGTTCGACAAGTGTTTGTGTGATTTGGGAGCTAGCATAAATCTGATGCCCTTGTCTATTTTCTTGCAACTTGGTCTTCCGGAGCTGAAACCTACTAATATGTCTTTGCAACTGGCTGATCGTTCGATTACATACCCAAGGGGAATAGTTGAAGATGTGTTGGTAAAGGTAGATAAACTAATCTTCCCTGCTGATTTTGTCATCCTAGACTTCGAGGAAGATAAGAAGATTCCCATCATCTTGGGGAGACCTTTCCTTGCGACAGGGCGGACTTTGATTGATGTTCAGAAGGGTGAACTCACAATGAGAGTTCAAGATCAGATGGTCACTTTCAATGTGTTCAATGCCATAAAACTTCCATCAGATGAGGAGGAATGCTTTAAAGTGGATATGCTCGAAGCTGCAGCTCATTCGGAAATTGATAACAGGCTGAAAACTGACATCTTGGAAAGGATTTTATCAGGTGACTCAGAATTCGGTGGTGAGGAGGAAGAAGAACACCTTCAATATTTGAATGATTCTCCTTGGAGAAGAAGGATGGAACCTCCAATTGAATCTCTTGGGTTATCGGAATTGAAGGACTCTCATGAAAAGCTGAAACCATCTATTGTCGAAGCTCCTAAACTCGAGCTTAAGCAACTTCCCGAACACCTAAGGTATGCGTTTCTTGGCGAAGCCTCTACATTACCTGTAATTATTGCATCTAACCTTTCAGGTATCGAGGAAGAAAAGCTTTTGAGAATTCTTAGGGAGTTCAAATCAGCCATTGGATGGACTATTGCAGATATTAAAGGAATTAGCCCTTCTTATTGTCAACATAAAATTCTGATCGAGGAGGGTAGTAAACCCACTGTTGAACATCAAAGAAGACTCAATCCAATCATGAAAGAAGTGGTGAAGAAGGAGATTCTTAAGTGGCTTGATGCCGGCATTATTTATCCAATCTCGGATAGTTCATGGGTAAGCCCTGTTCAGTGTGTGCCTAAGAAAGGAGGCATGACCGTGGTAGCTAATGAGAAGAATGAGCTCATTCCGACGCGAACAGTCACAGGTTGGAGAATATGCATGGATTATCGGAAGCTCAATAAAGCCACCAGAAAAGATCACTTTCCGTTGCCTTTCATTGATCAGATGCTTGATAGGTTGGCCGGTCACGAGTACTATTGTCTTCTTGATGGGTATTCAGGGTACAATCAGATTTGTATCGCACCAGAGGATCAGGAGAAGACCACTTTCACTTGCCCTTTTGGCACATTTGCTTTCCGTCGTCTTTCTTTTGGACTTTGTGGTGCACCAGCAACTTTTCAGAGATGCATGATGGCTATTTTCTCCGAGATGATTGGTACCAATGTTGAGGTGTTCATGGATGACTTTTCTGTCTTCGGTACTTCTTATGATGAATGCTTGAGCAACTTGACGATGGTGCTAAAAAGATGTGTGGAAACTAATCTCGTTCTTAATTGGGAAAAATGCCACTTCATGGTTCAAGAAGGCATAATCCTTGGGCATAAAGTTTCGAACAGGGGTCTCGAGGTAGATAAAGCTAAGGTGGAGACAATTGAAAATCTTCCTCCACCAATCTCAGTAAAGGGGATTCGGAGTTTTCTTGGTCACGCGGGCTTTTATCGACGGTTTATCAAGGATTTCTCTAAAATCACCAAACCCTTGTGCAACTTGTTAGAGAAGGATGTGCCCTTCAAATTTGATGGAGAGTGCTTGGTTGCGTTTGAAACTCTAAAGAAGAAATTAACCACAGCACCTGTTATTACTGCACCTGATTGGAATGAGCCTTTCGAGATGATGTGTGATGCTAGTGACTATGCGGTGGGAGCTGTGCTTGGTCAGAGAAAGAATAACATCTTTCATGCGATTTACTATGCTAGTAAGACTCTCAATGGTGCTCAGCTGAATTACACTACCACGGAGAAGGAACTACTGGCTATTGTTTATGGATTCGAGAAATTCAGATCTTATTTGCTTGGGACAAAGGTGTTTGTTTACACTGATCATGCTGCTATTCGGTATCTGTTATCGAAGAAAGACTCGAAACCTCGGCTGATTCGATGGGTTCTTTTGCTTCAGGAATTTGAGTTGGAAATAAAGGATAGAAAGGGTACTGAAAATCAGGTGGCTGATCATCTCTCTCGATTGGAAGATCAAGACCGAGCATCCAAAGACACCACCTTGATCAATGAGTCTTTTCCGGATGAACAATTATTTGGGGTCCAAGAGGAAGAGCCATGGTTTGCGGATATTGTGAATTATCTGGTGAGTAATGTCATTCCCCCTGATTTGTCTTACGCTCAAAAGAAAAAGTTCCTTCATGAGGCGAAGTGGTATCGTTGGGATGAGCCATTCTTGTTTCGTCAAGGTTCCGATCAAATTATCAGAAGGTGTATTCCATACAGTGAGATTGAAGGAATCTTGCAAGCTTACCACGACTCCACTTATGGAGGACACTATGGAGGACAGAAGACAGCTGCTCGTATTCTGCAGGCGGGTTTCTTTTGGCCTACTCTCTTTAAGGACGCTCATCAATTTGTGTTGAAGTGTGATCGTTGCCAAAGGGTTGGTAATATCTCTAGAAGGGACGAGATGCCTCTCAATGTTCTCCTTGAGGTGGAAATCTTTGATGTGTGGGGTATTGACTTCATGGGACCCTTTATCTCATCTTGCAATAATCTCTACATTCTGCTTGCTGTGGATTACGTGTCTAAATGGGTTGAAGTCAAGGCTTTACCAACCAACACAGCTGCGGTAGTCATCAGTTTTCTTCAGAAGAACATATTCACTCGCTTTGGTACTCCTCGAGTTATAATCAGTGATGAAGGCTCACACTTTTGCAATCGAAAGTTCACAACACTTATGGAACGGTTTGGTATTAATCATAGAGTTGCCACTGCTTATCATCCTCAAACAAATGGGCAAGCTGAGGTATCTAATCGGGAAATCAAGCGAATCCTAGAGAAAGTTGTGAGTCCTTCAAGGAAAGATTGGGCGTTGAAGCTTGATGAGGCCGTCTGGGCCTATAGAACGGCTTATAAGACTCCATTGGGGATGTCACCTTTTCAGTTGGTTTATGGAAAAGCATGTCATTTGCCTGCAGAGTTAGAGCATAAAGCATATTGGGCTTTGAAGAAATTAAACTTTGATATGACAGCTGCTGGTGAAAAGAGAATGCTTCAGATTAATGAACTCGACGAGTTTAGGCTTCAGGCGTATGAGAACAACAAGCTTTACAAGGAAAAGGTCAAGAGATGGCATGATAGAAAGTTGGTGCAAAAGGAGTTTTTCATTGGCCAACAAGTGTTGCTTTTTAATTCTCGTCTCAGACTATTTCCTGGGAAGTTAAAATCTAGATGGTCAGGTCCTTTCACAGTAAAGAAGGTGTTTTCACATGGTGCTATAGAAATTTATGAAACAACACCGGAGGAATCATTTAAAGTGAATGGACAAAGAGTGAAGCCATATTTCGGAGGACCGGTGAATCGCGAGTCGGTAAGTACCATCCTCTCTATTGTCTAATTCTTGGAGTTTCACGTCAAGCTAAGGACGTTAAACAAGCGCTTCGTGGGAGGCAACCCACGCTTTTTCAAGCAATTCTTGTTTTTCTTCTGTTCGGAAAAAAAAAAAAAAAAAAAAAATCGAAAACCCACTGCCACGCCGGGGCCCCCGCGCCACGGCCGGCGCTCCCGCGCGAGCGGGGCGGCCGCGCCGGGACGGGGCACCCGCGCGCGAGCAGCAGGAAGCTACTGCCACTCCGCGGCCCCCGCGCCACGGCCGGCGCGCCCGCGCGAGCGGGGCAGCCGCGCCGGGCCGGGGCGCCCGCGCGAGTGAGGCAGTGGCAGGTGCGGGTTTTATAAAAAAAAATTAATTTTTTTTTTTTTCTTTCTTTTGCTCGTTTTTTTGTTTACAACCCCAGCACTTCCCTTTAATTCCCAGCCCTTTAAACTCTTGTTCTAGCCCTAATTCAACACCCAAAATTCCCACAAACACAAACCCACTTCATCTTCTACAAACCCCAACTATACATACATATACATACAACTATACACACACCCATCTCCACCAAATCTCATCTCTTTTCACTTAATCTCTCCACTACAACCTATCATCACATACATCCTCAAATCCATGGCACCTAAAAGAGCTAGGAGATCCGGGGGTAGTAGTTTGCAAGCACAATCAACGGGTTCTTCGGTTAACAAGTTTACAAGCCCGGAAGCGCAAGAAGAGTTTATTCGGCTTATGGGTAAGTCCATTACTAAAGAAAGGGGTTTCTTGCCTTCATCGGGGGATGGTGGGTTGATGTTGATGATTCAAGCTCGGGGGTGGGAGTTGTTGTGTAAGGCACCGGAAGCGGTGCCGTTGAGCATTGTCCGAGAATTTTATGCTAATGCTCGGATGGAAAAGAATGGGTTGGCAATTGTTCGGGGTTTGACCGTGGATTACACTTTGGAAGCCATCCAAAAGCTCATTGGGGGTCAAGAGATGCAAGAAACGGAGGAGGATTGGGTACGCAAAGATAAGAGGAACGTGGACTTGGATAAAATTGTCAATGAATTGTGTGTTCCGGGTACGGTATGGAAGCGCAATCCCACCACCAATGTGCGCGTCTCGTTCCCTACATCTGCTATGAACAGGTATGCTCGAGCTTGGAACCTGTTTATTTGTTCTAGTATCATGCCCTCGGGCCACCCACACGACGTCACTGTTGACCGGGCTATATTGTTGTACGGCATATTGAGTGGAGAGTATGTGGATGTTGCTTATGTTATCCATCAGAACATTATGAGATTTCTGAGGAGTCGTACTGGTGTGGCCATTCCTCATGCCACAATAGTGACTAGGTTGTGTGTGGCGGTGGGTGTGAGTTGGTCGGCTGAGGAGCAGTTGCAGATGCCGAGTGCTCCCATTGATCATGCTATTATTGAGCGATTACCCGAGTGGGATGGTGGCATACCCCACCCTATGGGGATGGGTTATAGAGATTCCAGGGGGGGACGTGCCAGGGCACCACCTCCAGCGTCGCCGGATAGAGCTCATGCTACACCAGATCGAGCTAGAGCTGGGCCGTCTCAGATAGTAGAGCACTCGGGTATTGGAGGCCGTGGCTTCAGTGATTCTCAGTACAGGAGGCTCACTAGGCGGATGGATATAATGTACGATATGCATAGTCGGTTTGCTAGGGATTTGACACAGGCGTTGGGGACTGCTTTTCGTGCTACGGGCGTAGACGTGGAGTGGCCTGTGTTCGGTGCTGATATGGTTTATCCTCCAGCTGACTCTTCACCTGATGAGGGTGAGGAGAGTGATGGTTCGGGCTCCTTCTAGGTACATTCGATCCTTTTTATCACCTTCAATGAGGACATTGAATATTTTAAGTTTGGGGGTGGTAATCTAAGGACTAGTAGTGATGTGTGTGTTCATATAGGGTGCATGTTGCATATAGTTTAGCATATTCTTTCATATTGTTACATATTAGTTAGTTTTGTTTATATATATATGCTTGTGTTAGTAGGTGTTAGTAGTTCATATAGATGCCTTCATGAATCTTGAAGTTGTTTCCCAAGTTGATGTCCTATGATGAGTTATGTGCATAATTTCTTGGCTAGTAGTCTTGCTCATTTGTGATGCCTTGTTATTTGGAAATTGCTTGTGTGAAAATTGTAATTACACTTATGCTCTAGAGATAAGACTTAGACTAACTTGTTTCTTGAGTCCTTGCGTTGAGTCGGGCGTAGAGTTTGGAGTATTCCCTTTTTGAATTTAGAGTTTGTAAATCTTAAGTTTGGGGGAGTTAAGGGATGAATATGCCTTTCTAAAAAAAAAGAGAAAAAAAAAAGAAAAAAAAAAAAAGAAAGAAAAAAAATTATTTATCAGTACTCCTTTGAGATCAATGGGTAGAATGCAATGTCATGTGAAAGGGACGATCCATGTACTTGTGCTGGTATTAAGTGCAAATGTATTAGAATAAACAAATTCTTGGTGACTTTTCACAACCCTTGATTACTGGAGAATTACTTGATGAAAAAAAAAGAAAAAAAAAAGAATAAGCGAAGTCGAATGGGGGTCGTGACTCATTTACACTGAGAAGCGTCCTAACTATAGACTTAGCAAGAAAAAAAAAGAAAAAAAAAAAAGAAATAGAAAAAAAATAGGAGAGGCATAGGAATTCTTTGATGACCCTAAATTGTAGTTGACTCTTTAGTAAAGAAGTGTTTAAACCTTATTCTGATTAACGGCTCATAGTGAGGACTCTGTTGAAGTTTGATAGTCTTTGTTTTGTTTCACTAGAGAGCATGCGAGCACACACGACGCACTTCACACTTGTAGTGGAAGAGTACATAGCTAATATGTGAGAGAGATGAATGCCGAGAATGTTGCATATTCTGAGGATGCTATGTTAACACGGATTACACTTCATGATTTGATTAGATGTAGGCATTTAGTTGCATTCATGCATTGCATTAGTAGTGTTTGTGTGTGTCTATGCTTGAGGACAAGCATCGGTTTAAGTTTGGGGGTGTGATAAGTGGATTTTATATCCACTTGGAAGCCTTCGTTTTGGCTTAAATTGATGGAATGACCTCAAGCTTTTGATATTTTTGATATGTTTTAGTGTGGTGATGCGTAGGTTTCTTGGAAGGAGAACGAAGAGGGGAATCATAGCTTTAATTGAAAAAAAACGGCGAAGCAATCGGATGCACGAGGAGAAAGTTATGGACGTGACAAGGTTGGGTGTCAGGGCTGCTGATTTGGCGCGCCCGCCCCAATTTTGGCGCGCCCGCCCCGTTGGCGCGCCCGCCCCAACTCTGGCGCGGCCGCCCCACGACCTGAGCGGGAATTTTAGCCCGATTTGCCCGTTTTTGATCCGTTTAAAGGCCCGTTTGCTGGGAAACTTAAAGGAGGACTTGGGGAACTTAAAGGAGAACCTAGAAACATTCTAAGGAGCACGTGACGGCTACGGAGAAGATCAAGATCAATTTCATACTTTCACTTTTGTAATTCTTCGAAGTAGGCGTAACTTTGGATGCTCGTTTCGGATTTGTTTCTTAACTCTTGTTCTAGTACTTTGATTTTGTTTTTCCTATTCCGTACCATGTTTACATTCGAACCCATGATGATGAGAAGTTCGATTAGGAACTAATCATTGTCATGGGATTTTAGCGGATTTATCGATGAATTTCAGTAGTTAATTTGCCTTGTTCATATGTGATGGTTTGATTTCCTCGTATTGGTTGTGCTTATTCATCTTGGATGCGTAGCTAACATCTAAGATTGCTTGTTAATCTTTATTGAAGCGACAGTGAATATATTGATTTAGAACTTGCCATGCGAGCATAGGTTTCGTGTTCGATAACATGACTTGTGATGTGATTTTACCCATCTTGCATCGCCCTATGTAATCTCGATAGATAACTTGCTCTTCAACCGTTATGTTTTCAAATTCTATAGACATATAGGGTCTAAGCATAATTGGTGTCTGTTTACCTTCTATCTTAATTGTGGATGTGTAGCAGTATGGTGCACGTATAACGACAGTTAGCGTGTATCAGTCTCGTGTTATCTGATTAGTTATCAACCATTACAATCGAATAAGGTAGAACTCTGAATGAAGTTGTTAATGAAGCTAGAATCCCATGTTTTATTCTCATTAGTAATTCGTATTCTCTTAGTTGATAATTCTTAGTTTCATAATTCAAATAGGATTAGTTAAGTAGAAAACCGAACCCCAATTTGATACTTGTCCAAGCATTGAATAATAATCATACATTGGTGCATAAGTGCATATTTCTGAATACACCAGTCTCTGTGGGTACGAACTTGAATAATATTCTATATTACTTGTGACCACGTACACTTGCGTGAATTTGTGCGAACAGTTCGATACGCCCATAGTATAGGGAGTACCTCATCGGCCCACGATCCCTGGGCTTTCTCAACTCTTTTCTTCAGTCCATCAAGAATTATCCTATTGGCCACCTCAGCTTGTCCATTAGCTTGAGGATGGGCAACTGAAGTGAAGCGTAACTCAATCGAGTAATCCTCACAATATCCTCTAAACTCAGCATTATTGAACTGAGTCCCATTGTCGGTAACCATGACTCGAGGTATTCCGTACCTGCAGATAATGTTCTCCCACACGAATTGAGCAACTTGCTTGGTGGTTATCTTGGCCAACGGCTTGGCTTCAATCCATTTGGTGAAATAATCAATCGCAACCAATAGAAACTTTCTCTGCGCGCTAGCAAGTGGAAACGGTCCAAGAATGTCCATCCCCCACATTGCGAAGGGGATAGGAGTATTGATAGATGTCAGCATCTCAGGTGGCTGTCGTACAACAGGTGCAAACCTTTGACAACGATCACACTTTTTCACATAGTCTTGAGCGTGCTTCAGCATGTCTGGCCAATAGAATCCAAGGCGGGTCACTTTATGAGCCAATGCTCTTCCACCAAGGTGTTGGCCACATACCCCTTCATGAACTTCTCTAAGGGCTTCTCGAGCCTCATCAGGCCTCAGACATCTCAAGTAAGGGATCACAAACGATTTTCTATATAAGATTCCCTCAATGAGTACATATTTAAGGGCCCTTACCTGTAATTTTCGTGCTTCATCAGCATTAGGTGGCAGATGTCCGCTTCGTAAGTACAACTTAATTTCATCCATCCAAGTGGCCCCTGTGTCAATGGGGGCAACTAACTTTGCTTCGATACTCGGGGTTCTCAAAACCTGATAGTAAACGCTTCCTGAGCATACCTCATCGTCGGAAGATGCAAATTGTGACAGGGCATCAGCCTTGGTGTTCTCCTCCCTTGGCACATCCTCTACCAAGCATTCTTCGAATAGTGCCATCTGGGTCTTTACAATCCTTAGATATTTTAGCATAGTCTCCTCACGGGCTTCAAACTCACCATTCACTTGGAAGACTACGAGCTTTGAGTCACCACAGACCTTCAAATTCTTTACCCTCAAGGTTCTGGCTAGGCCAAGCCCAGCTATCAATGCCTCATACTCTGCCTCATTATTAGTGGTTGGAAAGTCTAGCTTAATAGCATATTCCACAATAAAGCCATCAGGGCTTTGGAGCACAAGTCCTGCACCACTACCTTTTGTTTTTGAAGCTCCGTCAAAAAATAGTAGCCAATATTCTTTAGGTTTTCCTTCCTTAGTAGGTTCTTCTACCTTGTCTCCTTGCCCCCCGACTTCCTGGTTGCTAATGGTGCATTCAACTAGGAAGTCAGCTAAGGCCTGAGCTTTAATCGCCGTTCGAGGTTTGTATCGGATATCAAATTCTCCAAGCTCAATGGCCCACTTGATCAATCTTCCACTAGCCTTAGGGCTGTGTATAACATTCCGGAGAGGTTGGTCTGTCAGGACTTCTATCTTATGAGACTGAAAGTAAGGTCTTAACTTCCTCGAGGCCGTAATCATGGCCAAAGCAAACTTTTCGATCACCGAGTAATTGAGCTCCGCTCCATGCAGAACCTTGCTCACATAGTATACTGGTTTCTGGACTTTGGATTCCTCCCGAACCAAGACGGCACTTAGCGCTTGTTCCGAGACAGCTAAGTATACATATAGGGTTTCGCCCTCCACGGGTTTCGATAAGAGTGGTGGTTCTGCCATATATTTCTTTAGATGTTCGAAGGCCACTTGGCTCTCATCCGTCCACTCAAAGTTCTTAACCTTCTTTAATGCTTTGAAGAAAGGCAAGCACTTGTCTCCTGACTTGGATACAAACCTTCCCAAAGCTGCAATTCTTCCTGTCAGTTTCTGAACATCCCTTACACTCTTTGGGGGTTCCATATCTAGGATAGCTTTTATCTTGTCGGGGTTGGCTTCAATACCACGCTTTGAGACCATTAAACCCAGGAACTTCCCAGAACCGACCCCAAAGGCGCACTTAGCAGGGTTTAACATCATCTTATGCGTCCTCAGGACTTCAAAGGCCTCTCTAAGGTGTTCAAGGTGATCCGCTTTGTTCAAGCTTTTCACCAACATATCGTCTACGTATACCTCCATAGTCTTTCCAATCAGATGTTTAAACATCTTGTTTGCAAGGCGTTGATACGTTGCTCCTGCATTCTTAAGTCCAAAGGCCATAACCAAATAACAAAATACACCAAAGTCAGTGATAAACGATACCTTGGGTACATCATCCTTGTCCATCCGGATCTGATTATATCCGCTGAAGCCATCCATGAAGCTCAGCATCTCATGTCCAGCGGTGGCATCTATTAACGTGTCTATCCTTGGAAGAGGGAAACAATCCTTGGGACAAGCATCATTCAGATCAGTGAAGTCTACACACATTCTCCACTTTCCATTGGCCTTCTTGACCATAACAGGGTTAGCCAACCATTCTGGAAATTGTATCTCTTCGATAAAACCTGCTTCCAACAACTTATCGACCTCCTGTTTAATGGCTTCTTGTCTTTCAGGGGCGAAGTTCCTTTTCTTCTGTTTAATAGGCTTCCTCTCGGAGTTTACATTCAACTTATGTGTTATGAATGAGGGGTCGATACCTGGCATATCAGCCGCTGTCCAAGCGAAAACATCACGGTTGTTCCTTAGGAACCTCACAAACTCTTGTTTCAAATCTTCCTGGAGTAATGCTCCAACATAGGTGACCTTTTCAGGTTCTTCTGTATACAATTGGATAGGAACCAAATCTTCGGCAGGCTTGCCTCTCCTTTCTTCCTCTTCTCGGACATCAAGGTCCTCTATGGGTAATACTTGCCCCCCGGCTCCTCCAGATCTTAATGCCCCAATATAACAACTTCGGGCCATTTTCTGATCTCCTAATTCTTCCCCAATTCCGTTCCTAGTCGGGAATTTGATCTTCATGTGGTAAGTGGACGGGATTGCCTTAAAAGCGTGTATCCCTGTCCTTCCAAGGATGGCATTATAGGTTGACGAAGCTTTAACAACCAAGAAATTTATCATGCATGTGGCTTGTCTAGGCTCGGTACCCATAGTTACAGGTAGTTGGATCATGCCTTCAATCTTGGTTTCCACATTGTTAAAGCCATATATCGGCATGTCCGAGGGTGTAAGTTGAGTATCGGAGTATCCCATCTTTTCATAGGCATCATAGAACAAAATATCCACCGAGGCTCCATTATCAATGAGCACTCTCTTTACGGACGAGTTTCCAATCACTGGCGTAACTACTAAGGGGTCATCATGGGGGAATTTTACCTTTTCGAGGTCGACGTTATCGAATGCCATTGCATAGTCAATTTTTGCCCGCTTCGGGGGTTCCCCAACTATACTCATTACTTCTCTCGCATAAGCCTTCCTGGAGTTACTGGAAGTACCAGCGGCTGTAGGTCCTCCGGAGATCACATTAATAACAGGCCCTCTAGGCTGAGTTCTCTTATCGTCGTTGTCTCTTCCACGGTTATCACTGTCTCGATGATTCTTGTCTCCATCTTTGGTAAATTTGGATAACTTGCCTCTTCGGATCAAGAACTCAATTTCATCCTTTAACTGCCGGCAATCATCGGTCTTATGTCCTGTGTCTTTGTGGAATCGACAATATAAATCCTTGTTACGTTTCTCCGGATCGGTCCTTATAGGCTTCGGCCATCTAACACTTTCGTCCTTCTCAATCTCCAACAGGATTTGACTCCTCGGGGCGTTAAGCCTGGCATACTCAGTAAACCTCGGCCCCAGCTTCTTTTTAGCAGGCGACTTTTCCTCCTCTTCCTTCCGGGAGTACTTATTCTCAGCATTATACTCCGTGTCATTCCCACGCTTCTTGAAGTTGGTATTCGGTCCCTGATTGTTCTGGGATTTTCTCAAGCTTTCCTCCGCCTTTATATACTTTCCGGCTCTTTCTTGTAGATCGTTCATATTGTCCGGAGCCCTCTTGGCTAGAGATCGACGAAAATTGTCATCGGTGGTGCCTTGTTGGAGTGCAATCATGGCTACCTTCTGATCAAGGTCTGGGACCTTCAAGGCTTCTTTGGTAAAACGATTCATATATTCCCTGAGTGATTCGTTCTTTCCTTGATGCAAATTCATTAGAGAGGCAGAGCTCTTGGCATGTGTTTTGCTTCCAACAAATTGCCCTATGAAAGCCCTGCTCAGGTCAGCAAAACAAGAGATAGAATTAGGGGGTAGGCGACTATACCAATGTTGGGCCATCCCACTCAAGGTTTGGGGAAAAGCGCGGCACTTGATTGCTTCGGTGACGGGTTGGAGCAAAAGAGCATTCATGAAGGTCCGAACATGATTAGCGGGATCACCCGTACCATCATAAGCTTTAATGGTTGGGAGCTTGAATTTTCGGGAAATTCTTGCACCCATGATTTCTTGCGTAAAAGGGGGAACCGGGTTATCAGGATCGCCTGCTGGTAACAAGTGAATCTGATTCATCACGGTTTGACGAGGGGCTTCATCCCTAGATTCTGGGGGTTGCATCCTTGCCTGGTCTCTTTTTAACCGTGCGATTTCCTCTTCATGGGCCCGGATCCTTTCCTCATAAGTTATTGGCCCCCGGGGCTCATTAGTTTCTTGCCTATGGCGGCGTCGACGGTGCCGAGTATGATCGGTTTCTCTCCTTCTTCGAGGGGGGGTGTCACGCTCTTGCTCCGATTCCGAGGAGTCGTAATCAGTTACGTGCACATAGTCGTCACCCGTGCCTCCACGAGTGGTTGTCGTGACGGTTGAGTAATGCGTGCCGGTGTCGGTGACGGTTGCAATTACTCGAGTCAGAGGGGGCAGCGAGCCAAAAGTCAGAGGAGTAGTAGTCTGAGCAACGGTCGCACTCAGCGGAAGGGTGGTAGTTACAGGGGTTGACTCAGTCGAGACCCCGGTGGTGGTCCGACTGCGTGGAACATGGATTTCAGAACGTATTCCGGTTGGGTTCGTCATGGTTATTGTTGTTGTCCCACAGACGGCGCCAAATGTTATAGAATAGAAAACGAAGGGGGTGAGCGATTCGTGCTTTGGACTGGTCTCGGTGCGAGATGCCTACGTATCTTCTGCGTGGAGAAGAATCAAGTCCAAAACGTAGTTCTAGTTATGAGGGGTAGAGCCCTTTATATAGGCGCTTCGGAGTTAGAAGTGGGACGGAAGTATGATTCCGTGTATCAGACTTCTTATCGAAGTATGCCTCGAAGCAAGAGATAAGATAGAACTCTTATTCTCTTGTTGTTGACGTTTATCCGAACTTCTGAATATTTATCTGCTAGAGTCAGATGTATCATAGAATTCAGACTTGTTACTGGTCCTCTGACTGGGCCTTTATTAATTAATCACGAAATTATCTAATAAATAGAGACTCAGCCCCTTTTTAACTGGGCTTTAGTGTTCTTGGTCTTTTAATATCTAACAATAATTAAATATCACTTCTGACCCATATCAGGTTGATTATGTACTCTGTTAAAATCTTGGTCAAATTGAATTTCTTGCCAGTTTTAGAATTGTTAGTAAAATTTGAATTTTGTGCTAAAAATCGACTTGATATTATGTGAAAATTAAATTCTCTTAAAATTTGGACTTAATTGCTTAATTCGATGATTGAAGCTTAAAGTCAGATTAGATAATTCAGTTTAAGACTTAAATCTGGTGTTTAGACTATGTTTGACTGCTTAAGTCTTAAGTGTTGACCTAAAACTGAATTTGTTAATTGGATTTGTCATTAAATGATTAATTATACTGATTAAGACAGAGTAGTATAGTCTGGTGAAACTTGAGTTGTAGAAGTTGTTTTTAAATGGACTTGTCTCTCCACTAATTGATTAAAATATTAATAAAACTGAACTTTTCTGAATAAGTCATGTGACCTCTGTTAAGTTTGTCTCCTTGTGACGGCCTCAACCCCGGGGTAAGAGTTGACGTCACTAATAATAATAATGAAAAGGAAACACAACCTGAATATAATAATAATAATACAACCCCTGACTAGGATCTTGCCAGGTTTAAGTATGATTTAAGTCACCTGAATATTACATTACCATAAATCTTAAATCCGAATAAACTCGCTAATTATTACAATACCATAACTTATAATATTTGACTCCACTACCTCAAACGTGCCCAACATGGGTGGAGGGATAGAACCCCGTCCACTACTGGTCAATGGTCGTCTAGGCGGTCTCGTTCTAGGCATCTGAAACATGTATGTAAATATTTTGCAAGGGTGAGCTATGAATCGCTCGGCAGTACCAATATGAATAAACAGAAGATAAAATCATAAAACAGTTTATAAGAGCAAGAGAATAGAAAACATGCATGCTTCGAACATAAAACAGTAAATCATCATTTGATATGAAACTGGAAATCAACATTTATTAGCATGCTGGAAAATGTGATAATCATAAGTTTTAGTTTCAAAATTTGATCATTAGCATGCTATACAGGTTTTTATCTAAAACAAATATCAGATATATTGGACGCTAACAGGTGAAGACAGCTGATCAGTCTATCAACACCGGACGGCTCTAGTCGGCCATCACGAAATAATGTTCCGGAACCTAAAGACTAGCTAGGTCTTTAGACGCTGGACCAGGTGGTTTTGGGTGTGTAAACCACGCAAGCCTCTTACGCCACCATGATGGGTCGTTATCAAATAACGGAACCTCTTACGCAGCTCCAAATAGAGATATGTGATCCATTTCCAGTTTTCAGTTTGATTTGTATCCATCCCATTTTCAAAACCATTACATGATATTCATGAATCAATACCATGTCTCAAAAATTATAATCACTAAACATTTTCAGAATTAAAATCTCATCCGGGATAGATATTCACAAGTTACTATTCCCCTAAAACAATTTAAAAAGATATTTGAATTCCATAGTAATCGGGGAATACGTACTTAAAACATTTAATATTTGACATGCATTTTTGCTCTATTTTATTCATATATAATCTGAACCATAAAGAGTATGGTCAGTGGTACTTGCCTTGCTAAGGTATAGGAATCAGATGCTACAAAGGGAGTCGACTAGCCTTTCGAAGACTGGTGTCCTGAAATAGAACCTACAGGATCGAACAATCCTAAGTTAGACAGTCTCTATGTCAGACATCCTCGCTGGACTCCAACCCTATCAATAATACAACCCGACTCAAATAGATAAGATAGTACAGATAATCAAATAGGGCTCACACAATTCAAAGCAGGTTCGGGTTGAATTCAAAATGTACGATCCGCTGATAGTATGAGAAAATAGGGTTATAATACTTTTCGTAAAATATTACACCAAGTCATATATATTATTATTTATAGACTCGATTGATAGTTTGATAATTACAGGGGACGTTCCCGTATAATTTAAAATCTAATTTTATTTGAAAATCGGGCAGCGCCTCCTCTATTTATCGGACTACCAGTCGATATTATATCGACACAACAAATCCAAAACAACCTGTAATCAATCCCAATAATCCAAGTTACAAATACCAACTAATCCAACAAATAATCCCAACAACCGAAATAAAAATTAAAAGGGTATCGGAAGCTTAAGTTCATGACTCAATCACTAGACACTCCACACAGCCACACTAATTAACGTCCGTAAATAATATACTTGACCCCTAGACTCACCCACGCTGTACACATTGGAACACACACTGATACACACGCCCTCGATACTCTGCACTCGCACACACACGACCTCAGATTCGCACACACACAATTACACCCACAATCGCACATATATACGCATATATACAGCAGCTAATCAGTAGAAAACAAACTGAAAAAGGGGAAGAAAGGAAGAGAGAACGGAGGCTGGCAGAGGTGGCCGGAAAACAGAGCACGAGCGGTGACTGGGGGCGAACGGCGGTGAACCAGCGGCGGCCGGATACCGGAGAGAAACCAGGGAGAGGTGCGCGCGAGAGAGAGGAAACAGAGAGAGAGAGAGACTCAGGAGAGACGAGGCTGAGGAAGAGAGATTGTGGGAGAGATGTGAGGGAGAGATTTCCAGAGAGATTCAGAGAGATTACGGGAGAGATTTTGGAAATGAGAGAGAGAGATGAGTACAGGGAAAACAAGTGAGATATGTCAAGGAAAAGAAATGGATTAAGTTGATAAAAACAGAAACACTGCCACGTATCTGAAACAAGCCACGTATCTCTTTTTGGGGCCGGTTCCGGACTGAAATTAACAATTAACGAGCAAACTCACCAATAAAAATGATCCGGATAAATACCGAAATAGTTTTAAAAATCTTAAAATAATGGAAAGCTAATAAAATAAAATTTTCATGATTTTTGGTTCATTTTTGAAATTAACGAAAACACCCCACTTGAAACTACACAGAAAATCATTTAGAGCTTAATAATTAACGAAACATCAATTTATGAATTTTATAAATTTCTAAAAATATTTAATGAAATTTTAAAGCGATGAAAACGATTTTATAAGCAATACACAATTTTATAAAATCCAATCTCTACAAAATCCATAACAGATAGAAATCAATAACACGGCTCGACAATCAAATAGAAATGAAATACACCGACTCTCGAGAATATAATCACAGCACAACCAGATAATACTGAGCACATAATAAACAGATAATAAATTTATTTATTAAATATTTACAAATTTACAGATCTTTATAGCCTTCCCCCCTTAAAAAGATTTTGTCCTCAGAATCTGGACTAACTGAACAAGTGAGGATATCTGTCTAACATCTCTGACTCTAGTTCCCAGGTAGACTCTTCTACACGGGGATTCCTCCAAAGCACTCTTACTATCGGTGTAGTCTTATTCCTAAGAACTCGCTCCTTGCGATCTAGAATCTGAACTGGTTGTTCTATATAAGTCAAGTCTGGCTGAATCTCGATTGGTTCATACTCAATGACTTGATTTGAACCAGGAACATATGGCTTTAGCATAGATACATGAAAGACATTATGAATATGTTGAAACTGAGGCGGTAAGGCTAACTCATAAGCGACTTTACCCACCTTTCTTAAGACTTCAAATGGTCCGATATATCTAGGACTCAACTTACCCTTTTTACCAAATCTAACCAATCCTTTCCATGGCGAGACCTTAAGTAATACTACTGACCCGACTTCATATCCATATCTTTTCAATGCTCGTCTGCGTACTTTCTCTGCCTGTTTTGAGCTGCTTCTAACCTTTCACGAATTAACAACACTGCTTCTTTGGTTTGCTGAACTAGCTCTGGACCTAATAACTTTCTTTCACCCACTTCTTCCCAGTAGAGAGGGGATCGACACTTACGACCATATAGTGCTTCATAAGGTGGCATTCCAATACTGGCGTGATAGCTATTATTATAAGAAAACTCTATTAATGGTAGGTGATCATCCCAGTTTCCCTTGAAATCCAACACACAAACTCTTAACATATCCTCTATAGTTTGAATTGTCCTTTCACTTTGCCCGTCTGTCTGAGGATGGTATGCAGTACTCATCTTTAACTTGGTTCCTAAGCACTCTTGAAACTTAGACCAAAATCTCGAATTAAATCTTGGATCACGATCAGATACAATTGCTACAGGAACTCCATGCTTAGTCACAATCTCATCCAAATATAACTTAACTAACTTCTCTAGGGAATACCTTTCATTGATAGGGAGAAAATGCGCGGATTTAGTTAATCTATCGATAATCACCCAAATAGCATCGTGGTTTGATCGGGTTCTCGGTAGGCCAACTACAAAGTCCATTGCAATCTCTTCCCATTTCCATCGGGGAATCTCTAGAGGTTGCAGCAATCCACTTGGTCTTAGGTGTTCCGCCTTCACTTTCTGACAGGTTAGACATTTACTGACCCAATCTGCTATCTCTTTCTTCATTCCTGGCCACCAGTAGTTTTCCTTCAAGTCTTGATACATCTTAGTACTTCCTGGATGAATTGAGAATCTAGAACTATGAGCTTCTTGCAAAATTTCACTCTTCAACTCAGGTACATTTGGAATCCAAATTCTGGAAGAAAATCTAAGTATACCCTTACTGTCTTTTTGGGTGCTAATTTCTTCACCAGTCAAACTATCTGGGGCTTGATCCATGACTTCTTCTTGACATCTTCTGATCTTTTCTAATAACTCTGGCTGAAATATAATTTCATGCGAACTCTCCTTATGACTCCCTGGAGTTTGAACTTCAATCTTCAACTTTTCCAATTCCTTTGACAGTTCATCATCGATTCCCATCAGATTTAATCTTTCCTTCCTACTTAATGCATCTGCCACTACATTAGCTTTACCTGGGTGGTAGTTAATAGAACAATCATAATCCTTAATCAATTCCAACTACCTTCTTTGTCTCATATTCAAGTCCTTTTGAGTAAATATATATTTTAAGCTCTTATGATCTGTATAGATATCGCACTTTTCTCCGTATAGGTAATGTCTCCACAACTTCAAAGCGAAAATAATTGCCGCCAACTTCAAATCATGAACTGGGTACTTTTGCTCATGGGGTTTCAGTTGTGTAGATGCGTATGCAATAACCTTATCATGCTGCATCAATACACAACCTAAGCCCCTCAAAGAAGCATCACTGTAAATAACAAAATTACCTCCTTCGGCTGGCAATGCTAACACTGGAGCTGTTACTAACCTCTTTTTCAATTCTTGAAAACTCTCCTCACATTTCTCATCCCAAATAAATTTCTCATTTTTTCTAGTCAACTTCGTCAATGGAGTGGCCATCTTGGCGAAATATTTAACAAATCTCCGTTAGTAACCAGCCAATCCAAGAAAACTTCTTATCTCCGTTGGATTCTTTGGTTGTTCCCACTTGGATACAGCTTCAATCTTTGCGGGATCCACTTTAATACCATCTTTGCTAACCACATGCCCTAAAAATTGAACCTCCTCCAACCAGAATTCACATTTTGAAAACTTAGCATATAACTGCTTCTCTTTTAGCCTCTGTAAGGAAATCCTCAAATGCTCTGCATGATCTTCCTCAGTCCTTGAATAGATTAAAATATCATCAATAAAAACAATTACAAACTTATCCAAGTACTCCTTGAATACTCGATTCATCAAATCCATAAAAGCAGCTGGGGCATTTGTAAGCCCAAACGACATCACCAAAAACTCATAATGTCCATATCTGGTTCTAAATGATGTCTTTGGTATATCTTCAGGTTTAATCTTTAACTGATCGTATCCAGACCTCAGGTCAATCTTAGAGAAACAACAGGCTCCCTTTAGCTGATCAAACAAATCATCAATCCTGGGTAAGGGATACTTATTCTTAATAGTCAACTTATTCAATTCCCTATAATCGATGCATAATCTCATCGTACCATCCTTCTTCTTCACAAACAGCACCGGAGCACCCCCACGGGGATACGCTCGGTCTAATTACTCCCTTATCTAATAATTCTTGAAGTTGCTTAGCCAATTCTTTCATCTCTATTGGGGCCATCCGATATGGGGCTTTCGACACTGGCTCAGCTCCAGGCACTAAATCAATAGAAAACTCTATTTCCCGATCCGGTGGTAATCCTGGTAATTCCTCAGGGAAAACTTCTGGGTACTCTCTTACTACAGGAATCTCTTCTAATTTTGGGGTTTCCTTCTTGGTATCCAGAACATGGGCTAGATAAGCTTCACAACCTTGTCTTAGCAGTTTCTTTACTTGCATAATCGAGAGAAATTTCTTTTCTTGTCTCTGTCCTTGAAAAACAACCTTTTCATTGTCCTCTGTAAATATAATCACCTTCTTTTTCTTGCAATCAATCTTCACCTTATATAGAGACAACCAATCCATTCCTAAGATCACATCAAATTCTCCTAACTCAAAGGGTATCAAATCAGCTAGAAAGGAATGGCCTAAGATTTCTAGTTGACACTTGGGGCAAAACTGGCTTACTGAGAACTTATCCTGATTGGCCACTTCTATGGTTAAAGACTCAGGTAAATCTTCCAACATTAGATCCATTCTACTTACACAACCCTTAGATATAAATGACTTGGATGCTCCAGAATCAAACAAAACTTTAACAGGTACAAAGTTAAGAGAAAGCGTACCTGCAACTACATCGGAATCTTGAGGGGTAGACTTCTTGGTCATCTTAAAGGTTCTGGCCCTCGCAGTACTATTAACTGGTCCCTGACACGAGCTGCCTCCAACACTAGTCTGAATATTGCTCCTACAATTGTTGGCCACATGACCCACCTTACCACACTTGT